>NW_009951955.1:413229-431747 GCF_000747805.2 Chaetura pelagica
CTGCAGAACCTCCCTCAGGATTTAGGCTCCATTTTCTAAGCTCCATTGGTGAAAAGCATCACTAAACCAAACTTTGCTAAGTTCTCATGAACCTGCATGGCCACTTGCCCTTGCTCTCCACAGCCCCTTGATCTTTGGAGGTGCTGCTGCTCTCCAGATTTGGCTGCCTCCACCCAGGCTTGGGCCCAGGGTGGACTCTGACTCTGCTCTGGGACATCAACCCAATGTCTAGTAGATCCCCAGCCCCCACTTGCCAGAGACACACACTGATCCTGTGAAAAATTAGTAAAACTGATGACACCTGGTATCTGGGAATCCTACCCCAAAGCCTTCAACTAGGCCATGATGTTTTTCTCTCCTTTCTTACAACCAATTCATTGACACCTCCTGCAACCAAGCAGGTTTCCCATATAGATAAATATATATGTTTTTTATATATATGTTTTATATATAAAAATAGATATGTTTTATATGTATACATAAAAATAAGGCCTGACTGAGCCCTACCATGGATTTCTTCACCCACCACTGAGTCTCAGCTGCATCACACAGCCTATTGCACAGGAAGAGTTCTCATCTCTCCCAGCAAAGATGATCAGTGTCTTCCCAGCAGAAAAATCAACTTGTCAGGAAAAACACTGGAATCCAGTGGGGTGAAAATAGCCAGCCCTTCCCCTTCCCCTGTCCCCATCTGTCAGTGGGTAACAGGCAGGGATGACAAATCATTTGCTATCAAGAGGAAAGAAAGAGAGAGGAGCTCTGTGGCTGCCTCCCTGCAGCCTCCTCCCCAGCTGGGAGGGCAAAGCTGCTGCCCAGCTCCCAGCCCTGGCTCCATTTCCATGCAGGGGGCTGTGATGAAAAGCATTTTACCAGTTTGGAAAATGACACTGGAGCTTCTTATAAAGCATCTTCAAGCACCTACAGTAAATACTGAGCTGACAACTCAAGCGCCAAATGTAGGATCTGAATTCATCCTTGTACTGATTCCTGCTCTTAAAATAAATTGGCAGTGATTGGATATTGTTCAGTGGTGGAAATATTTCTTCCAACTACACAACAATCACTCAGAAGAGCAAAATTTACTTCTCTAACTGAGTTACAGGCACAAATAGACAGATTGTGGCTGCACATGGAGAGAATGCATTACTGGTGTATCACTATTTCTAAAGCTTTATTTCTAAGACCTTTTCCAAAGCCACTCCTGCTCTGCCTCTTATTTTGTTCCAAGTTAACTTGATTTGTATTTGGAAACAGCCTTGAGCCCCAATTTCTAAGTGGATTTCGGTGCTTGAATGATAAAATACTTTTCGAAAGCTGGTCTTGAGTTCATATTGTTGTCAAGTTTGGAATGGGGGGGAGTTGTTGCTTTGTTGTTTGGGGTGGTTTTTTTTAATGTTTCCTAAACCACAGGAGTCTCTGGGGTCTTGGCAAGCCTGAGGTAGCTCTGTGAGCATCAAACCCACTGCTGCTATGTATCTCCATGCTACAGGGAGGCTTTTTGTACCTGGAGATAGAGGAGGGAGATGTGATCCATCCCCTGCAGCTTTGTCCTGCAGACCAGGCTGGGCCAACTGTAAATCCAACATCTGTGAAGTGAAACTTATTCCAGGTTTTGGTGGTTCCCCTGTTACTTTCACCAAGATTTAGCCCCCAGCTTTTCAACTAGGGTCTTGAGCTAGTTCCAAGATTTCTCGCCCTGAAAGGTGTCCCCAGAGTTTCTTCTCATTGCCCTCCTGCCAACGGGAGCATGTCCCACCACTGGCACTGACTTCTGCATCAGACCAGCTCTGGGAAGATGGACAAGCCTCAGTATAAACCCTCAGAAATGTCAAAGGAGTGGAGATTGGAACAGCACACACTTCCCAAGGTAATCAACTGATACCTGGGAATCCTACCCCAAAGGCTTCAACTGGGCCAAGATGTTTTTCTCTCCTTTCTTACAACCAATTCATTGACACCTCCTGCAATGAGGCACAGAGCAAAGCTTGGGAGGCACCTCACAGCAAACCTGAGCTGTGCTTCTCAAAGTCCTCCCTGCAGAAGCTTGGGCTGATTCCCACATTTCCCAAAAACCCTACCCCTCTCTGCCACATGTGTCACCTCATGATTGCTTCAGTCTCAGCAAAGCTGGGTGCAGACGAGGGAAAAATCCCCACCGCCCATCATGAGAAACTTAATTCAACACTAAGTGCTGCATCTCAGAGAACCCTCACAAGCCTCATAAAGCCTTGTGAATAAATTACATGCTTTTCAGCCTCCTGTTTTTCTAAGTGATCAAAAAAACCCTCATCCCAGCTCTCACACATCCCACCGGAGGACGTGACGTTGCAATTCCCACCAGGCAATGATGGACAGGCTGGTTAAGAAGGGATTGCAGGTGCTGCCCACCAGCAGCTCCCTCTGCCTGCAACCAGACTTGAATGGATTAATCAGAGGAACTGAGAGAGAGAGACTCATTTGAAGAAGATCAAACCACAAGCCCCAGCAACACCACATTTTGAATGACAGCAGAAACACCCCCAGCAGAGTCTAAACGTGACACCTGGTATGAGATGTTGGGTTGGGTTGACATTATAAAAATAAATTCCACCCCAACCAGGGATATTTTTACCTGTTGATGACAGGCACTATTTAGATCCCAGGTTCACACCAGTAGAAACATCACCAAATATCCATCCCACAATGATTTTTACATGCTCATGTCTATCACCCTCCATTTCAGAGACGTGCACAATGTCATCTAAAGACACAGGGGATCCACACAGGAGCCCCTGGTCCCAGCTGGGCCAGTAAAGCCAGCCTGTGCTGCTGTATATTTTGTACAAAAAGAGAGGAAAAGAAAATCAAGCCATCTTTCTTCCCAGCCCTGCTCTGCCTTCCTTCCTCTGCTCCCACCCAGCACCCCCTGGGGGGGATTTTCTGCCTCCCATAGGGCTGGACACAGGCTGCCCACCCCTCACCTCAGACATGACACAGCCACAGATGCCAAAAGAACCCTCACTGTATTCCTCTTAAAAAAAAATAAAGAGATAACCATCATTTTATGGAAAATCATTGAATCATAGAGTCAAAGAATGTCTTGGGTTGGAAGGGACCTATAAAGATGATCTAGTCCACCCCTTCTACAATGAACAGGGACATCTCCAACTAGATCAGGTTGCTAAGACCCCCATCAAGCCTCACCTTGAATGTCTCCAGGGATGGGGCCTCCACCACCCCTCTAGGCAAAGTGATCCAGGGCTTCACCACCCTCATATAAAGAACTTTTTCCTAATGTCCAACCTAACCCCACCCTTCCCTACCTTAAAGCCCCTTGTCCCATCATGACATGCTCTTGCCAACAACTCTTCCCCAGCCTCCTTACAGGCCCCTTTCAGGTATTGGAAGGTGGCTGAGAGGTCCCCTGGAGTCTTCTCTTCTTAAGGCAGAACATATGCAGGAAGAGAAGGATTTCATTTGCTGAATGCAGAGAGTTGAGCTGCCTCTGCCATCTAAATATACCTATTTGATGGCTTTCCTGTGTTGTTTTTTTTTGCCTGACCCTTTCAACATTTCAGCATATGAATAATCAAACCCATGTAAGCAAAATGAGCTCCTTCATGGATGAAACGCACCCAGATTTGTACCATTAAAATGCTATTTAAGCTATTTTAAAGGTTTCTGAGAGAGTGAAGGGTACAGTGGCATGGGAGAGGAGCAATGTCACTGCCAGTGAGAGGCTGGTTCTGTGCTGCAGCAGCTGCAGGAGGACATTTGACTTATTAAAGAATATCCTCAGTGTCCTGGTCGGACCAGTTTGATTTTCCAAGCTCCCTATTCCTGGCCCTTCCAGTACTCCGAGGTCTATGGTGAAGCAGGTACCCACCTGAGTGGGTGAATGCCCAAGGAAGCTGAAGCCCTGTGGGTCCTCCTGACAGGACCTGTGGATCCATGGAGAGAGGACCCAGACTGGAGCAGTCTGACCCTGCAGCCTGTGGAAGGGCCCCATGCTGGAGCAGCTCATAAAGAACTGCAGCCCATGGGAAGGACTCATGTCAGAGATGGTCTTGGAGGACTGTCTCCCATGGAGGGACCCCACACTGGAGCAGGGGAAGAGTGTGAAGAGTCCTCACCTGAGCAGGAGGGAGTGGCAGAGATGATAATGTGTGATGGATTGTCCACAACCTCCTGTGCTGCTGGGGAGGAAGAAGTAGAGAAATTGAGAGTGAAATTGAGCATGGGAAGAAGGGAGGATTGGGGGGAAGGTGTTTAGAGATTTGGGTTTGTTTCTTATTATCCTGCTCTGATTTGGTATGCAATAAATTAAATTCATTTTCCCCAAGTCAAGTCTGTTTGGTCCATGAAGGCAACTGCTGAGTGGCCTGATCTCCACCCATGAGCTTTTCCTTATATTGCCCCTCCAGCTGAGGAGGGGAGTGATGGAGCAGCTTTGGTGGGTACCTGGCCTCCAGCCAGGGTCAACCCCTCCCCACAGCACCAGCAATCTGGTCTGTTGAGCTTGAAGAACACATCTGGGGAACAAAATCTGGGATATGAAGAGGACATGCTGTGCTTTTCCTCTGGAAAAGAGTTTTAAAAGATCCAACCCAAACTTCAGACCATTTTGTGTTCATAGTAAAAAGTAGCTCAAGTCAGTCATTAAACCTCAAAGGGATCCCTGAATTGTGCTTTTCCTAATGAATTCAATAATCGATTTTTACTAAACCAATAAGGTTGGGGATGGATCAGCTAATCAGCATTCTCAGCTAATTGCTTTTTCCAAGTGACAATTTGTACAAATGATACCATCCAAGTAGTAATAATAACCTCATTGATTAAATGAATCTCTAAGAGACAACTCAAGTAAGTTTAATTAGCAATGCATGACAGCACAATATACCCTGGAAACAATCTTGTAACCCACCTCAGACTTTGAAGTCCTGGCAACAGTCACACTGTTGGTTTTGGCATCTTCATTCCAACAGACACGACTAATTTGATGGAGCTTCTTCAGTGAATGTCTGTGACTAACCAGGAAAACCCTTGAAACCCTCCCTGCAGAGACAGGCAGCAGAAGCAGCCTTCCCACTTAGTCACACAGTCACTAGAAGCCAGTGCCACAGTTTAAAAGGATGTCACCATTTTTAGCAGAAGGAGCAGAGATGGGCAGAGAAGCCTCCGTGACAAAATCCCAACGTGGGGACACGGAGCAGCGTCCACCCTGTCCAGCTGGGGAAACTGGGCACCAAGTGTATAAAATCAGAGCAGAAACTCCTTCAGTGCAGCAAAGGGTTCAGAGAGTTGGCTCCAATCTTGTTCAGATAGAGCAGGTTATTCTTTTTGGATCTGCTCCCCAGGATGGGCAGGGGGAGCAAGACCTGCTCTCCTGATCCCTCCAGCAGGACCAAGGCCAGGTGTGAGATGTCTCCAAATGCCCCAGGATCCAGCAGCTTCACCAGCATCACCTGGGAGTGAGGAGGAGATTCCCACAAGCAGTTTGTGCTAGGGGAGCTACTAATGCAGGACCAGATTAAATGTCTGGGCCTTGTGGCTGCAAACACAGTAAGAGAGACCTGGAGCTTCTGTGATTCGATCCAAGGCACGACTGGGAATGTGGAGGAAAGCCCATTGAAAACCCCTCCATGGAAATATTGGCCTCAACTGCCTTGCTGAGCAAACACTTCTTCATTCACTGCCAAGAAAAGGGGAAACAGCCTCAAATCTGCCTCAGGAAGTGGGGGACACCAGGGACAGGGGAAGTGAACAAGCACAGCCTTCAGGAGACACTTGAGTGTGATGAACGAAAACAGAAGCATTTGGAGAACACCATGTTCCCCATGTCATGGCCAGAGCTGCCCTGCCAGCACAGCAGGAATTGGGCCTGGCAGCAACAAGCTTAATGGCATTATTATTATTTTCATTATTTAAGCAACTTAAGGGTGCTTCCCAGGTTGCACAGGAGAGCAGCAAGCCCAGGGCTACCTTGGTGAATGCATCTAAAGGGGTTTGCTTTCTTTAAAGTGGTTCAGGCAGGAACTTCTTCAGCTCACTCAATTCAGCAGCTGGAAAACACACATAGGGGCAGCATAGCTTCTTTTAGAAGCATACTAATAAAACCAGACTGTAGCATATGGACTTGGTCCTTTCTAGGTTAGAACAGCCCAACCTCCTCCATTTGTTATTTAATTTTGTTATTCAGATTCCTTGCATTTCATTTGCCATAACCCAGGTGGCTTGTGCTTTCTGCCTGAAATATTGTAATTTTTCCCTGTCCTTGTAGCCTCAATGAGTTTCAGGTCTCATTTTTGTTCTTTGTGTGGTTTTGGTAATACAAGAATCTGATGCTTAAAAAAATGCCACAAGATTCTCAGAAAGATGCTGATGAAACCAGTATCCAAAAGAAAACCACCACTTCCTGCATTTCTTTTCATCCAACAATCAGTGAACCAGACAAGGCACCACCTAATGACTTTCCCAATCACAGCCAGCCACCTATCAGGCAAAACAGCAGAAGACCCACAAAAAGGCTGAGAATTTTCTATTCAATTTGATCCTTTAATATGATTTTATTACAAACCAGTCCCACATTACTGGGAAGAGGGTATGGCTGCTGCAGACCCCAGCCATGGCAGGCTCTGAGCATCAGGGTCATCAGAAACAGACCCATCCAGCTGAGACCTGGCATCTGCTTGAACCCACCACAAGATGCTGTTTTCTTGCACATACAACCAGTCTTGGATAAACTGTTTATAAACTATTTATAACTAAAATAGCTCTAAGACCACTCTCCATAAGAGCCACCTGACCTGCAAACACAACAGCCAACATATATTGAATGGAACTGATGTGCTCTTGGTTGCTCAGTAAGACACTTGCCCAAAGACTGATCTCTGGAGCTCAGGAATCTCTGAAAATATACTTTATCCATAGTCTTACAGAGTGGATTTCCTAATTATTTTATTCTCAACACCATCAATATTTTTAAAACTTTGACCAGAACACACAGCATGTGAGTGTGCAAACAGCAGGGAAACACATGGGTTGGAAATGCAAGATTGGGAAAGTCACTTGGAGAAGAGAGGAAGTACTTTTTCTCAAAAGGATGTTTCTAAGATAGCCCTTCTTAAAATAAAAGTTCAATATCTGAAATAGAAGACAATATATGCTCATCACTTGTTCCTGAGACACCCATATCATTTTTCCAGTCAAGCAGCCAATCTTCCATGAAATCCCCAAAAAACCTAACAGATGGGTTGAATTACTAATTCTGGGAAGACTAGTTCCACAATGATAATATTCAGAAGTCCCCAAAACAAACAAATAAGGGGAGAGCCACCAGAGAAGCTTGGTTTAGAGCAGGATCTCTCTGGACCCAAGCAGTGCTGATGTGCAGGAGTTAGTGCATATTTCAAGCCTTTAATTTCCGTTCCCCTGTTTAAGTGAGATGATTGCTCCCCATAGCTAATAATAGATTTCCTAAGTTTCTTCTGATTTGCCAGCAAAGCAAAGATCCTCTGGCAAATCTATGAACTGAACAATGATTTCTCATTCTTACAACAGTAGAATCAATTCCATTTTCCACTTACAAGTCTCCAGCCTCTCCCTGTCAGCCCGTTAACATCCAAATGCTGTTCTCCAAAACAAGCCTGGAGGAATCTCTGTAGATTTTGCCATCCCAAGTTGCTTCCCAACATTGAATTCATTGCTTATGAATCACTTCACTGTGTGTAAACACTTGAATCACTAAGTCACATCTAATATTGTACACAGCAATCAAGTGATGCTGTCATGGCGGATCCTGTAATGCTGGTGCCTGCGCAGATGCAGGAGGCAGCTCTAAAAACATGGCTCTTGGTGCTGCACTGTAAAAAGCAGGTCTTATTTTTTCTCTCTGAATGCCTGTAAAATATTCCCGGGCTTTGTGTCTTCCTGAGATGCTCAGGAGAGCCCCACCAGCCCCCCTGAGGCCGTTCACATGACACACGGTGCTTTTCTCCTACCCACCCATAGCTTAGGGGAGCAGTGTGAGGTGTGACAGTGGGACCAGGGCCTCTACAGCTCACAGGTCAGTTCATCTCAGTAGCTTTTTATATCAGGTCAGACAGACAAGCACTCAGGAAAGAAAAAAGCTGCCTCACCCCTAAAAGCAAGTCATTTTCCCCCTTAAATTAAAACCACAGAATTGTTCTGGTTGGTAACAACCTGTAAGATCATAGAGTCCAACTATTAACCAAACTCTACCAAGTCTAGTGGTAAACCATGTCCCTCAGCACCACATCTACACATCTTTTTAACACCTCCAGGTGATTCAACCACCTCCCTGGGCAGCCTGTGCCAGTGTTTACTAACCCTTCCAGTGAAGAAGTTTCTTCTCACATCCAATCTAAACCTCCCCTGGCACAACTTGAGGCCATTTCCTTTTCTCCTCTCACTTTTAACAGGGGAGAAGACCCCCCCCAACACACTCCAACCTCCTTTCAGGGAGTTGTAGAGAGCAAGGTCTGTCCCCAGCCACCTTTTCTCCAGAAAGGCTGTAACACATCAACACTTGGCTCCCCTGGAGCATCCTGACAACTGCTTTTGTTAACTTCTTCAAGTGTTGCTTTGGGTTCCTTCCATACTGGTAGGTGCAATTTTTCTCATCAACGTGTCACTGACCTTGATGCCAAGCTCTATGTTCTCCCCTCCATACACATCCATTCCAGGATCCAGGAGCCCAATCTCTCCAAAGAACTTTCTGTTCACAACAAATGAGCAACCAATCATCGCCGGCGTCCTGTAGAAGAAAACCAACAGAAATGCACAATTATTGACATCTTCCAGTTTCAGTGGACTGAGGGCTGATTTCTACAAAGCCACCTCAGAGACTTTGCAGCAATGAATGAGGCCTGTGCCTTTGAAGACATTATTTTACCACTGCAATGAAATTGTCCAAAACGCAACTTCATTTCATCATCTATAGACTGGAGAAAAAGTTCTCCTAGGATTAAATTACTGAAAAGCTTTCAGGTCTTGGTTCCATCGTAAACACCTTGGTGTGTCAAAGGGCAACAGCACCATTTCTTTAGGTTTACATTCCCCACCCATGCAGGAAACAGAAAATAATAGAATCATGGAGTTGTTTTGGTTGGAAAACACCTTTAAGATCAGTAAGTCCAACCATTAACCCAGCACTGCCAAGGCCACCACTGCCCATGTCCCTCAGCACCACATCTACACAGCTTTGAAACCCCTCCAGGGATGAGGACTCCACCACTGCCCTGGGCAGCCTGGGCCAGGGCCTGACAACCCTTTCCAGGAAGAAATTTTTCCTAATACCCAGCCTAAAACTCCCCTGGTGCAACTTGAGGCCATTTCCTCTCATCCTATCACTTGTTACTTGTGAGAGAAAACCTGCACTTGTGTGGGAAACCAGCTCGCAACAACTTGCCTCTCTCCAACCTCCTTTATATGTATATATATACATGGCATTTATGGGCATGTATTTTGGCAAATGGATATATATAATAATGACATTTCCTTTCTTTTTCTTCTGGCATGCCTAGTGACAGAGTGGCCTTCAGACCAGACACTACTTTTATGGTATCTCATGAAACGAAGTTTCCAGTTGGGATCTTTATATCATGAAGTCATCACCAACAAGCTAAACTGCAAAGCTGCAGAAGCAAATCCTTTAAAAAACCCAAGACAACTCTTTACAGAAACATCTGCTGTGCCATTTGCCCACTCCCACCACTCCCAGTTCCACCACCAGCTCCAGGGGCTCTGGGTTAGAGATGAAGTTGTCATGTTCCTCCTGCAGAACCTCGTGCCTTCCAGCTCACACTGCTGCTCCACTGCACCTCTGCAAGAGCAGCCAAGCACAGTGCCCAGGCAGGGAAAATAACAGAGAAAAATGAGAGTGCTGCTAACAACACTGACATCAACAGAACAGCAGAAAGATGGAGGAACAACTCAGAGTCAGGGGTTAATTTGTAGTAACTATGCAATTTCCAGGAGGTAAGAGCTGGTGTGTTCACTAAGGGCTGCCACGTGCACACACAGCACCTCTCCCTGATTACCTTGCAAAGCTCTGCACCAGATCTCCACCTGATACAGCTACCTTGAGATGAGGATGTTGCTCTGATTGGTGCAAGCTGCTATCATGTTTGGGGCTAAGCACTTGTGACCCTCTGCATAAAATGACACTTTGCCACCGAGCAGGGCACTGAGTAAAACTGTTTCATTATGTGCCAGGGATGCACTGATCTCTGGTGGTTGTGCTATGCAGAAAGTTTACCCGCTGGGATATTTCCTGAACTAAAATAGAAATATGAAAACAGTTCCTCACTTTAACTTGCTTTCATCTGAATCCATGCTGTGGAGAGAAAAAAATTTAAAAGGATCCACCTTAGGGGGATCAGCAAGGAAGAGACAATGAATTTTACAGCTAAGCCATGCCAAGGCACTGCCAGTCTCTGCTCTTGTGGGGAGCTATGGGACCCCTCTCCTGTCCACCTTCAACTCAAAGCTCCAAGCATGGGGAAGCTCCACCATGCAGGATGGGATGAGGCTCAATCATCTCTGAAGCTCCTCACTTGGGCCAGGGGCCACTCGTCGTGTGCTGCCTGGGGAAGACTTGCAGGGTGTGACACCAATGGCAGCCCTTCTATATGGAAAACTCTTAGAAATGCCAGTTCTCCAGAGGGAATTTGATCTTGAAGTAGAAACGGGACAATGGGATCATGCATTTTAATGGCAGCCCCAAAGTCCTGGCTCAGAGCACATTTCCCAGCATGTTCAGGCACGTCTGAGGCTACAGCCTGCAGAGGAAGGATGGGCATTCTAATACTCCCAGTCATGCCTCACAGATAGCAAGGATCAGGCCCAAACAGCCTCTCCATCCACACCACACAAACTGCTGGTATCTGCCAGAAGTGCACTTGGAGACCCCAACGTGCCCCAGGCAGCTGCAGGGCTCAAGAATCCCCAGGGACCCCCCAGCTCAGCTCCCTGCACAGCAGCCAAATTCATCCTTGTGAAACCCCGACCTCCTGGGGTGAAGAGTTCCAACCCCTTCAGTATTATTATTTATAGATATTTTAACACTTTTAATAGACTGCTAGAACAGCTGCATGCTGCTGCCATATTAAATTAGTTCAGATTTGAATCCATCAGAGGGTTTTTTCCAATTATTTGTTCCCTGACATCCCTCCAATAAGTGGTGTAATGTTTCATGGTTTCCTGCCACTCTAGTACTTAGGATTTCAATTCTACTGCCTTCTTTGTAGCAAGTTAACTGCCATTAGCAGAAACAATTCTTTCTGAAATTATAACCACCTCAAGGATGTCAAATCTAATAGTTCCATTATCCTAGATTACCTCCTGGAATGAAATAGAAGGGTAAGTTGCTCAGATTTTACAGGGAAGAGAAACAACCCAGTTCATCTGCTCCATAGGGCATAGGAGTTGGGGAGCCCAGGCACCTTTGACTTCTCCAGTCAAAACCTGTGAGGTCTGCTAAAGGCACTCAGAAATCAGTTGAATCCAGAAAAAATATCCATGTGAAAGTGTCAAACAAATGAAACCACATTTCTGATCCAGTTTTCTGGATCTCTGGGAATTCACCACCAGATAAGCAAAGTCCCTGAACTGGAAGCCACTCAACAGTTGTGCACAGGAGATGTGCCCCCTCCCCCCAAAAAAAGCTTTTTTCATCATTATTTTGCCACATGACTTCACTTTCATAAGCCACAGAGTCACTGCTCTTTTCCAAAATGCTCTTGGAAGCAGCCTGATTGGGATGTAGTGACTTTCACTTTCAATTTCTCCTTCTCCTCCTCTGTTTTCAGCACACCCAAGTGTGCCAAGCAGCCCCTCAGCCCATCTGAGGACCCTCAAGCAACACAAATTCAGTGCCACATTCTTCTTTGTAACATTGCCTCCATATCTCATAAATGAGGAACCAAGCAGTGCTCAACAATGTAAATAGAAACACCACTTGATTTTGTAGTAAATCCTTCAGAAAGGTGGGTGTTTACAGTAACAGCCCATCCACAATGAAATCATAGCCTGCAGATAAAGAGCTGATAAAGCCTCTTGTTCCCCTGCCCCTTAATTAAATGCATTAACAGTTAGTTTTTAAAAATCACAGGGCTCAGCTCAGCTAGATGCATTTCTGTTTGTCCCCATAGCTGTGCTTTCTTTAATGAGAAAAGGAAAGCAGGATTTGGCAGAAAAGGATGGACAGAGATGTGCAGTAGAATTACTGGGTTTGTATCTAGGAATCCACCCTGTTAGTTCCTTGCCATTATTTGGGTTGGCTCCTCCATAATATAAGTGATGGAAGGTCAAGAAGAGCAGCTTTTATGAAATATCCTCAGCATGAATCTCTAAAATAAAGATGAAGAAGATACAGGGAACAACGTTTATCCCAGTCTATTAAGTTATTTTAATGGTCTTCCTTTCTTTAGTGCAAGTTACCATCTAATGATTAAAAAGTCTCAAGTAGATTGCTTCTTCCATTCAAGGAAATTAATTTTCCCACACAATTGGATTTTACTTCCAATTTTATACTTTCTAAAGAGCAAGGTACAAAATGGGTAGGAAAAAGATATTAAAAAAACAATTAGTGGTTGTAGCAGCGAGTGCAGGAAGGGTGAGAATGTCCTTCAAGGGCTGCTGGGGTATCCAGCTGCCACCAACCTGCTGGTGTGCTCAATAAACTTCAGTGGTGGGGCTGTCCCACCTCCACCAACTCAACTCCACTGCTCCAAGAGACACAGCATCACCCAGAACACCCCTGGGATGGTTCTTTACCTGCCCAGAAAGGTGTTGCTTGTCTCTAATTTGCCATTCCTATTGTAACACACCCAATTCAAGGAGCTTGTTTTTTCATTTTGAGACTTCAGAATTATCCAAAACAAGCACAGTTTCCCACTTCTGCTGCCCATCTGCACCTCTGCATTTCACAGGGGGGTCACTGGTGGGTCCCAGCATCCCATTCCTATTGTAACACACCCAATTCAAGGAGCTTGTTTTTTCATTTTGAGACTTCAGAATTATCCAAAACAAGCACAGTTTCCCACTTCTGCTGCCCATCTGCACCTCTGCATTTCACAGGGGGGTCACTGGTGGGTACCAGCATCTCAGCAGGGAGTTCTGGGAGACTTGGAGCTTTAGGGTCTAAGTTTACCAAATTTAAAACATGTAGAAAATTTCCGGTCAATTACCAAATTGGGTCAAATAAAATGTATGGATTTAAATACTGGCCTATCTATTATTTCCCAAACTATACCAGGGCAAAGGAGATCATCACCTTTATTTTTACATAGCACAAACCATGTGGTTTTCTTTTGGCCATAGATGAAACTAAGGACCCAATTTACAAACAGGAAGATTTGTCAGTGCCACCACCTTTGGGGTCCTGCATTCAGGGCACAGCAAACACTGCAGAATAAATACAAACCAGGGTGTGTGACACAGATTGATAACAAGAAGAATTAAATACAAACACGTGGCATTAAGGATTGACCCCTCTGGTCATAAGAGAGGATTAATCAGGTCCTGCCCCACGGGCAGCAGATCTCCACGAGGTAGATCTGTGCTGGGAACAAGCCCTGTGTGGCCCTGGGGCTTGGGAACTGCTCAGAGCCCTCGGGCAGGTGCAGGTCACTGCAAACCACACACAGGGCCCAGCCTGAGGGCAGCAGGATGACCCTGGAATGGCCAAGGGGCAGTGTCTCCACTGAGACCTTCAAGTGCCACCATCCCTGGGCAATGTCTGCTCTCATGGGGAGCAGTCAGTCTTCCTGCAAAGCTGCAGTGGAAACCTCTGGTCCCTCAGGTTTTGGGGACAGAGAAATGGAAAGGAAAGAGGAACCAAATGATGAAAAATGAATTAGAAATCAACAAGACCATTTTTCAATTGCACTTGGCTTGGGAACCATTCACATCCTTGGGAACTGCTCTGTGGAGCCTGACCTGGCTCTTGGGGCTCATGGAGTGGTGAGGCTGGGACAGGACAGGTTCCAGCAGAGCCCAGAGGTGGAAAGCAACCCCTTTCTTCTCTGAACTGAGGTGACACCAGGGCAGGACAACTCTGTACAGGGCCAGGGTGAACCAGAGGTCCAAGACAAACCTGGCCCTGCTTGGCCTCTCATCTTCGTGAGCCTTGTCCAGCCTGTCTGTCATCTCTGTCAGCCCAGCCCTACGTTTGCTCCCCTTCCCCTGTCCTCAGGGAGGGCTCAGTCACAGGCAGGAGGCACCAGCGAGGATGAGGAAGAGGATTAGGTGGCACTGCCTGGCACCAGGTCTCCTTCCATGAGCTCCTCAACTGCAGTGGCAAAGGCATGATGCCCCATCTCACCCCTCAGCCCAGCCCAGCTCCTCCCAAAAGGAGCCATGAAGGCAGGCAGCCCCTGGGGGCACGTTGTGGAGCAGCATCTGCTTTAAAAATGAACTTCAGACCATGAATTGGAGGAGTGTGCAGCACTGGGAGGGTGTCTGAGCACTGGGACAGCTGCAGGGGCAGCTCCCAGCAGCACAGGGCTGTGAGGGCAGGATGCTGATGGAGCAGCCTGAGAACTAATGTCACACATGGAGCAACATCTACTGCTTCTGCCTCCTGCACTGGGCCATCTCCATGCAGATGAGGAGTCCTGCAGGAGCCACACTCCCTGCTTCCATTCCCTGCCTGCCTAATGGCTTGGGCAGGTAAAAGCTGGGTGTCTTTCATGAGGATGTAATAAAATTCTTAGGAAGGAAAGGCACTTCAGCCCCCAGCAGTGTACCTGGCTTAATATTATCCCCAGGATGGCATCTGCAATCGTTGTTTCTTGAATAATTCTAGCTTCCCTGCCCCAGTGACCTTGGTTAATTGTCTGTTTCGGATGGGTCTGTTTTCCCACTGCTGCTAAGTACCAGGGAATCTGCAAAACAAATTAAATATAAGTGATACCACATAAAAGAGATACTAGATTGAATGGTTTTGGGGGTTTTTTTTCTGAATTTACTGGAGATTAATATGACTTACACTTTTTATGGTGCAGAAGCTGTGAAAACTCTCTCTTTTTTCAAATACCTATTATGTCTACCCATGTCTGTGACCTTGCTCAAGATAGATTTGACTTTGTAGCTGTTGTACACCTGCTCAGCTTTCCATGTCAAGAAGAGACTCTCTCTGGGGCCTCAGGCTTAACTTCTTTGTACCTCTGTTTCCTCATTTGTCAGATGAGTATAATACTTAGATGCTCTTGAGAAGAAGAATTTTGAAATCACTTCAGTGACTTCAACCTTGGAGCTGCTGATTTAACCACCAATATTGCTTTGTATGCCAGACCCTCCCCAACTCAAGTCATCTATGGTGAGAAAAGCACTAGCAGTTAACAACAAGGAATCACACACACAATTTGCTGTTCCTTGCCTTGCTTTAAGCCACCAGCAGCAATGCAAACTGTGCACACATCCTGATGGTGCCCACGGTGTGCTGAGATACTGCACCAGCCTAAAGCAGCCTCCCACTCATCCATTCAAGCTTCAGGACTCTAACTCCATTGTAAAACTTCCCCTCTAGGATAAAAACTGCTGACAAGGTCATTCATTGCCTAAAAGCATTTTCCTTCCTTGTATATTCTAGAAAACCCAAGGATGTCCCAGCACTCAACATCACCAGGTGCCTGAGCACTCACTTCCATGGTCCCATTTCTTTGGCACTTTTGGCAGGAGCTTTTTGGCTGTGTTGGTCCAGGCAGCCCAAATGCTCCCGTGCAGTTACTAATAATCCCCAGCTCTATGCATTTTGTCAGCTGAAGTAAAACTCCAGGCCCAAAGGCCTCCATGACATGGATCAGAGCTCACCCCATTCCCACAGCCACTTGCAAGGAGAAGACACTTAGGCCACATGCCAAGTGCCCAACACCCACATTGTAGGGACCCCAGCAAAGGACACCAACCTTGAGCCAAGATCAAGAGCCATAAGATAGGAGCAAACCTTGCTCAAGGTCACAGAAGGTGCAGGAGGTGTTTGGGGCCATTCTCCATCATTCACCCCAGCCCTGGCAACAGTGCAAGGTGGTAACTCCCATGGCCCTGGTCCTGCTCTCACTGTGTGAAGAGGAGCCACCCTGCATTGCAGTGCTTGAGGTGTGCAGCTCCAAGTCTAAACATCAAAACTCAGTGCACAAGAGCTGAAGAAGTCACCTTGGAGAAAGTAAACTTGCTAATTACCTTTCCAGTGGGACTCAGTCTCTGTTCAGGAATAGTTTTAAGGAAATAGTTGCAATTACAGGATTCTCCCTCGGGATATGTTTAAAAGATGGGCCTTCATTTTAGCTCATTTTCTGACAGTTGCCAAACTATTCCTGAAGGTAGCACAGAGACAGGCACCCAGGGGAAAAGCCAGCCCTTCACACTTGGGGTGAAGCCTTGGCCTGCAGTGATGAGCCCCAGTGCCTCCCCAGGGCAGGGGGGAAGAGGCTCCCTGAGTCGTGGGGGTTGGAAGGGACCTCTGAAGACTCTGTAGTCCAACCTACAGTAGATCACACAGGAACACATCCGAACATGTTTTAAATGTCTCCAGAGAAGACTCCACAACCTCTCTGGGCAGCCTGTCCCAGGGCTCTGTCACCCTCAGAGGAAAGAAGTTTTTCCTTAGATTTAACTTGAACCTCCTGTGCTCCCATCTGTGACCACTGACCCTTGTCCTGCCATTGGACACTGCAAAAGAGTCTGGCCCCATTCTCTTGACATTGAAAGACACTGAAATATGCATGAAAGGCACCAAAAAAAATACTTTCCCTGTCTGGAAAACCATTGCACTTCAAGACAGAATACCAAGGAGAACAGAGATTAGCACAGAGGATGAGTCAGAAAGGCACAGTATTTAGTTAACCTGGTTTTACTTTTCCTATATGACTGGTCCCCTAAAGGTCTTACACTCAAAGCAAGGCTGGAAATTGCTCTTTTGTTTTACTTGCCCAGAAATTATCCAGCCAGAGTATATTCTTGTAACCAAACCTGGAGGCTAAGCCACAAAGCCTTGTTTCCACAATGAAAAGAGATCATAGAACAGTTTGTGTTGGAAGGGACCTCAAAGACCATTCAGTTCCAACCCCCCTGCATGGGCAGGGACACCTCCCACCAGCCCAGGTTGCTCCAAGCCCCATCCAACCTGCCCTTCAACACTGCCAGGTTTGCCACAGCTTCCCTGGGCAACCTGTCCCAGGGTCTCACCCCCCTCACAGCAAAGAATTTCCTCCTCATGTCTAAGATAAATCTCCCCTCTTCCAGTTTTGATCCATTACCCCCTGTTCTCTCACTACAAGCCCTTGTCCAAAGCTCCTCCCCAGCTCATTAGTTAAAAGACATGGACCAACAGGAGGTAAAATTCCAGCCAAATCAAGCAGCTTGCAGTTCTGATCTGAGCTGGGAGGTGAGAGCAAATCAGAGTCTCTCCCAGGCTGTCTCACCAGGCTGTGCACAGAGAAGCTGCTGTTACTGAACACGGGTGGGGAAGGGCAGCAAACACCTTTAAAGATCAATCAAGGTCATAGTCTCTTCCCACCATCGACTCCCAGTCACCACTTCCAAGCCAATGACCAGCACCCTCCTGAGCAGCTTATTCAGGGGTTTTCAATCCCATGTGAGCTTTTCATTAAAAGGATAGAGTTTGTCTATGCAAATCAGACCTATTTATTCCACGTTAGAGATGCACAGCTCCCCAGGGCAACACCAGGGACTGGCCTTAAAGTTCTGCCAGAAGTAGTTTAAAATCTCATTTCTGTTAATTGGCAGCAACTTAATTCCACCTCACTGGGCAGCTCTGGGTAGAACAGGAGGTGCCTTCACCTGCCCTCCTGGATACTTGGATTTAACATGCATATAAGGCAGCCAGCACCTTTAAACCATTTCTCAGTTACTCGAGAAGATCATATTTTTTAATAGGCCTTGATTTAAGGATTTGTATTTGAACCACTTCAAAAATCCCAGTGATTTGAGAGCAGGCAAGTGCTGGGATGTCACCTCTATGAAGATGAAATCTTTCTTGAACTTTATGTCCTCCAATGTTTTGTGCAGGAAAAGGGAATGAAAGAAAATCAAACAAACAAACAAAAAAGACCCACAACCCCCTAATATTTATCCTTAGAAATCCCTGATATGGAGACCAGAGTTTGGGTGTCCAAGACTGCACACACCCATCTCACCCATCCTCACTGCTTTTCAAATGGGAGCATCTAATTCCTCATGGAAAAAATACATTCCACAAAATCACAGAGTGGTTGTTGTTGGAAGGGAGCTCTGGAGATCATCCTGCCCAACCCCCTGCTGGAGCAGGATCCCCTAGAGCAGATCCCACAGGAACACATCCAGGCAGGTTTGGAATGTCTCCAGGGATGGAGGCTCCACAACCTCCCTGGGCAGCTTGTGCTCTGGTACCCTCAGAGTAAACAAGTATTTTCTCATATTCAGGTTAAACCTCCTGTGTTCCAGTTTGTGCCCATTGCCTCTTGTCCTGTCCCTGGACACCACTGGGAAGAGTCTGGCCCCACCCTCCTGACACC
>NW_009951955.1:431935-435314 GCF_000747805.2 Chaetura pelagica
TGGCCAAGTTCTTCTTAATGCGCTCAATTCCCCAAACCCTGCCATTTTAGCTCCCCCTCTGGGGCTCTGCCCCCCACCCACCACAGCCCCCAGCCCCACACCCCCCATCCAAACTCCTTCTGCTGGAATTGCTTCCCCAGGAACACAGCACTTTGCTTGCTACCAGTAACAAATGCAATGGAACTGTAGCTTCATCTCCTTCCACTGTTGCTAGACTGCTAATTAAATTATAATTACTTTTGGCTGTAATATGTACAACTAAGAGGCATTTCACAGGAACATGTTATTTACTTTTTTTAATGTGAATATATTTCTTCTCGAGGGCAGCACAGACCTGACTTGCCCTCATGTATCTCCCCTCTACCCAGCATAAAAACCAGGGAACCTGTTTCAGAGGTGAACAAACCTCTCTTGGCCTCAGACACCACGTTCAGCCCAAGGCACAACAAGCCAAGCCCTGGTTAAAGCACTAAGTTGGAGCTGAAGGATCAGGATAGAACCCCCCTGACCCTGCAGGACCAGGATACAACCCCCTTGATCCTGCACTCTGGTCCAAGGTGCCAAAGACCCTTGGGTAACAAAAATGCATCCCAGAACAGGAAAAGCAGTGTCCCCATTTAATTTACCCCCAGGTCTTTGTGAGCCCAGGGGCTCTGCTCTCTGCTGCTCTCCATGTGGAATGAGCTCAGTGCAGAACTTGAGCCACAGCTGCCTTCTTCCAAAACCCATCTGGAGGAGGCTGTGCCACCACCCCCTCTGCCACACCGAGCACACATCAGCACTGACACACATCTCTACAGACCAGAAGAAGCTGGGGGGTTGGAAGGCAGGTACCACACACTGCCTGGGTCTCATCCCAACCAAACCATGCAGCCCCTTCTCAGCCTTTTTTTGGATGAAGGTTTGTGACATCACAAGGGAGACATTCATGATTAACAATAAAAGCCCAAACAGCATCTCTCCAGTGTTCACACCAAAATACTCCTCCAGCTTCTAAACTTGCTTCGAGTGACTATTAAATGCAAAATGAAAGAAACTGCAATATTACAGTTAAATTGGCTTTTTAAAGGTGGTGATGATCTGAGGATGGGGTCTGAGGGTCATGCATGTGAGTATCACTCTGGAACAAACCTGTTCTGTTTATGGCTGAAATGTCACTTTTATTCTCTGAACATTCAAGTCAAACCCTAGAGATTAGGAGAGAAATTGTTGCCTATAATAAGGGTGCTGCAAGCACAAACCATGCATCTGGGGACAAACAAAACATGAAACTCTGGGCTGTCACAAAGAAGAGTTAAAAAGTAACTCCCTTGAGTTACTTGAGCATCAGTTCTGCACAGCCCCTCCTTCCTCTCTGAACGGATGTTGAAGGTCAAGATTCAGGAGGCTGAAATTATTGGGGATTTCAGGGATATTTCTGCTGACAGAATTTAGGCAAACACATTTACATTCACGATAGGCTGGTACTAAGAACAGGGAGGTGAGTAATGGTTATTGACAGATGAAGCAGTTTCACTTTGTGGGTAAATGAGAGTGCACTGAAATTGCCCTGTAAGCACCTCAAAGCAGCTGAGAAGGCATTTATTTTGACAACTCCTTGATAGGAGCCTTCTCATAGGGAGGGCAGCTCACAGGCTGGTCTCACCCTCCATGGACCCATAGTGCAGAAGCACAATTCCTGAGAAATAAGACACATACATTTTGTGCCTCCAGCATTTCACAGTCAACGTCGTTCCCAGGTTTGGGGTTTGTTTTCTTTCAAACATTGAGTGAAGCAGATAGAAAAATGATCATGGGAAGAACAGTAGGGAAATGTAAAAGGAAATTTGGCAAAGATGATTGGCAGGGAAGGGAACTCAGAGCTGGAGAGGCTGGATTCACCTCCATCTGAATTAGAACACACCTACTCAAACTCAACCCTGATGTTCCAATATTTACAAAGAGATTTATCCAAATTGCCTGTTTCAGGGTCAGACAACTCAGGGTCAACAGCCTCCAACACAGAAATCACCTCCCATCCCAGGTACATTTATCATGCCAGAAGACCTAGGAAAATGTGAAGGATCTCTGTGTTTCCTCCCATGGATGAACACAGGTTGGGAACCACAACTGCTGAGGCAAGAGCTCTCTGAAAAGGTGCAATGCTGGTCCCTGTGCAAGCAATGAAATTCCTGCAGATGATCTGCTGACTTCAAGTGGGCACAAAGCTCAAAGCCTGAGCACAACAGTTGAGCCTGTGATTGACATCTGGAATGGGGCACACTAAGCATGAACCCACTCTGAGTCAGTTTGTGGTGAGTTTTTTAGGTGGTTAATTTAGGGGGAGAGGGGCTGGCTATTCTGATTCTTTTGTTTTGTTTTAAAAAAACCAAAACAACACAAAATACTTTGATTTTCTAAATGGAGACCTTGGATTCAAGGCCCTCCTGAAATTGTTGGCAAAACTCTTAGCAAGCTCCTTGGTGGCAAGAGTTCACCTTCAACGTTTAGGAAAAAACAAAGGGGTTTGAATCACAGGTTGCTCAGGTCAGCAAGCAGTGTCCAGCAGCAGGCAGCTCCCTCCCTGGCACCTGATCATCAGGAGACTGCACAAGTTGGGATGAACGGGCTCAGCCACGTGTAAAGGCAGCCCAAGAAGAATGGGACTTGATGAAGAGCCAGGATTTCACTCATACTCTTCCCATGATGGGAGCTCATTTGGAGGCAGCATCCTCAGGGATGCAGAAAATAGGTCTTTTTTCCCCTTCCAGTTGCCACCCCAAGGTACAGACATTCACTGACTGGGCAAACTGGAGATGTCAGCACCAACCTTCCCGCAGTCGAGTGTACAGGTGCTTTCTTGCAATTCACACCCCATTGGGCAACAAGGTTCCCAGGACAAAAAAGGACAAGGCCAGGGAGGTTCCCCACACCCCAAGCTCCTCTCTGGGCACTGGAGGGGGTTGGTCTTTCAGCTCTGCAATAGTTTTGCAGCTGATGCCTAAAAAGGCAGCTGGGAGCAGGGAGGGAGCTGCTCCTCCTTCCTGGAGAAAGGTGACATTTTTACCCAGGGAATCCCAAGTGTCTTGCCATTCTGGTTGTGTTAACAAAGCATTTGTCCCACGCAGTTGTGGCCAAAAGCTGACTTTGATTTGTGTTTTGCCTAAAAGTCAAGCAGCATCAGATTCCCTGGGGGAAAGGATGTGCAGTTTGCCCTGGCAGGCCTCCAACACGCTGCAGGCTTGAAGCAAAACAAGAGCTTGTGATTGAATCCATGGTCTGGGAAAAACTGGAAGGAGTGGATGTCAGTGTCTGAACTCCTAGAAAACAAGTCAGATTCATGGGGAAGCTTTTATCAATGGATTGTTTGTGGAGTCCTGCAAATCCAAAGGCTGCTGAA
>NW_009951955.1:435475-436483 GCF_000747805.2 Chaetura pelagica
TGCTGAACCAAACCAAGAGTTCATACCTCAAGGACACACTCTGTGCCTTCCAATCCAAAATGCCTTCTGATTCTTGGATAAAGGAGTATTAATTTCAATTGCATTTCTAAAGTGTATTTGCAGAGGCTTCTTGTGAAAAATCAACAGTTGGAAGGAAAGGCAAAAAATAAAAGCATGTGCTGGGCATCACTGCCAGTTTTACTACACAGAACAAGCACTGATGCCAGCAGAGCCAAATGCACTTTCACTGCACTTTTGCCTTTAACTTGTTGACTTTAACAGTCTAAGGAGGGACCACAGAACAGCAAAGGAGGCAAGGGAAGGTGCCAGAGCCAGGTGCAGGAGGATGCTGCTTTTTAGCAGCAGGATGCAATGTTGAGTCAGAACTGGGGCGCGAACAGCAAAACCAAACTCCTCTGAAGTAAACCTGGACATAAGCTACAGCAACAAGTGCTGGGATGAAAAGGTTCATCATCTGCACATGAAACTCATCTGAACAGTTCAGCATTCATGCTGTGCTACCTCTTCATTGAGGTCTCTTGCTTTAATTGAGAGGTGAAAATCTGGTGTTTGAACAGCTGAGCAACTCCATTGGGGATGGCACAGCCTGACTGAAGAGCTTCCTCTGAATTAAGAAAACCATTTCAACACATCTTGATGGCTTGGGATACATTGTAGAGGTTCTTGCCTGGCAATTTTCAAAAAGTGAAAGGATGCTGTCATACCAAACACTGTGCAGCACAGAAGAGCTTTAGAAATTGCTGCTTTGTGCCTGCAGATGTGCAGCATTTCCAGGGGAAGCAGGGAACAGGAAAGGACACTGTGGCAACAGGCTGTCCTGCTGGCACCACCTCTTGAGTTGGAAAAAAAGCCAAAATAAACCAAATATTTGCCCTCACAAATGTCTGTCTACCCAACTGAGATACTCTTTGGGAATTTTTTGTCTTAATCTTGCCAAAAGTACCTACTTGAATAAAATGTTTTCTCTTAAAAGATGACATAGGGAAA
>NW_009951955.1:436707-438258 GCF_000747805.2 Chaetura pelagica
AGGATATGTGCTTTCCACAGGATCAGTGCTTACTCCTCATCTACATACAGGCTCCAAGTCAGCAAAACCCTAAACATCCCCCTGGCATCGACCACAAGTAGCTCCAACAGCTTCAGATCCCTGATGGGAACACGTTTCACTCTCACCTGATCCACAGCCTCAGCCTCCACTGGGGCCAAAACAGCTCGTTACAGTGAATAAGGATAAAATTGCTTCCATCCACCTGAAGGTCTGCAAGACTTCCCCACCAGTTTTGACAGGAAAAGGCAAATCCATACACATAGCAGCACTTGTGCAAAACTCCCTGTGGCACCATGGGATTCCAGTCCTCTATCTGGAGCATGAGAGACTGTAACCCAGTCACCCAGGTGGGAAGGGAAGGGGAGAAGGGGAGAGAAGGGGAGGGAGAGAAGAGAAGAGAAGAGAAGAGAAGAGAAGAGAAGAGAAGAGAAGAGAAGAGAAGAGAAGAGAAGAGAAGAGAAGAGAAGAGAAGAGAAGAGAAGAGAAGAGAAGAGAAGAGAAGAGAAGAGAAGAGAAGAGAAGAGAAGAGAAGAGAAGAGAAGAGAGAAGCTACACCAGCAGAGCACATTGAGCTACACCAGCAGAGCACATTGGAGAGGTGCTTTGATGGCAGGAGAAGGTCTGAGCTGCCTATGAATAGCCCAATCAAAGCCTTTTACCGAAGTCCTTAGATACAGTTAAAACCAAAAGCCCACTTCACTTCCCCCTTGGCTCTTCTCCATACTTGAAAATACAACAAGCAAAAAGTCAGCAGCTGGCTGGTGCCATGCTGTGACTGCCACAGCCTCTGCCTGCATTATTTTCATGCACAAAAACCATTTCTGCATCCACAGGACACGATGGTTCTGAAGCTGCAACAGCTCCTGCCAGGGCACTTGTGATCAGGGCCATTTGATCTGGAGCTGTTCTCCAGGTCCTCTCCTGGCTACAAAGAGTAACAAGGCAGAGAAAAGACGTCAGGTGATCTTGGAAAAATCAACTTCCCAAAAAAAAAAGTTTAATTGCCAAAGTGTGGGCATGTTGCTCTGCACAAGCAGCTGGGTTTCCATCTCTCTCTCCCAGCTGGTTTGCTGGAATCAGGGAGCTGCAGATGGGGCAGATACTTCCCTCACATTCACAGAAGCTTCCCAAAATTGTTCTAATACAATTATTAAACAAAATAGCTCATCTGGGTGACTTAGATGGAAAACCCCCAGCAAATTAGCCCTGTCATACCTGCACACATGGGCAGAAAGAGAGCACAGACATACCCAGGGTTTGATTCCACATCTCACCTCCTAGAACTGGATGGAAAATTCAGCTCCCAATTTCCACACAAAAATTGTTGCTCTTTCTCCTTTCTGAGTGCCCCAGTGTCTCCAAAATTGCTTTCCAACCACCCTGAGAATCAGATGCAAGAGCCAAAACTCTGCACTAATAGCCTGGGATTTGCAGCATCTGTGTGGTTGTTTTTTCTGCCCATTAATTTAATTTGACAGAAAAGAGCAGGAAGGCTTCTGGCTCCCGTGTGGGCAAAGTGGATAAACAGCA
>NW_009951955.1:438542-444925 GCF_000747805.2 Chaetura pelagica
ATTTTAAGGGAAGCTGAAACTAAACAGAAAAGAAAGAGGCTGGTGTCCTGGCTAAAAGCCTTTTCTGCTTCCTTTTCCTCCGTCCCATTCTCCATGTCCCCCAAGCTATAACAAGACTATTTCCATGCTCACCACTTGCTTGTTCCAACCTACCCTTTGCCTTTGATTTAGACCATTTTGACTGGAAAAATACCACACCATGCTCTTCAAGGAAGATCATTTCCCATGAGGGATCCCATGATGCTTCCATCCACCTGAAGGTTTGCAAGACTTCTCCACCAGTTTTGACAGGACCACTGCCCCACCACCCCCCAAATCCATGGATTCAGCCTCAAGAGCAGCAAATGCTAAACCTGCTGCTTCAGAAAGATCTGCAAGGGTGAGCAATTTCTTGATGGGAAAACATTTGTTCAGCCCTGCAGTCTGCAGGAATCCAGCATCACAGCTATTCTGACATAGGAGATGTTAAAACCCTGTTTGTTTTCATTGTTTTCCTGACAATTTGTCAGTGTGGGCAGATGTGTTGTACCACCCCCAGAAGCAACACACAGAGGCAGAGCATCTTCTTCACTGCACCCACTCCTGGTTACAGCAGGACACATGTCAGTGCTGGTTGCTCCTGATTTACACCCTGGGGAGCAGCGACGGGTTCAACCTGAACAGAAACATCTCTGACCTCTCAGCAGCATCTCTCAGGGCAAGTTTTTCCAAGCTGCAACACTCCTTTATTTCCTTACAAATGCCTCAGCCAAACTGAAATGCATCCAGATTGGAAGGAGGCTTGAGGTCTCATCTCAGCCCTGCTTTGGAAACTTGCTGCTTCCAAGGGGGGAAGGGACAAGGTGACTTTCTCTGTGTGGGAGTTGTAACTTGGATATATGCAAATGAAAACAGGCAAGTCAAGATTTTCCTGCTGCAAAGCACATCCCACAGCAGAGCTCCTGCCACAATAAATAACTCCAGGCCTAAATCTTACCCCCTCCCTCTTCAAGAAATGGAAAATCTTGGCTCCAGAGGATAAAGAGTTTTGCAATCAGCTTCAGGAGGGGAAATGGTTTTAGCCACCATCTTTGGGATTTTGGCAGAGTAGTTCTGTGCAAGAGCTAAGCCCTCTGTGGCTGCCCCACCTCTTCTAACAACTGCAGGTTTTAATTACAGGAGACACACGTGACACTGACTCCTGTTCTCAGTTACACAAGCCCAGCAAACGTCCAGCACAACCAAGTGACCAGCTGGACTGGACCCAGCCCAGTGTGGCCAATCACCTTGATAAGGAACACACTAATCAAACACCAGCTGCTTCACAATTTTCTCTAGTTTCATCAGCCACTTGGACAGTACAAACAACCACGAAGACACTGCCATGAGATGGCAAATGGCCCATGGTGAGCAGAGGCAAAGCCAACACAAACCTTGTCACGACCCACACTGAGTCCAGCAGCAGAGCCAAGGTCTGGGCTTGTGCTGTGAGCTCTGGTGGCTTTATGAGAAGGCAGGATCCAAAGATACACCACAAAACCCTCAATCAGCTGTTCATGATGACAGTTTGGCTTTATTTTAACCACTGCAATACAACCACTGCAACCATAACCACTTCTTCATCTCCCACCACAGAATCCCAGACTGGTTTGGGTTAGAAGGGACCTTTAAGATCATCCAGGTCCAACCCCCTGCATGGGCAGGGACACCTCCCTCTGGACCTGGTTGCATCATCTAGTAGCAAACACCTTCTATGTGAAGTCAAAAGCTAAAGGCAGGTACCTGGTGGACTTTACCGAGCTGGGCAACCATTTTCCCAATAATAAACTTAAATCCAAAGAAGTATTTTTAGTTCAAGCAAGAGACCCAACTTCCTAACCTTCTCAACTAAAGAAGGCCACCCACAGCTTCCTTAGTAACTTCTCAGATATGAAAACTTTTACTTTAGCTCAGATTAACCCCTCCCAAAATCCCCAAAGTGACATTTTGTGTTGCAGATGACAGCCTGATTTCCATCCAGCTGCATTCACATGAATGGGCAAGTCCTTCACATCAGATAATGATGGAAAGAAAAATCTCTGATAAACAAGTCACTGAGAACATAACACCAGGCTTAGAAAATGATGCAGGCTTCAAAGCTGCCATCTCAGGAGCTGCCAGGAGCAGTTATCCTCCCCACAGCAACCCATGCAGCCAGGGGAAGCTGAACTGCACCTTCCCAAAGTGGGGAAACCTGTCCCCAGGGTTCCTGTGTCACCCACACCAGGAATTACCAGCTTGAGGGCTCTCTCAAAGGCATCACATAATGGCTTAGCACAAATTCAACAGAAGGTGAAGGTTGGAGGGGACTGCCTTTGGGGTTGGGTAGTTCTTTTTCCCCATGCAGAGAAGAATTCCCTACAGGAATGACCTACACAGAGTCACCAGGGACTCTGCACCCCTGACCATCTTTCCTGAGACACCATTTTAAAAGGACCAAAGTGGGTTTCATGCACAAACCAGTTACAGCCTCCACTTCGAGCATCTTCCTTTTTAAAGGATGTTAATTAGATGCACCCCTGTGTACCCATTTCCATGATAACACTGCTTTGCAAACCAGCAGGGACATTCCATTTCATTTTTATAATCTTTCATTTAGATAAGCCTGGAACACACTTTCCTACAGGACTTCAGAAAATAAAATTAGTGTATAAGAATTCTTGGCATCATATAAAGAGGGTAAGAAAACAAATATCATTTATAAGACCTTTATTATTCAGATGTGTATAGGATGCACCTAAAGGCTTCAGGCAGGGAGAATGGCACCTGCACCTTCCCAAAATGACATCCTGTAGAACAGGAGCTTTGCTGTTCAACATTTTCACTGAGTCCCCTGTGCCTGGGAAAGGGATATAAAATGACTTGGAACTTTTTTTATGGAACAGGAGAACTGCCAGTAAATTCCACTATCTCAGTTCTGTACCCCCAAGCAACAAGGAAGGAAAAAATAGCAGGTCAAGTCCACCACTGCCACGTGAATCAGAAGATTCAATGGTCCAGTAGGGAACAGTTTACCAGAGAAGATGCCAGAAGGCAGGAACTTAGCACAAGGAATTACACAAAGAAAAGGTTATTGGAAATAGAAGGGATGCTGGGGATGCAGTACCACAGAGCACAGGGAAAAGCTGAGCAGTCTGGATTCAGGAGGGCAGGTCCAGGCACAAATCAATGCCAAGTCCATCACTCCCAGACCTTTCCAGGAGGAGGAAGAGCACCCTGGGCTTGCCTTCCTCTTGCTCTTCACAGGTACCCCTTCACCTGTCCACAGAGACTGGACAAGAAACTGCTTTCATTCCCCCAAATATCATAGACTCATAGAATGTGTGGGGTTGGAAGGGAACTTTAAAGATCTTCTAGCCCAGCACTGCCCTGGAGTAGACAGGGACATTTTTAACTAGATGAGGTTGCTCAGAACCTTATCAAGCCTGGCCTTGAATGTCTCCAGGGATGGGGTCTCCACCACTTTCCTGGGAAACCTGTTCCACTGTCTCACCACCCTCATAGTAAGGAACTTCTTCCTAATGTCTAATCTAAATCTACCCTGCTGTAGTTTAAAGCCATTTCCCCTCATCCTATCACTACACACCTTTGTAAACAGTCCCTCCCCAGCTTTCCTGTAGGTCCCCTTCATGTACTGGAAGGCTGCTTTAAGGTTCCTCTGGGGCCTTCTCCTCTCCAGGCTGAGCTGCTCCAGCCCTCAGATCATTCTTGTGGCCCTTCTCTGCTCTCATTCCAACAGCTCCATGTCCCTCTTGTGTGGAGGGCTCAGAACTGGGCACAGTACTCCAGGTGGGGTCTGACCAGAGCAGACTAGAGGGGCAGTCTTGTAAAAGTGCATGGTTTAGACAACTGATTTCCTTCTGTTTTTAAATGTAAGGTTTCATGCAGCACCCCCCATGCACCAGCAACCAACACATCCCACGTTAAGGTGAGACATAAAAGACAGAAGCAGCCCAGTCTTCCAATTCCCTTCTCTTGAAAAGGACCTTGCCTTGGTTCTCCACAAAAAGCAACATTTCAGCCAAAAACCCAGCATCAAAAGGTTGACTTCTGACATTTCCAATCAGCACAAGAGCTCTGCACTGCTCCATGCATGACTGAACTACAAAGAAAGCACATTTCAGATGAACCCCCCAATCTGCACAAGGAATTTCAGCACCACTCAGGAGATTAATTCAGGAGAGCACTGCTATCCCAATCACACAGTATTCCTGCTTTCTTTTGATACCATTTTCCATTGCATCAGCATGAGCACAGCAGCAATAACTCCACCCTGCTCATTAGAACCTGGATAGGGTCAGGGCCTTGACCACAAGAACATTTAAGAAAGTCAGAAGACCTTTCAGCCCTCTGCCAGGTGACTGCTGCAGGTGATAGTGTTAACTCTGTTGCTGACTGGGTTTGTGTTTGGCATGAAGACATTTTAGGGACATGGGTGAGTGGTGGACAGAGCACAGCAGCAATAACTCCACCCTGCTCATTAGAACCTGGATAGGGTCAGGGCCTTGACCACAAGAACATTTAAGAAAGTCAGAAGACCTTTCAGCCCTCTGCCAGGTGACTGCTGCAGGTGATAGTGTTAACTCTGTTGCTGACTGGGTTTGTGTTTGGCATGAAGACATTTTAGGGACATGGGTGAGTGGTGGACAGAGCAGTGCTAGGTCAACAGTTGGACTTGAAGGTCTTCAAGGTCTTTTCCAACTAAAACAATTCTATGATTTTATACATTTTCAAAACCACAGAATTGCTGGAGTTGGCAGGGACCTCTAGAGACCACCTAGTCGAGCTCTCCCACTGCAGCAGGATCACCCAGAGCACTCTACCCAGGGCTGCATCCAGGTGGGTTTGGAATATCTCCAGAGCTGGAGACTCCACAGCCTCCCTGGGCAGCCTGTCCCAGGGCTCTGTCACCCTCACTGTAAAGAAGTTTTTCCTCATATTTCAATGGAACTTCCCATGTTCCAACTTGCACCCATTGCCCCTCGTTCTGACACTGGGCACTGCTGAGAAGGGCCTGTCTCCATCCTCCTTGCACCCACCCTTTAGATACTTGTAAACATTGATAAGGTCTCCCCTCAGCCTTCTCATCTCCAGGCTGAACAGCTCCAGCTCCTTCAGCCTTTCCTCATCAGAGAGATGCTCCAACCCCCAGTCATCTTCATCACCTCCTCCTTCTCCCCCCTCCAGCATTTCCCTGTCTCTCTTGAACTGGGGAGCCCAGAAATAATTCAGCTTCACTGAAAACCCCATCCCCGGCAGGCTGGACCCATGTACATTTGATAAATTTACTACATCCTTGGAAAACCAAGTCCACCATTCCCTCTGTCATCACAGACAGACAAACCAGCCCCCTGTTCAGCATTAACAGAGAACATTGTTCAACATTTGGGCAACTGCCACCAAGACTATATAAAGCTGCTTGCTCAGGACATCTGACCTAAAAATGACATGTGCCTTCTCAGCAGACACACACACACACTGCACTGCCTTTGTGTGACCACAAAGCTCATCCTTCCACGCTGGGCTTGAAACAGATGCTTGACAAAGCTCCAGGGTTATAAATAGGACAATCATTTGCTAAGGCCATATGTTGGAAGCATGTAAGATGGACTTGCTTAACTGAAGAATCTTCAAAAAACAGTGATGATAATAACAGGACTGAACACATCTCAGATGGAATGGAGCTCTTTGGTTTGGGGCATTGTTTGCCAGAAACTGGAATGACCTCTAAATAGCTCTTCTCTGACAAACCTCTCCAGTGATGATGGCCAGCTACAGGATCTGACTGAGCAGGTCACAGGCCCTCAGGTCCCTCTGGAGAGTGGAGCTTGGCTCACCACTCAGGGCACCAGCCAGAAAAGAACCCTCATGTGATGCTCACAGCATGAACATCCTCACTGCCTTCAGAATCCTTGAAGCCCCTGGGAATGCAGCAGCACACGTCTCTGACTGCCCAGCCCAACACTTCTCCCTTGGTTAACACCAAGGTGATTTCTACAGCAACCACTCACAGGAGCAGCAAATCATCCTTCAGGAGGATCTAGCTGGGAGGAACAGGCCTGCAGGAGCTTCAATGAGTTGAGGAAGGACAAATGCCAAGTCCTGCACCTGGAGCAGCCAAACCCTTTGTGTGAAGACAGGCTGGGGGTAGCAAAGCTGAGAAGGACACGGGCATCCTGGGGGACAGCAGACCCCAGCAGCACACCCCCAGGGCTTGCAGCCACAGCCAGGAGTCAGGGAACTATTCCTCATCACTGAGCAGGGGTTAGGTGACACCTGGAAGATCATCCAGTGTTGGTTCTCCAAGGGAAGGCAAAGGACCAGCCGAGGGGGAAATGGGGTCAGCAGAAGTCCCCGCGATGGTC
>NW_009951955.1:445314-480649 GCF_000747805.2 Chaetura pelagica
GTGGTGTGGGTTCTCAAAGGAAAGCCAACGGCCCAGCAGAGGGGGAAATGTGTTCAGCAGAAGTCCCCAGGATGGTCAGGAGAGGCAGTGGGAACAGGGCTGGCCCAGCCTGGGGAGGAGAAGGCTTCAGGGACTCCCACCTGCTAATAGTCTCCCCTACTTGGAAGGCACTTGCCCAGACACTGCAGCCAGGCTTTCTCACTCCCTCTCCCAGAGCTGGATGTTCAAGTTACCACAGGGAGCTCCCAGTGCACCAGGACATGTTACAGCCAGATTTCTTTATTTCCTGGGTAGAATCCCCTTCCCTTTCAGTACCCTTCATATTCTGATGTTTCTAATTTCACTGTCATGTTTTTTTTGAGCATTACATATTTCCTAGGTTTGTTTTTGAAGACATGGGAAACTATGTGCACCATATGTGAGGGGGAGCAGAACATGCTGACTGCACAAGTGGGTGGAAGAGTCCAGGGGGAGCAGCAGCAGAAGGAAGGGAAGACACTGCATTAAATATTAGTGTTTCCAAGTTGCTGAGCAAAGGGGGGGAGATTACAGCAGCCAGGTCTGAGATACACCCTGGCTCCATCACTCCCTTGTCCCCAGCAGCAAGGGAGAGAGCACGAAGCCTGACACCCTAATGGGAAACATATGGTGAATCATTCAGAACTCATCCCTTCTTTTTCTGATGCAATCTCAGAAAGGAGATAAATATGCCAGCATTTGTCTTATCCTTATAACTGCATAAAGGGACAAATCCTGCAAGGTGCTGGTCCGCAGCAACCTTCCTGATGCAGATCCATAGAGCTGAAATCTCCTGGGTGCTGAGGATGCTCTTGTCCATCAGCACCTCAGAGTTTAGCTCTCCTTGTTCTTGTCAAGACACATTTCAACTTCACTGACTCACTTATTTCCTCTTCTCTTGCTTTGGAGACTGAATATTCAGCAGCACTCAGGAAAGACTGATGTTGGATGAGAACATGATTGATTTTGGTAAGAAAACCAAGGGAAATGGCTTAAAGTTTAGGGCCTGGAGTAGCTGCCTACAGAGAAGGTAACTCTCTAGAGATGTTGTTTTCATTAACAGTGAATGAAAATTTACAATACTCCACAAAGTTTTAGTTCACAATGAAAAGTATCTGCATCCTAAGACTTCAACTGATTCACTGAGGCAAACTTCTCAACAGTGCTTAGAGGTCTTCTGAACCCAACTCCAGTTTTCAAAGGTGACCTGGATGCCTACAAGCCTGAATCTCACTGACTTGGGGCAGATCCCTTCTTTTCTCCTACTGTTATGAGGAATGAGGGAAATGGTGCTGCAATCCCATTAGCTTCCCTAAAACTGCAGAAGAGGCTCAACATCACCAGTGAGGTGTGAGCACCATGAAGTTACTCAGCTGCTCAACTGCTGATCCTCAGCAGTGCAGCAGGAAGCTTTTTCACCAAAATACCTTCAGAGATCCCAGTAGCAACCTGGATTTTCAGATTTCTTCCTTGCTGTTTGTGTATTTGGGGCTGGGCCCTGATACAACACACTCAGCAGCCACCCTGACCAGCTCTGCAGCCCGGCATCAAGACCTCCACATGTTCAAGAGTTCCCAACAGTGACAGTGAGGCCACCCAGGCCCCCCATGTCCTTAGGGCCACAGAGATACCCCACACTATGGGACCGTCCATGCTCACCCCATCAGCCTAAACCCTTCCAAATCTACTCTTAAATCTGTGCTCAACGAACTGGTCCTAGGTGTGCTGAGATGAACTCCAAACCCCTGACTTCCAAGCCATAAGAGGTGTATCCACCACAATCCTGCTGGTGATAAGTAGGTATTTATTCCAGAGCCTTCCCAAAACAAGACTGGTTTTTGGAAGACAGGGGTGGTGTTCTCCCTCCTTCCAAAGCTGTGCTGCACTTGTGGCTGTCCCAGCAGCCTTGGATTTGGATTAAATCAGTACCAACTCACTACACTCTGCCACAATTTCTTAAAATCTCTCTGTTCCACAGTTGGACTCCCTGGCTGCCTCATGGGAAAAGATGTGACACATCACCCTCCTGGGATGCCTTGCACCAGCATCACAGAATCCCAGAATCCCAGGGGTTGGAAGAGACCTGGAAAGCTCCCTCAGCCCAACCCCCCTGCCAGAGCAGGGGCACCCAGAGCACATCACACAGGAACATGTCCAGGGGGGTTGGAATGTCTCCAGAGAAGGAGACTCCACAGCCTCTCTGGGCAGCCTGGCCCAGGGCTCTGGCACTCTCATAGCAAACAAGTTCTTCCTGAGATTCCCATGGAACCTCCTGTGCTCCAGTTTGCACCCACTGCCCCTTGTCCTGTCACTGGACATCACTGCACAAAGCCTGGCTCTGTCCTCCTGACACTGCCCTGAACAGATTTGTGCCCATGGATGAGGTGGCCCCTCAGTCTCCTCTTCTCCAAGCCCAACAGCCCCAGCTCCCTCAGCCTTTCCTCAGCAGGGAGATGTTCCCCTCCCTCCAGCATCTCTGTGCCTCTGCCCTGGGCTCTTCCCAGCAGTTCCCTGTCCTTCTGGAACTGAGGGGCCCAGAACTGGACACAACATTCCAGATGTGGCCTCACCAAGGCAGAACAGAGGGGGAGGAGAACCTCCCTTGACCTACTACCTCTTTACACGTGTTTTCCAGATTATTGTTACCAGACAAGAAAACTGCCCCATTCATTACATCTACAGCTCCTTTTTTAGCAGCACTGGAGGAGTTCAGCTCTGCAAAGCCACGTACAGGCTCCCTGGAGCTGGCTCATGACACGACAGCCCCAGGGATCTGGCTCCAGAGTGACAGAGATGTCCTTCAAACTGTCACAAATGAGCCTCATGAATTATAAACGCAGCACGGGCTCGACGGTTCTGAATCCATCACCCTGCTGCTGTCAGACCCTGCCACACGGAGCAAGATGATGCCAGACCATCAGCTGGGGGGCTTACTCACACCAGCAGCAGGGGTCAGCCCACTTACTGGTGATGCTGAGGCATTTTTGGACTCTCCAGGACCCACATCACTCTTAGGACATTCCAGGTGGTGGGCTCGGATGTACTGGGGAGATGCATCACAGCCTGGCAGGTTTTCCATGGGGTGGCAGATAATAGAATGCACCTCTCAGCAAGATCATTTGCTTTCTGCTTCATATTGTGCAAGTCAGGGAGCACACACCTCCTTACAAAAGAGCTGAGCTTAAAGGAGGCAGGTACAGGAAATAAATGTGTTGAGAGGGGATGTGAATGAGTGTTTTGCCCTCAGGGTACAGGTCTGTGGCTCTGCTCCTGTCCTTCCAGCCTTGGGTGAGCTATCTCACACTTCCTACATTTCACTGCACCTGCAAACACCCTTCCCTGGCAGCAAGGCCTTTGCTTCTGTGATGCGTTTGGTGCATGCCTGTTAAATGCTTTATCTTGCTGGGGATCTCTATGGGAAAGGCTGTGATACTGAGAAAAAAAAAATACCCATCATTGTATCAGGGAGGGAACAACCTGGGCCTGGATCACACAGGGGAGTTAATGCTGAACACCCCCTTCTTCCTGCCAGGGCAAAACAAGAAAGGAGGAGGAGGAGATGGATCTTGTTGACCACAGTGAGATTCAGCTGGTCAAGCTGATGAGAAAGGCCTGCAGTTCCCACCAGTAAATTCAACTGTGAGCGTTTATTCAGCCAACATGATGCTTTTATGAACCATCTGCTCCTGGCTGACTCTGGCTGTTAGATGTAGCTAACCTTTGCAGTTGTTCAGCTTTGTCATTTTAAGACAGTTTCACATGGTTACAAATTAATTTTAGCTTGTATGACTCAGACAGCTTTTAGCAGGATGCTACTTCTTTGAGACAGAAGAGGTAGCCCAGCCAGCCCCTTTGTCTTCTTCCAGTTCCAGCTTGTTCCCTGCCACATCTAACAGGCAGCAAACAGGTTTTACCATCTGCTGGTCAAACCCAGAGCCTGTGGTGGAAATCCTCAGGTCAGTATTCCCTTGCCTTTTTTTTTTCTCCCACCCAAAACCAGGCAAAAAAAAAATCTCCTTCATCAACTGCAGGACACAAGCTGAGGATTGAATGGGTCACAGGGCAGATTTCTCTTTTCAGGGAGCACCCTTGATGCTGGATGTTAATGAGAGACATTCTTTCAGAGCAGAAGAGCTCTTCAGAGATTTTAAATATCTCTATTCCTTGGGATTTCTGAACTCAAACATTTCACATCTATAAGGGATGAAAGAGCTTGTGGGAGCTCTGCAATCCAGCTTCTTGCTCCTGTGCCCTATCCTCTCAGAAGTGTTTCTGTAAGGCAACCACAGTGTCCAAATGCAGATGATGTCCTAATTCAGAATACAATTCTCTACACACATCATCAATACAGCCTCTCAGCACTCCCAGAGACTGTTATGCTGACTTGCCTTGGCTGCATCCTTCCCCTCCATCACCTGGGTGGGAAATGGCCATTCAATTTCTAGGCTGTGGGACACGTGATAAAAATGTTCAACGCCTTGTTGAAGCCACCTCCCAAATATTAAGTCACTGGAAAAGAAAGAGCTGAGAAACTCATTCTGCAGAAGCAACTAATAAGCTGTTCAGTAATACATGTTCACCTTCAGCATTAAGCTGGTCATGTAGAAGCTCTTTGGAATTTATGTTTAAAGTTTAGCCTGTAGCTCAACACTACACATTATTTCTCCCCTGTGTTTTGCAGGGAACAAAGGTAGATCTGCCAGAGTCCCAACCATAACAAGGAGAATCTGCACTGGGGCAACACCAGAGGTTTTCTTGTACTGGACAGTGCAGCTGGCTGACACAGGCCACAAGGTCAGGATACACTCAGCAACTCACTTCAGGTAACTTCATTTTCTGATTCATTTCAAGGCAAGCTCTGCCCTACTTCCCAGCTCCTCAGCATGAGCACACACCTCCTCCAGCAGAAATCCAAACCTGCACAGTTAGCAAGTCACCATTTGGACTTAGTCCAGATCCTCCCCCTGCATAAGAGCAGCACAATGACCTGTGTGAGGATGTGCTGCAGCTTCAGGTATCACCCAGCAGTGCAGGAGGTTCACACAGAAAATCCCACTCTGCCTGTGCATGCCTGGTTGTCTTTTAGTCTCCATTTTTAACTCGCCTAAGGAGAAGCAGAAGGCTGAGGGAAGAACTTCCACCACACAAGGTGTCCCTCCAGTTTGTGGCAGCGACACGTGTGTCTGCTCTGTCCCTGCCCTGAGCTCAGCTCACACCCCAGCACCCACCCTGTGGCTCTGGAGCCCACACACCTCTGCTGAGCTCCCTGCAGAGCCTGCAGCTGGCTCCAAGCAGAAGAAAAAAGGCTTCTCTCTGCTCACCACCCCAGCCACACTAGTGGGACAGCCCTTGCTGTATAAATCCCTGGTGCTCCATCAGCCAAGGGGCTCAAGCAGACCAGTGCTACCCCTTGTCTTCAGGGGCCAAGTGCATGGATGCTCAGAGCCAAGCCCTGAACTCTTTTGTATTCTAAGCCATGAATCACAAGAGGTTGCTCAGGGGAAAATAAATTAATAAGTGGAAAAAAAAAATACAGGTTATTTTCCATTTCCTTGTACACAGCAAGAAAGATAATGCTGGTTTGCTTTAGAATAAAAATGCCAGTAGTTATTTATCCAGGTGAAGAATTAGGTATCCTGCACTCCTGAGAAAAAGCTCAATGAAAAAGTAAATCCTTAGGAAGGAGCCCCCAGGGGATTAAAAAAAAAAAAAAAAAAAAAAAAGATTAATTGATTTGTGACTACAAGGAGGTTTATTCAGAACCATATTTATCACTACAGTGTTTTTGAATTCAGGAGAAACTCTACTCAATTTTCTTCTGCAGCCTTTTTTTTTTTTTTTTTTCTGTTCAAGGTAATATATCAGCAAGAAAAGAGAAATTACCATTTTAAGGAGCAACACTTTGCTCTAGAAAATAAACTAGACTGGGAATTTCAGCTCTGGGATATCTGCCCGCTGCTCCCACCCTGCTGGGACTCGGCAGGAAGGCAGGTGGTCTCAGCTGACAAAACCCAGAGTATTGTCCCTACAGCAGAGGAACCAGGGCTCTACACTGCATTTTTCCTCACTTTTCACCTCAAGGTGCTGATGTAGACAAGTTGCTTGGAGTAGAAGAGCTGTGTTTTTCTCCCTGCATTTACTTCTGCCTCACTCCCACTTCAGTAACAGGAGCACCCGTGGTCTGTAGCCCCAGGCCAAGGGGCACCCACAGGCTCTGCAGACTTCAACTCAACAGCAGTTTGTGCAGACACCACCTGGAAGCTGTGCTATGACACGGGGCCTCACACAGCTGAGAATTGACTCACATTTCAATAAAACAGATCATTTTAGCCCGTGCCTGAGGTCCAGCACCATTTGCAGACATCAGCACTGCTGCCTTCCACGCCAAAGGGAAGAGCTGGGCAGCGCTTTCGTTTCTCTACATTCAGAAATTCCTTTGCAAAACAGACTGATCTTCAGGTAATTTCCAGCTCGTGCAACTTCTGTGCATGCCCCAAAAACCACTTTGCAAACCCTCATGAAGCCCAGCCAAAGCAGGGCTGTTACACCTGTACACAGAGAAACTCTGATACCCAAAACAGAGAGAACTGACCCAAACACAGGGAGCCAGGTGAGTCCTGAGCTGCTGAACTCTCAGATTCTAGCATCAAATCCTCCAATTTCTTGGTCATTCTTACACTGCATCTTCAAATATCCATTTGCTCCTATTTACCCACCATGGCAAATGGGGCTGCATTAAAATACATCGAAATTTCACTACTATCAAGACAGGTTAATCACTTATTTATTGTTCGCTTCTTATTTCAGAAGCCTGAATTACACCATAATTACTTGAAGAGAGACTATAAAGACCCAAGCTGTTTGTCTAGCAGCCTCATTTATTTTTGCATGGCAAAGAAATGATTTCCCCAAAAATCAGAAAAATAAGAAAAATACCCTTGAGTGCTTCATCCAATTTTAAAGTAAGCGACGTGTTAGTTCACACAACAGTGAGCAATTTAATTCTCAATTAAGGGATTAGATCAAACAATAACTCTGGACCATTTGATACACTGCAAGTAACTGGGAAAGGAACTGGCACATTTTTGCCACTGCAAGAAACTCTTTTGTTACACAAACCTGCTGCAGACACCTGAGGTTTCCTTTGCAGGCTGAAAGGCAGCAACAGAGTGAGGAGAGGAAAGCAAGTGGAAAGAACCTGGGCTGCCAAGGGTGCCCAGATTGAGGGAAGCCTTGATAACCTGTGCAGGTTTCCCAAGGGTGAGGTTCTCCTGTGCCTCCCAGAGAGGACTGGGAGGAGGCAGGAGTCTGGATCAGGCAGCACATGGAAGCTGCAAGCTGTTCTGGATGTCCCTTCAGCTTCCACCTCCCAACCAAGCACTCAGGACTCGCAACATTTGCCTATGAAGTCGTCCCTGCACAGTCCCTGACGTGTCTTGCTGCAAACACTTAAAGGTGTTTTTACTTAATTCCCGATCTTCTCCGCTTCTTCTGGAAAATGAGCCATGACACATGAGCCATTTGCAACGTGCTGCAACTATGACATTGGTTGTATTTCCATGGCAACTCTCCCCCTACTCTCTTCAACTTAGAGATGTGCATTCCCGGCAGAGTTGGGTTGCAGACACAGATCATTATATTTAACGTGAATGAGTGTGTACCTGAGTTGCCTTTACTTCACCAAACTGCATAAGAAATTAAATTTCTCTCCCTATTTCCTTCTCTCATGTCCCAGTGTCATTACTTGCAGTGTTGTGCCATTTAGTTGTTGGCATTTTGCATCAGTACATAATGATCCAATATCAGATAATGTTAAGATGCAAAAACCACTCAAAACACCAGACAGCAATTTTCTGCTCAGTTTCCCAATTTAACCTGAATTGATACTACATTGTAAGTTTGGATGAGGTTCAGGGACTACTCTAATTATAATAGCATCTTGGGCAGCAGCAGTCACTTGCAGCCTGCCTTTTTGGTACTGGTCTTGATAGCACAATTAAGAAGCAGAAGAGAGAACTTTCCAAGATTTGTTCTAATGAGGAGCACAAGGTTATGATATTAAACCTGTTCCTTTGATCAAGCTGCTACATCCAGCCCAACGTAGCCCTCAACTCCAATGAAATTCATTCTTTTTTTGCCAATACCCACTTCAAATACCCACTACACATTTAACTTCCTCTTCCAAGAACAAAACAGTGTGACAAGAAGCAGGCCTGCTCCTTTCTGCAACTCCTGCAGCAATATTTATTCAGCTTACAAGTTAAAACATGTTTCCCCCCCCCCCTCCTAACCACTACTACTGGAAACCTTCTCTCACTGAGTCAACTCTGGTCTTTTCTGTCCCAAAGGCCACCAAAAAGAGACGCTTGGCAGGTCACACACGATGGCAGCAACCCAGCCCAAACCAGTGGGGGGGTATTTACCTACTACCCTGAGGGTAACATGGGGCAACAGGGAAGTGGATGGACGTAACCAAAGGCAGCTTTTTCTCCTGTTGTCAGTCCAAAATCAGGGTGGAAGACGTGCTGACCCCACGGGCACTGCCCTAGGGCCATGGCCACCCCATGCAGAGACCAGTGCCCCATGCCCAGGGGGTGGCAGCTGCTCTGTGGGTAAATCCTTCCACGTGCATCACTGAGGAGCAGGTAGAACACCTTTACCAAGGTAAAATACCTTCTTGGCTCCTCGTTATCCTTTCCCCACTAAACCTGTGCTTTAGGTCAGCAGAGAGTAGGCAGCTCCAGTGAAGCACATCTCTTGGGTGCTGAGCAGCCCTGCTGCTTGTCCAGGGCTGGGTTGGAGCCCAAGGCATCTACATCAACAACTCACACGGTGTGTGTTGAAAACCACTGGGTAGAAATCTCCTAAAGGAAACCTGTAAGTATTCTTCTCCATTGGAAAGCCACTGGAAAGAGCTGCCTTATGTGCAGTTTTGTGGCCAAATGGAAGAAGAAAACAGAGGGGGGCTGGCACATGGAAAGACAGCAGGATTGTTTGAGAGAGTGGTTTAACATTTGCTGCTGCCTTCATCTGAACTCAGTGGGTGGTGATTTCTGCACCCCCAGTAACTCCTTTTATTTGATACCTGTGGATAGTAGTTTCTGCATTTTTAGCCAAGTCTATAAAGAGAACAGAAAATACACTTAGTTATAACTGCCCCATTTCACAGAAATGAAGCCTAAATGAGACAAAGTCAGGGTGAGATGAACATGAAAGAAAACCAGGGTTTGCTAGTCTAAGATACTTCATTTCTTTGATGCTATCAGGGATGCATCTTGCATCTTTCCTCAGAAACAGTTCTCCATGGTCACAGAAGATGCCAATGGCAGACCAAAAAATCCATTTGGAAAAGCCCTGAGTTTAAACTGATGTATTAAAACAAAAGCCACAAGACTGCTTTGTCACACATCATACGTGCTGAAGTGAGACCACACATGGTTAGGACTATTACCAACCTAAACAGGACACTGTGTATCAGAGCTGAGCAATCTGAGATTCTGAATCCTAAATGTCCCCATCACAAACACAGCCTAGTGCCAAACCCCAACAGCACCATGGAGCACATCCAGATTTTAAGCAGCCACCTCCCACAACCCACACACATACTGCCCCATGCCCCATATTATCAATTATTTGGGGTAGTCAAGAAACAAAACTCTTTCAAAAGAGAAGGAAAAAGAAAGATCCCAGCATTTTTGTTCTGCACTGGAAGCAATGGGAGTTTGTTTTCCTGGGGAGGGGGAAATTATGACCAAAGGACAACACTATTCCAGAGCAAACACATTTACTATCTTGATGTTCAGGCTACTCAACCAGGACATCAAAAAGGGAAAGCAGCAGCAGGATTCACAGAACACACCCTGTGCATCCTCACCACAGGGTTACTGTGTTTTGCTTCCAACCCTATCTCATGTCTGATAAACTAGACTGAACAGAAGAGCTCTAGCCAAAGGCTTTGGAAGCACATCCCAAAAGGCTGAACCTGGGACTTCACAAGATTTGGTTTCCCATTTTGCAGGTCACTGTTCTGACCTGAGCCAGGCTGCATCTTGCTGCCACAGTTAGGAGGTTTCATCCAGCTCTCAAAAAGCCAAAAGCCTTAGGCAAGTCTGGCTGCAACCACAACAGCCCCACTGAAATGTTATTTTTGAAACCTGGCAAAAAGAAGGAGTTTAGCCCAAACCTGATCTCCAGAGGAGCTCAGGTAGAGGGTAAGGGCAACAACAACTCCCTTCTGGGGCACCAAACCTGGACTTCCCACTTTAACTCTCCGTTTCATCTCTGCAGTTTGCCTTTATTAAACCTTTTGCTTTAAAACAAACTGCTCCAGCATGGTGTTCATCCATGCATAGGAAATTAAAATGTGTTATAAAACTAATTTATGCGCCCTGTTGGCCACGGTGCCTGTGGAATATGCCTCCCTGGACACACACTAGGGAAGCATCTGTACATGTTTGATCTCAGTTCTGCTAAAAAGTTTTAGGAACAGCTGAATAGTTGGAAATGAAGAGGTTGGAACCTGAGGATCTTTAAAGTCCCTTCCAACCTTAACCATTCTGTGATTCTAGGAGGTCATGCATGTTTAATTATCATCATCCACATCACAGATGGAAAATCAAATTCCTCTGATGTTGCTATGCTAATTATAATCTCATTTGTTTAAGCAGTGGCATCTAGACAACTGAGTGAGATTACAGCAAACAAACAGCAAAAAGACCTGCACAGAAGCCATCAGAGACAGTGCCCAGGATTTAGCAAAGCACTTTGCCATGTACCACATGCAGCACCATTGAAACATTCCTGGCTTAGCTCTTCAAGTTATGAACATGCTCCAGGATTCTGCCACGTTGCACTTCCAGTAAAAGAATGAGGAAAAGCAGGAAGAAAATATCCTCACATTCCTTTAACCAATGGGAATGGAGGTGCAGAGTAATTAAAGATGAGCCTTTGAGAGGGATAAAATGCTTCTGAAATGCAGTGCTGTTAAAAACACCAGCTGAGGTCTCTTGGGTTAGACTAATTGTGAGGAACATGCTCTGGACAGATTTTTACAAATTCCCTAGAGCATCAGGAAATCATCAGGCACCTACATACCATTGCCAGCTTGTCCCTTCTGACTGCTACGTGCCAAGGAGCCCGTTACTGGAGGGAGTTGTTCCTCCTCATCATGTTGTCAACTCAAGCCTCCTCAAAACTGAGCCAAGGGACAGGGATGAAAGCAAATAAAACCAAACAAAACCCTGCCCGTGGACTGAAAACACTTCTTTTTCTTTACAGAGGAGATAGGTAAACTTGATGTTAATCCCTGCTCCAAGCAAGAGCAATTCTTTTGCATCCAAATAAATTGTGGCATCTCAGAGTCCAGCTACAGCACATTAGTGCAATGATGTGTGTGACCCAAAATAAGAACACGAGGACCAGGAGACTGCTCTTCAAAGCAGCTGGGTGCACACAGCTCTGGAATGGTTATTAAGTTCATTTAACTACCAAATTAAGCCAAGAGTGGGAGGAAAGACTGATGAAACTATGACCTGATCTTCTGATCCAACTTTAACCTTGGCTTGGTGGCATTGTCTGGTTTTATTTTTAATCTAGTAATGCTCTGATTATTTATTTCTATATTCAAGTCTATTTCACAAAACCACAAAAAGAAACTACTGTATAAAAAGGAAATGCTCCCTCACAGTTCAAAATGAACCCATTTTACTAGGCATGCAGGAATCCCTTCACTAAGCTGGGCATAAATCAGCAGGAGAAGGACTGCTCACTGGGGAAAAAAAAAAGCTGTCATACCACATTGTCTCTCTGCAAGGCTACTCCTTGCTAAAATGGAAAACGTGCCACTATTGTACAGCCCTGGTAACTAACAGGTCTGCAAGGCTCCTTGGTTCACATCAAGACCTCCCTAGAAATCTTGACCATAGGTATTTTACTGCAGGCAGCATGAGGAGCCCCTGCTGATGGCTGCTCATGTGAAGAGGCCACCAGCCAGGTGCCACAGCCCAGTGAAACCATTAATCCTGTATCAGACTTGTCTTTGTGATTGCCCAAGTGCTTTTTCCTTGGCAATAACTGCAAGTCCCCATCCCAAAATCAGTTGGAACAGCCCACTGTGGCTAGCAGCAAGCCAGCCATCTGCTTCCCCATCTCCTTGTATCTGTTCCAGAAGGATCTGGGATCTCTCTGCTCCTTCCACTTCCCACTTTATTTTTTGAGCATCCCACAGTCAGGGCTCAGTTCCCCATCAGGAAACAATCCTGCAGATCGTGTGCTTTTCCCTCCTTACAGCCACATTGTCTTTCAGCAGAAAGATTCTAGTGGAAACCACATTTGTTGACCAGACAGCTCTACAACATGAGAAAACAAAACACAGTGTAGATTAAACACACCTAGAGCCTGAAACCCACTCAGAGGAAGGTGAAACACCTTTAGCAAACCTTGACAGCTAACAGAAAAACAGATGCCCTTTTTTAACTCAGAAATGGTGAGGAAACCCTTCACTGCCCCTATACCAGTGCAGATGCCTTGAAATGGAAGGACAGGGCTACAGAAGGGAGGGGAGGGGTGCAGGGCAGGTCCAGGGCTGCTCCCCCAGGGCAGACAAACCCTCCCTACAGACAGTTCTTCTTCTCCAAAGACTGGGAGGTGAGAAAGGGTGGGTGCATCCTCAAGTAGGGGGGTGGGGGATCACCACCCTGGAGTACCTTGCCAGCAGGAACCCAACAGCCTGGAGCACTCTTCTTAATTCCAGCCTGTGAGGCTTAGTTTCAGCTCCTCTGAGGCCTCAGCTCCTGTGACCAAGGAGGGGCTGTGGGGCCATGCCCTGGAGATGTGCCCTCTCTCTCCAAGCTCAGTGTTCAGCAGCGATTCTCCCATCTGTGGGATGTGTGTGCAAAGCCCACCCTGGAGAGCAGCCAGGCCTGCTGGAGACCAAATCTGCACCCAACTGACAGAGCTCTCAGAGTCACAGCTTGAGCCAAGCAAGAACTGAGTGTAGAACAAACCCCATGGGAAAGCCCTGTTTGCAGAGTGAGCAGGGACCTGCTGGAGGGAGCAGCAGCCCGGGCACCTGCCACATCCCCACCACATCACACCCTACCTACAGCTATTCTCTGCCACCTGATCCCCTCCCCTTATTCTCAAATGTCCTTCCATGTCACCGAGGTCCTCAAAATCCCATGACATTCCTTGCTGGAGCTTCTGGTCCACCTCTGTCTGCTGGCCTGGACCCACATGTACCTGCCCAGCTACCAGGGGTCTGCTGTCCTGGGGAGGGAGCTTTACGGTCTTGATCCTGCCCCACTGCACAGCACAAAGCCACCACACAGCCTAAGTGGCAACGTCACCTCCAATGTCTTTGAGAAGCCCTAAGAAAAACGACTGAAATGCCAGGATATTAAAGTACTCCAAGAGCTGAGTTTTCAAACAAAACTACTCCCAGAGACAGGCCCAGCAGTGACCCAAACAAGTGAGAGAGCAAAGCCACGAGGAACTCACACAACTGCCCTGCTCCAGCTTTTTGCCACGTGCAAATTTCCAAATCCTCACGTTTGCAGCAGAACCCCAGAATGAAGAGTTGGGGTTGGCAGGCAGGGAGATGGGGCACTGGTGGCTGCAGCCCTTGTCCCACCTGCCAAGCTGGGGGTGATAGACAATCCCCATGACAACCACACCATGTGCAAGCCCTGCTACTCACACCCATGAGTTTTACAAGCACATTTAGAGATTTGACTTTGAGATTATTTCATTCAGATTGTCCCCACAGAGAGCAACAAGTCAGTGCTCCAGGCAAGGAGGGGGTGGGACAGTTTGTACAAACCTCCCAAGCAAGAGGGAGCTCCCAGGCATCAATCACTTATGCCTTCAACCAATGGGTATGATAATAAGGATCTACTTTTCCTTTAATTTAAACTATGCCTCTTTAGGAGCCACCGATGGAAAAGGACAGTGAATTAAAGTGCACATGAAAGAAAATCGTAGCCTTCAGCACTTGCTCTCAAACACTCTTAAGTCTGTTTGATGGAGGGCTGTTGTATTTTGTCACTGAGAGCAATCAACTCCATTATCACTTCTTTGTTTTGAACATCACCTCTCAAATCATTAAATAGTGGCTTCTTAATGAGAATAGATTGGTTTGGGCCAACAAGTCACTTAAATGCCATCTGCCAAAGAAAAAGACATTCAAAGCTTCAAATTCCTCAAGTCCTTTTTCCCCCCTCTGTTTTGGATTTGGAGAGAAAAGAGGTTTGTATAATCCATCAAGGGCAGCTTTCTCCTCGGGGAAGTGTGAACAGACCACAGAAAAGGCTCCATTTGGCTTTGACTTGCAAAACCACTTCATGGGCTACTTGGAAACAATCCAGTCAGCAGGGTATGAGCTCTGTATATTGGTCTTGCCCCAGACTGTTTTCTTTTTATTCATAAGATAATTTTGGTGGAAACAGGCTGACTGAAGCTTAATTTTACTAGCAATTGTTAAATAACTCAATATCCATCTTTTCTGTCTCTTTGATGCCTCTGAAAAATCAAAACCCCCCACCAATTAAAGGCCAAATCCTGTTTACTCTTCCCTTTTCTAAAGCAACATTGACATCAATAAAGGCTGATCTTGTGACTTGGGCTCAGATTAAAAGTTCTGTCAGTGCAAGTATTTATTTTCTTTCAGTTTCCAAAGCAAAAGCAAACTTTTTAGTATTATTATTATTGATCAAAACACTTCTCTTGTGCAAACATTTAAAACTAAAAAGGCAAATGCTTCCCATGTGGCCAACTTCTTGCTCTTTAGAAATAGACACATCACCCTTTTATACCAATGACTCCCTTCAGGAAGGAGAATTTGCTCCCTTTCCACCTCTGGGAGGGACAAGCCCACAGGCTCATTGTCCCTTGCCCAGTTTTACAGGCTCCTCAAGAAGCAGCCCTGCTGATTTTGGTGCTCAAAGAAGTGTCACCTGCAATCACACCTTCAGGCTGGCAAAGAGTGGAGGTTTCCAGGAAACCCACTCAAGGCTGTGAAGGGTTCTTGGCTGCAAGAGGGGTTCAAAATGCACCAAGATGGCCTGAAGGCTCAGGACTCAAGGTCTCCTCCACCCCAGGACAAACACAGCCTTCTCTGGGAGCTGCACTCAAGTCACACTCCACACTCCAAAATGATCTACCTAAAAAGTGCCCAAATGTTGCTTCTTGAAGGTTACTTGGCCAAACCAGCCAAGCATGAGTCCCCCCTCATGTCTGCACCATGACACGCTGGTGTCTGTGATGACATCAGCCCTGCTGCTCAAAAGAGGCAGAAACATCCATCTTTGCTCCTGAAGCTCTTCTCTAGTTTACAGGAAACTCAAAGGGCTCATGGGGTCCTCTCCCCAGCCCTGGTGTTTGGTGGGCACCTTGCCATGCTTCAGTGAGGTTGGGATCAACCCCAGCTTCTGGATGCAGCCAATATTTGTAATCCCAAGGACAGGCTTGCAAAAAAAATCACAAGATCTGAAACCAGGTCCTCCTGGGCTGCTGCTAACCAGCTACACATGCTTGAATCTCAGGTGCACCCTTAGCAGAGGCTTTATGGTCTTTCAGGCAATGACAAAATCTGTTCATCTTGTAAAACCTGACACTATTACAAATGATCAGACACCCTCCTGGTTATGCTTTGCACTACATTACCTAAGAGTAAAAATGACCAGATGAAGAAATCCTCATAAAAAGGCAGGACACCAGCAAGATAAAGTTTCTCACACCACAGGGAAACTCTGTGAAGTTGAAGAGCTTAAAATTAGTCAGTGAGCAAATGTCACTTTGTGCAGTGAGCTGGGGCTTCACCTCTCCCCAGCATCTTGAAAAAACAGTCATCAGGGAAGGCAATTCAATATTTGGTTTGTTTGTTTTTTCTCTGTGGCTTCAAATCAACATTAAAATCCTCACAGCTAAAGGGAAAACCCAACCTGAGAAAACTGAAAAGGTTCTTGTCAAGGTATTTTGAAGCTAGTCAAGCACTTGATGGTTTGCAGTTTGATCCAGAGCTGGATGACAAAGTTTCTTGAGGTTGTGGCTCTGACCTAAACATTCCCTCTCCCAGAATCTAAGCCCAAACAAGACTATCCCAAATTAAACTCTGATGAAAAAAAGTCCCTCAATTCCTTCTTCTGTTAGCTTCTTTTCAAGTTTTCAGAGACCTCCATTCTGGGCCATGGCAGCCAGGAGGGACCAGACCCCAAGTTTAAGAGTCTCATACGTGGAGGCACAAGTCTCCAGCAACCACACTAAGGGCTGTGATTTATTCAGATGTTCACATGAGATGGTGCTTGTAGAAGGCTACTTGCAGGAGCACTAACAAAACCTTGCCTGTGGAAGAACATCCATACTGTTCCCATGCTGGTCTAAGGTCTGGTCCAATGTCCTCTGAAGCCACAGGGATTTTTGCTCTAAACCTGGCAGCAGGATGCCCACGTGGACATCCAACTGCAGCCAGGGTGGGGTTTGGAGGAGCATCACACTTCAAGGAAGAGAAAGAATGTGGGTGGTCAACAGAGAGCTTTGCTTTCTCTGAGCTGCTTAAGAAAAGGGGGCATTAGAGACTTGGCTGGATCACCAGCACCATTATTTTATCTTTGTGTTTGATCTGCATTTTATATGAAGCCAAAGAGCCCTGTGAGCATTCTGCTGTTGTGACATTCACACACATCCAATCCCTCTAAGCAAACACCTGCACACAAGTACCTCCCTCAGACACACCAGGTGAGGTTTCCAAATGCCACGTTGCCATGATCACCCCATGTCTGGCTCCTATGGAAATCAACCTTCCCCCTGACGTGCAAAGCAGCCACAGCCACGTCAGGAGAGCGAGAACATCTTCCAGCTGTCTGCATACAGAAATGGGAATTGCCCTGCAGTTTGTAGGTGCTCATGAAAGTCAGGAAGCACTAGTTTTAAAAGCCTGCATCACTTTACAGGAATGGTTTTCTAGGGAGTTTCGGATTTTTCTAAACAAACTAACAGAAACCCAAGAAACAGTCCTAGAAATTCTGCCCTTTCCTCACGTCACCCACGTTCAGTCCCCAACACCTCCCAGTTGCTGGAGGCCTTCTGATAGGTCTGCCACACTGAGCACTCAACTGCTGGTGAAAATATCTGAGCAAGGCTGTCTAAAGCCATCTGCTGAGGTTCTGATGGGCTGCCACAACACACTCATCCCTGCAAGGTTGGGGATGTGCTACAGGAACAACTTGTCCTAGACATGAAGACCCACTGGCCTCAGAGGTTATTTCTGAGAACTGTCTCACTCCTGCAGCTGTGTCAAGGTCTGTGCATGTCCTGTGGGGACAGAACTTTCAGACTGTAACAGGTGCATGGATGAAGACCCAGTGGTTAGACTGCAAGAGGAATAAACACATTAAAATAAGGAAAAGGCCAAGTTTTTGTGCTTTTCAAAGTCAGCCCAGGGTGATGGCTGCTGGAAGCACTAAGGAAAAACAAGTTAGTGGTTACTGGAATTAAATATATACACACACACACATAGTAGTATGACTATATATTTTTATATATGAGAATATAAAAACTAAAAATATCCCCACAAATCCCTGTAGTCTTGCTGGCAGTGAAATGCACAACAACCAAAGTGGCAGACCTCAGCACCATCTACACTCCAGGACTGTGAGAACAGTTTCTATTAAACACCCCAAGCATTTTGTCAAGCAGAAGAATCAGACACCTTCTCTCCACTCACGTGTCATATTCAATAACCTAAAATCCCACAGGTTTTCCATCTGGACCTCTGCATCATTTACGCCAGCAAGATGAGAGTTTGCTCTTTCATAAGTCCATTACACAAGCAAATCCATTAGCATTTGTGAGGCTGAGATAACAGGTAATTGGGTAGGTCAATTCAAATTATTTTCATATTTAGAAAACCTAAACCTAACAGCCTTTCTATTCTTCCACAGTCCATAACTCTCAACACTGATTTTTTCCTTGCAGTGATCTTAATACTAATTAAATGAGTTTTTGTCTTCTAACACCAGTAAAGATTAAATACCACATAAGAAGCCCCATCCAAGTGCAGCTTAGCCTGCTAACTGGCTCCCAGCTGGCACCCTGCTTGGGAAGAGGCTTCTTTGTCAGCTCTGGAGTCACTGATGACTTCTTCAGCTCCAGCACATGACAATTGCTAACTCATGGAGCAATTCAGGACTGCTTTTGCTGCTTAGACTCAACTGATCTGCCCAGCCAAGTGTGGAAAACATGAAGAGAAAGTCAGGAAATGCTTTCTATTCTAAATAATCTATTGGTGGGGACCTGTGGGGTCATAGCACTGGCAATGGATTCTCCAACCAAGCAGCAAAAATCTAAGTTTCTTTTCTCTCTGGTGGGTTACAGGAACCACTGCCAGCAGAAAAGCACAATGACCCCAATTTCCATGCTCAGGTGAGTGTCCCTCACCCTCACAGCTTCTTCACATGCACTGCCTGCTTGCTTGGCTTCTTGAAGAGACACAGATGCAAGACTGCATTTAATTGCTTTCCTGAATCAGAGCCCTGCTGCCACCAATACCTCACACATGTAAATAGAAATCATGAGTCTTGCAACCAAAGCACCATCAGCACGTTCAGGTAGATCTTCCAGGTATCAGCAATTTCTCCAAAGCTGCTGTTTTTGGACACAACCTGATGCAGCATGATACAAGCCAGGCAGAAGAAACTGCTGGGCTTGAGTTTTGCAGCCACCAGAGCTGCAGAAGTGGACAAGCTCCAGACCCCAGGAAGCCCAGGAAAACCTCATGTTCTGCCAGGTGGGAAATGACTCATTCCTGGAGACGATGAGAAGGTGGATCCCACCCTGGGATGCCCCATGTGCAGATCAGGTCACCAGTCTGCAGCTTCACAGCACTTCCATTCTGGACTTCCAACTGGACGTGGAAACTATCAGCTTTCCACCATTTTTGGTTGATGAACAGATTTCCTGGATTCTCAATAAACTCTGATCTCTCTATATCCTTATTAACAAAGATCTGGATAAATCCAGGTTACAACTCCTGGAGCAAAGCATCTCCAGATGTGTATGCAACCATGTTTTCATGGGTACACACATGAGCACCATCTGAACTAAGAAAACAAAATACATGTGCAAGATCTCACGCTGATGAGGATCAGGACCCACATGATGACCATTTCAAAATGTCACTTCCTGTTTGCCTCTTCTGTGAGCACTAATTCAGACATGATACATTACATTGGTATCACAACTTTATCTCCTGGGCAGAGGCAGCTGGAGGAAGCCTGCCAGCCTGGCAAGGGAAGTCTGGCTGTGAAATGCATGCACAGCTGAGGGCCAATCAGACTGAAGGTATCTCTGTGTATCAGAATTTTTTATGTTAATGGCAATAAAGAAAACATGTGTTACAGGATTCAGGTATTGCACTGGCCTCCCTCCTAGGCATGAAGAGAGACTATTTATTGGAAGGGAAATTACAGGAGAAAGCAGGAGCCTGGAGCCAGTTTGAGACTGGGCCATATTTTAGATGGGTTTCATGCCATCAGCTCCCTTTGCATGGGTAATTATATCTTGTGAATTATCCATGAGAGCAAATTGCCTCCAAACATACTCACACAGCTGTCTGTCTCCAGGCCCTGCTGCTGAGGATTTGCAGGGGCTGAGGCACCATAGCTCACCAGTAGCACCCAGCAGCACCCCTCACCAGCTGGGGAACCACTCCTGGGGCTCCCCAGAGAGCAAAACCAAAAGAAGGAATAAGCTGCTTTACTTCACTCCCATTCTTTTATCTTTAAAAAGTCTCTAAAAAACTAATGTACCTCTGTACAGTGTAATTTCAGAGCTTCCTCTAATCCCATGCATAATTACATGGAGCAGTGCACTAGTATCCCTTTCGTGTAAATACTGCCATAAAGTGCAGAGTTTTCATACCATTAAATGACAAAAAAATAACTGTAGCCATTTATTTTTGGTCTGTATGTGGTTACACAACATAATGCAATGAGACAGTATTTCTCATTAGCTTTTTGTTGTGGACACTACCCATTTATCTTTCTCACAATCTCTCCCCCAGTGCATGTTAACAATGTTATTTTAGTAAGTTGTTTAATTATTTAACATGGCTGGGAGGTGACTGAGTTTCTTACAGCAGCCCTTTCCCAGGACACACTCTGGAGGCAGTGCTTTTCCACCCCTGCTCCTTGGCATCCACCCTTGGCACCCTTGCTGCTGCCAGTCTCTGTAAACCTCCTCTGATCTCTAAATCACTGGTGGTTCAACTCAGCAGCTCCCAGGAGCTGGGCAGACCCTCAGCATCCCAGGGATGCAGATGCTGTGGGGCTCATGGGACACCACCCACACTCCAGGGTTGTGTCTCTGCAAGGGGATGCAGCTGGTGCAGAAAGGTTGCAGGAATCCAGGACAGGCTGGTAAACCTCTTGTACCTCCCAGCTTCTCCTAAGCAGTCACTGCTTGCAATCTCCTTCAACACAGAACTAGGGTGCTCAACAGCCTGGCCACTTTTTAGCAGCATCCACCAGAACAACTTAGTAAGAGAGTGCCCAAAAGAAGACCCCTCTGATGGCTAAACTCTCCATTTCTACAGCAGCAGATCAGAAGTGTGCACCCTCTCAGCACTGAACCAAGGAAAAAGAGTGTTGGTAGACCTGGAGAAGTAAGTGTCCAACCTCCATATGATCCCATTTGCACTCCTGGCTTTGGTGGCCAGCTTTGTACAATGGTTCATCCCTGAGGAGCCTGGAGCAAAGCTACATCCTAAAACCCTGATATCTCCCTTGCAATGGGTGCTGCCCTCCCCTCTCTGCCTCTTCACAGCCTTCCAACCCTTGGTTCTTCATATCTCTCCTCCTCAATCCCTCACTCTTCTTCCCTCTCTCACTTCCCCGCCATCAAATACCAACCCCCACAAAGAAACCTGTCCCTCCCATCCACCTCTGGCACAGCTTGCCCTCCTTAGCCCCTCCCAAAAGCACACTGAAACTGAAATTAAAATGAAGCTCTTGCAGGACAATATCACAGAAGACCATTTCAAATATTTCAATGTCCTATTTTTGGGGTCCAGCTTCCTCACTGCACTGTTCCTGGCAGGTTTTGAACCACAGCAAGCTCCTGGGGTGCCACCACAGGCACAGGGGACATCCCACATGCCCAAAGCCTCACTGTCTCTCCCAGCTGCAGCAGTTCAAGTCTAAGAAAAGAGCCTGTTCTTCCCTACAACGTTTTCTTGGCTTACACAGCTACTGGCTGAGAAAGGCTTATTCCAACAGAGACAGTCATAGAATCATAGAATCATTAAGGTTGGAAAAGGCCTCTAAGATTAAGTCCAACCATCGACTGGCACAAACCAATCCATGTTTACGATCCTCCAGGGGCACCAGTTTGGGTACTGGAGTCACCCTGCTGCAGGGATTGGCAGCACCAGACCTCACACCTCACTTGCAAAGGCTTTTGCATTCCTCAGCTTTGCCTTCTGCACACCCCAGCCATGCAGCCCCTCCTTTAACAAGTCAAGCAGCTTGCACTTCAGTAAAGAACTGTTTATTCCTCAAAGACTTGATTCCTGTCCAGAATAAACTGACTATTCCTCCAGTGATGGCTGAATATGCTGTCTGGAACAAGGAAGCCCAAAGGAATACAACAGGTCTCAGTGTAAATGAGAACAGACCTAACTTCAGCTTCCAGGGATTGTATCACTGACCAAAGCACAGATATTTTGGTTCAGACTCAGATCAGGGGTGGATTTGCACGTTCACATCTGTGATAAGCCTGAGGACAAGCCTGTCCACCTAGTTAGGAACAACAGCTCCTATCACCTGGCCAGAAAAACACTCCTGATCATAGCATCACTTCTGACATCCACCAAGGAACACTCACAGACCCTCCCCCAAAGCAGCCCCAGTCTCTCTCCCACCCACACTGGGCTGCTTCCTCCCCTCCTGTTTTGCTTTGCCCAAACAGGCTTGTCCCAAATCCAAAGCCTGGAGGGGCTGGGGCAACATTTCAGAGCTGCTGACCCTGTCAGCTGAAGTGTCACAACATGTTTACAAAGGCTGCCCTGAGAGGAGATGGACTTTTTATTCCAGAAAACCAGTGCTGTGTTGCATAAATTCACACTCAGGTCATTACACTGGAATAATCACCTCATTCCTTCTGATGTGCAGAAACTCAATGCTGTAATTAAGGTAAAGCGACTTTGTCATCTGCAGTTAAACATGACTGTACAAATCTACACACCTCCCCACTGCTTTTGCCTGTTGTTACCAAATAACACCCCTTCACAAATCCCTTCACACCAGCACAACCCCTCCTGGTTTGCTACAGCCTCTCTGAGCTGGCCCATGCTAAGATCCTCCATCCCAGACCCCTGACCTGGCTTCCTCACTGGATCTCCCTGCATCCTGCCCCACTGCCAGCAAGGATTTCCCAGGCTCTGCCACGTACCTGATGGGCAGTGAGGGGTCTCCAGCATCCCACCAGTCCTTGGGGGGGCTGATGTACATGCACCACAGCTCCCAGCTGTACCCGTGCGCAGAGTTCTCGTACCGCTGCACCTCAAAGGTGTCCTGCTTGATGTTGTCTATGGAGGGAAGAATCACCCTTCTCCGGTTTTCCTGAATTCGTGAGAGCACCGGCTCAGCCCTGAGGGGCAGAAAACAAACAGCACAGGAACTGACTGGAGATATGTCCCACAATTTGCAGGCGGACACTGCAGCTTCCACACAGCTTATGCACTTCAATGAGGGTAAGAAAACAGGCATTCTTGTCACCATTCAGCCAACAGAAGGGAACAGGGTGGGTTTCTCTCTGCTCTCATTCACAAGTGGCACCACATCTCCAGAGAGACAGGGCAAAACCCAGCCTGGGGAGCCTGGGGAGCCACGAGTGAGCCCGGCCCGCAGCCCCAAGATGCTGCCCAGAGGCAAAGCCTTCCTGCTGCCAAGTTCAAAAGGTTATTTCTGAAAGGCTCGTCCAGCTTTGTCAGCCACAAGGATGAGGCTGCAAGAGGCTTCAGAGCTTCCACTTGATGGGATTTCCCACCCCAACATGTCCCTGCGTGGAGCCCAGGGGGCTGGTGCTGAGCACGGAGCTCAGGGAGTTGCAGCCCTGGAGGTTTGGGGAGTTTTGTGCTCTCCTACACAACTGACTGCACCAATCCCTGGGCCAGCTGAAGCTCTCAGCACAAGGAAAGGACTATTTTCACAAACCAAGGAGTTAAGCTGCAGAAATGGATTAAAGCCTCTGAAACTGGACCTTATCTTTTCCTGCAGAACTAGTGCATCATGTTTTCTTCTGGTGTGCTGGTTTAAAAAAGCAGTAATTCCATATTCTGAGCTTTTTCATTTTAAACTTGCCCGTGTTGTTAAGCCAAGCTTTCCCGACAATGTTAATGAGGTAGCAAAGAAACCAGACAATGTAATAACTATGGGTCAGTTTTGCAGCAGGGCCCAAGGGTGGAGCCAGGAGCAGGTCAGAGAAGGTGCTCAATGTCCACCTGGAGACTCTTTCCAGACAAGAACTATGGACCATCGAAGGAAACAGGCTCAGGATGGACAACAAGAAGTTATCTCTTCCCACAGTTAAGCTGTGGAGAACCTTTGCCAAGGATGCTGTAAATGCTTGGAGTTTAGATGGGCTCAAGAGACAGGAGGAAAAAACTCATGAGAAAAGCAAGGGGAGTTGTTAGACACACAGACACGGTGTCTGCCTCACATCTGCAAGTTGTTGGACTTCAGTAGCACACTCTGCAGGAATTCCACATGGGCTAGCCCTGCCTGTGGGTGTTTTCCTGAGCTTCTGGCTGTGGTTGGTGGCACAACACAGGGCTAGCCAGGCCCTTGGTTGGCTGCAGCATGGGCTGCTCTCACCTCCTCCTGTCCCACCTGGACAGCTGCTCTGTGTAAAGCCGTGATGTGCAATCACAGCGTAACCACACACAGAGGCTGTGCTGCCAGTCCTGGGGGCACATCCCACATGAAAACACTACCTACAGGCTGGGAAGCCTGGCTCAAAAACCTCCCTTCTCTAAAGTGAGGCCAATGAAGGGTGTGTTTTGTTTTGGACTCCCCCAAATCAAAAACCAAAAAAACCCACCAACACATCTCCGTGCAGAACAAGGACAATTCCTGACAGTAGGACTAACTGAAGAGACCTTTTTCCTTGGGACACAGTTCTAGAACTCTATAACTATAAAACTCATTCCTGGGACATTCAAATGTGTCCAGAGCAGGGGTGTGCTCAGCCCCACAGCACAGCCCAGGAGCCCCTGGGTGTCTTTGGCTCAGGCTCCAACACAAGGAGCAACCTGCACCCCTGGTGCCTCCAGCCACAGCAGCAGGGATGTAACACCAGGGTCAGTCTAGCTCATGCTGCACAAAAGCTCACTAGAAAACCCTAGAAAAGCTGTTTGCAGAGCTCAGTCAATGGGAGCTCCCTCTGTGTATCAATAAAATCAGGCGTGAGGATGTAGTGATCTGGAGAGGAATATTTAGCTGGAAATAGATATCAACATACAAAACTACTCTTAAAGAGCTGTATTGTTGTTACAAATATTATAAATCATTCACTGCACAAAACTCTGTTTCCAGCTGCCAAAGCTGCTTTTTTTTTTTTTTTTCAGTCAATGGGATCTGTCCAAATCAGACAAAAGTTAGCTTCTTCTGCCTCCACTTTTCTGAACAGGGCCCATTTACTTTTTACACTTGGTTAGAAAAATAAATATAAAAAGGAAATCACTTTCAGGCTCCTCTCATGATCTAGACTCAGTCTTAAGCCCCTTGAGCTCCAATGTGTTGAATCTCTTTGAAGAAAACAAAGCCTTATGAAACACCTTTTGCTGCTTCTGCACCTCTGCACTTATTCCCAGGTGCAGAAGAAACAATTCATTTCAAAGCCCTTAAGCCTTTCCCAGCAGGATGCAGCTGCAAGAGGCACAGAAGCAGGAAGGTTTCCTCTTTCATTCCCCTGCTGCCTGGGCTTCTTTCAGCTTAGAGAAATTACTCAGGGCTAAGGGACTGGGAAATCAACCTGAAAGTACAAACAGGGGGGCAGAGCACACTTAAGAGGAGGGAACAGAAGAAGAAAACAAAGGCAAGGGAATACAATTCCCTTGTGTTTTCCCATCATATCTCATCACTGGCCACCCTGCACAGAGGGATGGCAGGATTAATAAACCAGTGGGCTTGTTTGCAAACACATCTCTGTGCAGCGATGGACCGCCCCTCATTTTGTGCATCACACACACACACTCTAACCAGGGCCTTGAGCACCTACCAGCCAGCAGTGAACTCCACATGAGCATCAAAAAAGCCAGTGACCTGGCCAGTGGCAGCTTTCCAGCCCTCGATCCGGGCTCGGATGAGACCTTCTCTCTTCTGGTTGCGCACCACCTTGACCAGCCCCGGGTAGCGCTTGTTGACGTACTCCTCCAGGGGTGCCTTCAGCTCTTCTGGAAGGGAAATGCCAGAGAAACCACTGAAAAGGTGCCAAAAATAAAGCCACTTTATTGATAAACACGAGCATAATTTACTGGAGCCAAACCTTATAGCAACTTTCCAACACCTGAAGGGGCCCTACAAGAAAGCTGGGGTGGGGATTTTGACACGGGGGTGTAGTGAGAGGACAAGGGGCAATGGTTTGAAGCTTAAAGAGGGAAGATTCAGGTTGGACATAAGGAAAAAGTTCCTTCCTGGGAGGGTGATGAGATGCTGGAACAGGTTTCCCAGTGCTGTTGTGGATACTCCCTCCCTGGAGGTGTTCAACACCAGGTTGCATGGGCCTTGAGCAACCTGAGGTGTCCCTGCCCAGGCAGGGGGGTTGGAACTAGATGATCTTTAAGGTCCCTTCCAACCCAAACCATTCTATGGTTCTATGATCTCTAAACACCACTGGGAGGGATATAATAATTTCAGAGCTAGTCAGTGCTGATTTGTGAAAGGCCACCTGGTAGACTGACCACAACCCTTACCAAAGAAATTAAAGGTTAACAAAAATATCACTATTGGATGACTTAGAAGCCCATCTTTAGAGGCAAGGGACAGCAAGAGGCCAGCTAGAATACCTTCCAATAAATACATGGGTATCACCCTGCTGAAAGTCAAGAACACAAAAAGTCACCCATGGACACCAGACACCAGTGTTGAGCTGCTAATGGAGATTTTAGCTGAATGGATCACTGGAAATGCTGCAAAACACATTTGAAGCAACTTTAACTATATCAAACTGTGTATGAGCTTCACTATCCTTTTTGTTCAGCCTTATTACTAGTGTCTTGGTATTTACTGCACCTTTTCCAAGCACTGGCACAAGAAAAGTTGAAATTTCCCCAGCTTTTATGATAGGATTGTGGGAAAACAGAACTTGGGTTGTGCTTTAACTTTCTTGCAGAGCAGTGCAAAGGGAGCAGTGCTTCACTGGGCATCCAGCCTTGGACCTGACAAGGAGACAGATTTATGTCTGGTAGGGAGGACAGACCCAACTCACTGGCAGGAGAGAACACATCATTGAATCATAGAATCACCAAGGTTGGGAAAGACCTTTAAGACCATCAAGTCCAACCATCCACCCTCCAACCACTAAACTATCTTAAGAAACACTGTGGTTTTTTGAGCATCTCCAGGGATGGTGCCTCCAACCACCTCCCTGGGCAGCCTGTTCCAAGGCCTCACCACTCTGTCTGTGAAGAAATTTTTTCTAATATCCAGCCTGAACCCCTCCTGGAGCAGCTTGACCCCATTCCCTCTTGTCCTATCGCTGGTCACCAGGGAGAAGAGCCCAACACCCATCTCACTACAACCTCCTCTCAGGTAGTTGTAGAGAACAATGAGGTCTCCCCTCAGCCTCCCCTTCTCCAGGCTGAGCAGCCCCAGCTCCCCTGGAATGGGTCAATGGGCCTGATCCTCTCTTCCTCCCCTCAGGCAGGGATACCTCCTTGGGTGAGATACCATGACTTTCACCTTTTGGGATGGGGTGAGAGCACCCCTGATGTATTGTGTGTTGTATATTTTTTAATTATTATTGCTTCAACATTGACATCTATCAATAGCACTATTGCAGTCAGGGCAGTCTCAGACTTGTTATGTCTGTCAGTTTAATAAATCCCCTCAGGTTTATATCTAACTACTTTGGTTTTGCCACTTTAGGGAATCCGTTCTTAGGGCAGCCCTCACTTGAGGCCAGACCAACATGCAGTGGTCATACACACAAACATAATTAATCCTTTAGTCCTAAACCACTGATTGAGACATGGGACATCAGACTGCACACCCAGAACCCCAGCAAGTGAGGGGGCTGTGCTCTGAAATCCTGGGGCTTCAACAGGAGGGTCCCTCCTCCACCATAAAGCCATCTCACACACACAGTCATGTCACTCCCAAACATACTTGAAGGCTTTCTGCCTTCTCACAACAAGGATGGAAGAGAATTTTTGGCTGCCTTCAGCAGATGCTCATACCACATCTCTTCTGCTCCTTGCAGACTGCAGACCACTCAGGTATGTTGTCAAAGCATGGACACAAGGAACAGCTGAGAACAGAATGGATCTGTCAGCCTGCAGCCACTACCAGCATCAAACTTTTTGATAGTTACAAGTATTGAGTATAAAAGTCACTCAGGACTTTGAAAATGGAAGGGGTAAATACCAGCAGGTTTTTTAACAATGTGGAGAAGTGCCAGTGCCCTGCCAGAAACCTTGGTCTTTTTATTTCCTGCTGCATCAGGTAAATGCACAAAGATCTACTGATGGGAAGTGCTCTGTAAAAGCTAAGGATACCACTGGGTATCAACACAGACTCTTAACACCATGAAAGCAGTTCCTGAGAATGGTTTTTAGCCCTGTGAGGCTTCAGGACACCAGGAAATTAAGATATGATCCATGAGCCCAAATTGTGGTCTAGTACCCCTCCCATAAACTCCCCTCTCCAGGAAAAAAAAGTGAAAGTGGAAAAAAAAGTGAAAAAAAAGTCAGCATTACTATAATCCACAGGGCAAAATAACTTGAGACATAGTAGCACATGTGGGTTCCTACATGAAGGAAACAGCCATGGAGAGCAAAAGTATCAACAGCAAGTCCCATCTGCTGGGCTGAGCCCAAAAAATCCTCAAAGAAAAAGGGATTATGTGTTCCCTTCCACGCCTCCTTCCAAACACACCACATGTGCTTTTCTTCTGACTGCCTTTCTGGGATGTTTCTCCTCACAAATCAATTTCCCAAAAGTCTCATTTCTCTTTTATGCTGAAGTGGGAATAAAAAGAATAAAGCAAATGAGCCCCTTCCTCAATTCAAAGCATCTGCATCACATACATAACTCAGCAAATTCCATTTCATGCTGAGCCACTCAGAAAAAATAAACCCAGGGTATTTTATGGAAACAACAACTCTTCCAAATGGTTTTAAGGAGACAGGGACAGTTTTTTTGACAGATGAAACCCCCTAAGCACAGCACCAGCATCTCACGTGCACCTGACAGAAGGTGAGTCATTCATGACCGTGGCACTGCAGATGAGACTGAACAACTAAACCAGATTTCAAACTGGAATTTTAATCATAGTTGAAGGAAAACGTCCTTATGGGAATTGTTTGAGTAGCTCAAAGGAGAGCAGAGCTGTAGTGAAACAGGGAAGAATTGTAAGATCATGTCTTGAACGCAACGAAGCCTGAGAGATTCCTATGCCCACATGCAGCTCGTGGGAAACACCCTGGGGAGCCACAGCCACATCCTCCTCCTTTCTGAAAGGATGCTCCACCCAAAGGTGAAGAACTGACCCGCTGAGAGCACCAAGGCCAGAGCAGCACACCCATGAAACACACAAGGTGACCTGGAGAGCTGGTGGAGAAGATGCCTATGATTAGCATCATTCTACCCCAGCAGCCTGTTCCTTAGCAGAGGTCAGTGTTCCCATCTCCTGCCTACAAGCATCCCTGCTGGGCTGCTACTCAAGTGGAGACACTGGGGAGAAACCAAAGCCTCCCCTAAGGGAGAGGACAGCTGCATATCTCTGGCAGCCCCCACCAGTCTCTTGGCCTCCTGAGCTGGTGTGGAGCTCTGCAGGAGGGGGGCCTGGTGCACAGAGGCTGCTGAGCCTTAGGTTGGGATTAGAAGACACACATTGGGCACTCACCTGGGTGCCCAGCCAGCAGGCACAGGGCTGGGGTGGGCTTTATATTTCATTTCTCAGCACACCTGGAAGTGCAGGTGTGAAAGATCCAGTACCAGGTATGCAAAGTGAAATGCCAGTCTCCAGGAACCCACTCCACCAAGTACTGTGTTCAGTTTTGTGCCCCTCACTGTAAGAAAGACATCAAGGTACTGGACAAAGTCCAAAGAAGGACAGTGGAGCTGGGAAAGTGTCTGGAGCACAAACCCTATGAGAAGCAGCTAAGGAAACTGGGAGTGTCCAGCCTGGAGACAAGGAGGTGAGGGAAGACCTTCTGGCTCTGCAGCTGCCTGAGAGGAGGCTGGAGCAAGAGGAGGGAGCTGGTCTCTTCTCCCAGGGAACAAGAACAGGAGAAAACAGCCTGAAGTTGCTCCAGAAGAGGTTTAGACTAGGTATTAGGAAAAAATTCTTCACTGAAAGGGTAATTAAACACTGTAATAGGAAGGTGGTTGAAGCACCATCCCTGGAGGCGTTTAGGAGACGTGTAGATGTGGTGCTGAGGGACATGGCTTAAGTACTGGACTCTGTAGAGTTGGGTTAATGACTGGTAGAGTGAGATTACAGTTGGACTTGGTGATCTTAGAAGTCTTTTCCAACCAGAAGGATTCTGAGATTCATCTGAAGTCACTCCTCCTCATCTTACCCTGAGTTCTCCTTCACTCAGCAGTCACCAACATGCCCTACCAGGCTGTGTGGCTCTGGGCTGAGGATGTGGAGAGCTGCTGCATTAAGGTGCATGGCAGCAAAGCTTTTCATCTGTCATCTCAACCTAAGAAACGTTTCATCCCTAACTGCTAGATCTTTGCAGCAAGTCCCAGAGCTGCAATAGGGAGGCTGGGATGTCTGGAGCAGAACGAGCAGAATTAAATGACTTGCACTAATGGACAACAGCAGATGTCCTCCCCTGAGGGAGTCAGCTTTCACACAGACCAGCAGCCTGGCCTTTGGACCTGCTGTTTTCAGACCTTCATGCAAACTAGAGCAGGGGAGAAAGCATCCTGCAGCTCCAGTAACTTGCTGCCATTCTCCTCCCCTCTGCCTCGCACAGGGTCCTCGAGGTGCTTTGGCCCCTCCAACTTACTGCTGACAATGAGAATATCCACTAGATGCTGAGCCCATGGCAACTTCAGCATGAGAACCAGCCCCAAGTTCATTGACTGAAACTCTGGATGCAGAAGAATGACCAAGTCAGAAGCCAAGCTGGGAGCAGAAAAGTGGCTGCCCAGCTCACCCTCAGGCTTCCTGAGCAAAGGACCACTTACTTAGGCTACACACTCGTGAGGTATCAGCACAGGTCGATCTCCACAGGCCACACAACCAGTGATTTGATCCAAACTAAGCACTGCAACTGAATCTAGAGACTCCTTTCTCTTCCATACCCCATGACACTGGTCCCCCCCACACATACATCCTCTGAGGAAGCTGCTGGAGCTCCCTTCAGAGCACACCACATCATTCCTCAGTCATGTTTACTAAGGATGCAAACACTACTTGCATATATAAGTATTTAGGAATGTTTGGTCTTTGCCGTTGTACAAGCTACTTCCAGGAAAGATTTGCAGAGAGAAATCCTATAGAAAATGCCAGCAGGTTCAATTTCAATCCTGCCTTGTGTTCTCCATCTGTCCGTATTGATCTTCACTGAAGGGCAAGTCCAAGGAACTAGAATCCAATAGACCTGTTGCTCTGTTAAAAAATCCATCTGCCAGCTGCAATGACTTATGTTATCTATTACAAAGTATTTTGTCACCTACATGAGCTTTCTAGGAAACAGACCTGCCAGAGAAACTGAATCACCTGATGCCACTTAAGAATAACCATGTCACAGACATCAGCCCAAAAGCAAGAGCAGGAGCATCCACTGCTCAGTGCCACACACCACAAATCCTGCTCAGATCTCCCCAGATCCTGTTGAAGTCCCCAGAACTGAAGGTAGGAACTGCCTGGTGCCACACAAAGAAAGGGGCAAAGACCAATGGCACTAGAGGAGCTCTAGGAACTGACAACAGCAGAAAATCTCCTGTACAACAATGCCCAGGTGGTTCTAAGGAGTGGACCTCATCTCCCCTACACCCCTAAAGAAAACATTGTTGTGTTTGCCAGGCTGAGCTGGGTGGGAAAAGTCTACAGAGCGCCAAGATGTTATCATAAACACTGACAACTAGAGGAGAGGAGTTGGGGCTGGGAGGGGACACCTGCACTCCCTTGTCCCTTGCTCCCACCTCCTTGAAGCACCAAAGCCACTGTCAGCAGGATTTCTGCAGCACAAACCCACAAAAGGAACTCCTTCAATGGGCAATTAACAGACAGGAGAATTTTTGCTGCCAGGCTCAGAGCCAGGTGAGTCTCCAAAGCTTCTGCTGTTTGCTTGTAAATATTGAAGAGGAAACTGTGAAAAGGGGAGCAGGTGCAAGAATCAATTCTCATACAGTTACGGGCAAAGCTGGTCCCACTGGGTGCACCTGGCTGCAAGTCCCTGGTTCATTTGGTTCATCAAAAGCCAAATAGAGACACACCAAGGTTTGCTGCTCTCCACACCTTGGCAGGGTTTGAAAGTCTCAGACCTGAACACCACCGAGATGCCACCACGTCAGCTGCAATTAAGCAGCCCATCTGGAGTTTGAGCAACTGGAATAATCAGGCACTTGGGCTGGAGCAGAGCCGAGGGAAAGCCGAGACACGACTCAGCTTCTTGCAATTCTCTTAAAACCTTCCTCTAAAGGTAAATGCACACGGAACACAAGCAAAGCAGCTCCCAGGAGAGCCTGCCCAAACTGCTGCTGCTGAAACGAGCTGCAAAACAAGAAAGCAATATAACAAGTCACAGCTAACACGTTGCACAGAGGTAAATTACAACCCATAGCGTGTCTCCCTGACTGTAGCCAGCTCTTTTAAGCAGCCTTTCATCCAAAGGTTTTCTTTCCTACCTAGAAGTTTGCTCTTCAAAGAGATATTATCCCAGATTAAAAACACTAAAAGACAGGGGGGAAAAAGAAAAAAAAAACAAACCACACCAAAGAAAACCCCACACAGGTGATGATTAAGCAACAGACTCAGACAATGTGTGCAGCTGCAAGATAACATAACATCTCAGGGGCACTTTGTTGTATCCCTCCAACAACCTAAGAAACATGTTATCACTCAGAAACACAACCTGCACACTGGCTTTGTAATTACACCCTTGAAACAAGCACAAACAAAAGCAGCCTCCAAAAAAGTCTTTACAAAGTATAACATGTAGCTCAAGGGAGAAAGGGGTTCAAACTACCACTCCCCAAGCTTTTTCCTTCAAGGAGACATTTTTTTTTCCCCCCTCCATTATAATATATTAGTATCTTTTATCTATTTACAGCTCAGATATAAAGCATCAGAATGACTGTTTATTAACTTTTAATCTCTCCTTGCATGCCTGTGTTGTGCAGTGCTGTTGTACACGCCACATTACAAGACAGCTAAGAGCAAGAAGTGTCTCCAGAGTCTTCAGAAGCAGTTTGTTCCAGTCTGAAAACTACAACACACCAAAAGGTTCTGATTGTGTCTGTGGAACTACTTAGTGGTCTACCTGAAGGGCAAGTAACAGCCAGGAGTGCCCTGGTATGCAGTTCTTAACTCCAGCAGTGAGACTAATTTAAACACTTGAAATAGATTTGGCAATCCCAGGGGCCTTTTAATATCTGTTTTGGGAACCACCTTTTTCTTCCAGTGCCCACACGAGCTGTATTTCCTCTTCACATCTGTGTACAGTGGTCTCTGACAAAACCTCCCCAGAAACCCCACAGGATGCAGCCCCAACCCATGGACTTCCATGAGCCTTGAGTAACTTTCTCAGCAGCTGCTTTTGGTAACCCACCCGGGTATGACACATGGGCTGGTTCTGAGCCACTACTCTCTGGAGGTCAGCCTTCTTCCAAGTGTATGAAAAATGAGCCACCAAAGGCCTTGCCCAGGCTACAGCAACAAGCCACACACCTATAGAAACCATCCCTCAAACACACACAGCTGCTCACAAAAGTTTGTTCAGCCTTCTCCTGTTTGATCACAGCCACCAAAGTGACACCCACACAAGCCCATCCCCTGTTTGGTGCCAGAGCTAGATCTTCCAGGATCCATCTCTAAACTCAGAGCTCATGAGAAACTATTTTCCTGTAATTATTTTCCTGTAGAAGCCAAATCCATATATTGCAATGACTTCATTTTGTCACACCCAGCGCAGCAGCGACGTGATGTTGCTCCTGGTGCTCACAATCACTTCCTACCATTACTGGGAACTACACCACAATGTTATTGCCATTAATAATTCTTTGCTGTCACAGAAGCTCCTTGACAATGCAGAGAGTGAATGCCTGATCCCAGAGATACATTCTGGTGTGTATCAGCTCTTTTATACAACAAAGCCAGATTATTACACGCTTGGGAGGAGCTCTCCATAAACATCTGCCAAGTTACCTCATTATCTTTCTTCAAATCCCTCCTTAAAAATCTCATCTGTCATGATGCTTACCAAGACACAACAGCACAGTACTGACATTGCTAACTAAACCTACCAGGTAACAGCATCCCCTTGTCCTTTGCATATTTCCACCACAAGGCTTCTGAGGACAGAGCCACTTTGGTGTTCAGGAGCTGTACAACCCTGACCCTGGATGGTCACATTCCTTACACAATTGATGCATCCTCTTGGTGGGATCCCAAGTGCACATTGCCCAGGTGTGTGAGGAGCTTGGAATTTTCCCATCTCCTGCATGTGATGTATGAATTTGTCCCTCAATTTAGGTCATCTACCCGCATCTGTCTCCCCCCGGGCAGCTTGGTCAGCTCACAAAAACAGGCACGAAGGGGAAATCCCAGAGTTGGAAGTACTTCCATCATCCAGCCCCCACCAGCACTGGCCCAGAAAGCAGCCAGGGAAGATGATGCCTTGCAACCCCAGCAGATAAAGGAGATGCCTCCTGCCTCCCAGCTGCAGGGTCAGCTCATGGAGGGGGAAGCAATGATTTCTGAAAGGATTAATTTCATTGTTCTGTGCCTTTCAATCATGTCTCCAGAGTACTTGACTCAATATTAGCCTTGGTGCTGCATGCTGAATAGGGGGTGGAAGCTGTTTAGAAACATATTTCTTTGTGTGTGGCAGTGGGTAGAAAAGCTCCATAATTATTACCAATAGGCCCTCTTTTAAAGAGTGGTCTTCTCTTCATCCCATTGACATGGGAAAATCTGGAGAGGCAGCACCTCATTTGAAATCCTCTAAGTATTGGGCAGTGCTAAATACTGCAGCCACAGATCACCTGCACTTTCTCCTCACTAACCAGCTCTAAAATAGTTCCAGCTCTGAATTCCCATGGGTTCATTGGTGCATATCACCCCAGCTTTTGCACTAGAGCTGCTGTGATTTCCATCAGCTGAGGAGCTGTCCTGTTTCTTTTACTGGTAATTATAATTCATCAGCTTTCTATGGTGCTCATTACTGTGGTATTTGAGTGCCTATTTTTACAGGCTTGAGTAGCTTGCTGTATACCAGCTCATTGCAGACAGACAAGCAACCTCTCAGGCTCCCTCCCCATCCTGCACCCTCCTTGTTCTTCCCTTTTGATCATAGAATCCACAGCTCATGTCTACTGTTTTTTAAAACTACACTAAAAGCATAAAGGACAAATAAAGAGGGCAGCAGTGCAAGTAACTTAACCATTTCCTGTTCTTCATAAAGATTTTAACTACCATCTCATATCAAAACATGATACAAGGGGAAGAAGGGCCTCCACAGGGTCCCAGTTATAAAGCCTGGGATGGTATTTTACAGATTGGGAAACTGAGGCACACAGTGAAAACATCTCAACACCACTAGGAGGGGCCAAAGCAGAACAGCTCACTAAGCTCCAGGCTCTTGTCCCTCAAATCCATGATAAATATTTCGAGGTGCATCTGTGAAGGACCAGGTATTTCCTTACACGAACATGAAATGTCCTTTGAGTCAGCCGACAAAACTGACTTAACACGGTGTCTCCACACAGCGCTGAACCCCCTCTGTGTGTGTGGGGGGGGGAGCAGCTGCTGCAGGGGAGGAGCCGTGGCCGGAAGCAGGGGCAGGACTAGGTCCCGTCTGATTGGCTGAAAAGCCCGGAAATGCAAAACTGGCGCCGAAGAACCCCATGAGAGAGGCAGCGCG
>NW_009951955.1:480918-484271 GCF_000747805.2 Chaetura pelagica
GAGCCGCCCGCTGCAGAGCCTGCCCGCTCGCTGCTGCCGCTTGCCTGCCCGCCGCCACTGCTGCCAAAAGTCCCAGCGCCGCTGCAACCGCCGCGTTTCCAGCGTCTGCACACCTACGGTCCCGGAGCCGCGCACCGACTGCCGCCGCTTTGTGGTGGGGGGGGGCGACCTGCGCTTGGGAGTGCTTGCAGCTGACTTGCGCCCCCGCTTGGTGAGATAAATCCGGCTACCTCAGCTTACCTGCACACAAATCGCGACCCTATACGGGAACAGCGTCGGGCATATCCCTCCCCTCTTCTTCCCTCACGTGAATAAGATGTGTAACTAAGGTGTACCCATATATGTTTAATGTGTTGTAATCACTCCTTTTGAACCTCCTGCCCCAAATTGCTTTGTTTTTCCCCACAATAAACCTTGCTGTTGTTAGAAATTTAGTAAGCACTGAGCGAGTTATTCACTCAAAAAAGTCAGGACATAAGTTCCTGTATCCTCTGTGTGAGGCGATACCCACGTGTGGATCTCTCAGCAAATCCTGATAAGTTAATACACTCCAATAAGGAGATATAATAGGTCACGGATCGTGACATATTACTTTTTCTGGTGTCAGAAGTGGCGGATCGTGACAGCATCCCTGCAACAACCAAAGTGTTGTCAATGGAAACACGGACACACCTGAAACCAGAACTTCTAGATACTCTCATGAAGAGAAAGGTAAGATGGCTTTCTGGTTTCTTTTAGATTTCTAGCTTTCAACTACTATTTCAACCAATAATTATCTCAGAATTTAACTAGGGGGTGATCCTGGTTTGTTTTTGGCTAGAGAAGCTGGAGACAACTGGAGCGCCAGCCAGCACAGCACCTCCTCACACCGTGTGCCTCCCACCAGTGCCCCTTCTCCGAGATTTTAAGAAATTAAACACCCTCCTGGTGGTTCTGGAGATCCAAGACCCCAGTGTCCTGCTAACCTTCATCACTGTTGTCATCCACGAGGATGATCTCCTTGAGGAGATGGGCTGGGGTGTGGTTCACAGCGCTGTGCACCGAGCGCAGGATCACCGACAGCGCCTCGTTCACAAAGATGAAGATGATGGAGATCTGGGGCAGGTCCTTGCCATACTTCAGCTCTTTGCACCTGCAGCACAAAGGGTGGAGAGAGAGAGACAGGGTTAGCAGAGCACACAGGGTCAGCAGAGCCCTCGAGTAAGACACACATTCAGTGTGGAGCACAAGACCACAGCGTTGCACAGTCACGTTTCACAGTGCTGTGAGCTCAACTTCAGCTGTGCTGCCTGGGAGGAGAGAGCAGGGACAGAGAGCACCAAGGGCAGGGTGTCCCCTTGGCTGAGGTGGTGTTTGTGTGTCTTTGTCCCTAAGACTGAGGGCACAGAACAAAAAGCAGCCTCCAGAGTGGAGAAAGTGGCTTTACCATTTAAAGTGAAACTTCACATTCCTGTTCTAAGATTAATAGGTGCTCAGAAATGAGCTTTGTTCTTAAATGGCACTTATGAATTTTCTTCCTATTTGCTTTGGAAGGAAATGAATATGAAATGACCCTTGGTTAAATAGTCTTAATAAATGTTTTATCTCTCTTTGCAGATACTTCTGAACACATTCCTGTCTCTGAAGTGCCCCAGCTAGAGCACTGCCATGAGCTGCTGCCTTTGTACTTCACAGCCAGGACAGGTTAGAAACAAAAGCTTGTGATCATCTCTATGGGTTTCAGGAGTAATTGCTCAACTCAGCTGGTTTTGTGCTTGGGTATCTGCTCAGACACATCCCTGTGTATCAGAGCAGGACAGAAGGGGAAGGAGCTCCCAGGTCACCTACCAGCCAACATCCTCCCTGGTGTGCTATAGGTTCATGTCACACTGATACACCAGACCTTGAGCCCAAGGACAGTCCTGGAGCAGAACTAGGACAGCTCCAAGTAGAAGAGGTCTCCCAGGTAAGCCACAGCTCTCCAATGAGCACACTTTATCCCCAAAGAGACACAGATACTGCTTTAATGCTTTATCCTACCCAGAAACCTCAACTTAATTAAGTACTTGCAGAAAACAAACAGGCTATCTCAAACTACTTCAAACAATTTAATCAAACTCTCCAGCTTTTCCTACTTGTGAGAAAAGAAGAAGAAGAAAATGAGCCTCCCTGCTCCCTCTCCACACTCATGACAGATTAGACATGCAACATTAGCAGTGTTCCCAGAATTACAATGAGGTTTTACCAAGTAAATCCTGTCCAGGGAAGCAAAGAAAGACCAAAGACAGGAACGACATCCCAACGTTCCTTCAAGCTCATTGACTCCCCAACAATGACTCTATATTTAATTGTACTGGGTGTTTCTTAGGCAACAGCAGGCATCCTTCAGACTCCAGAATGAGACTTGGGAGACAAAGGTTGTCTCAGAATTGCAGTTTTTTATGAATCTTCTCTAATTGAACAAGTATGCTGGATAAAAACAGGGTTGTATTTCTTGACTTAACTATTGCCTACCCTAAAACAAGCCAAGCTCTGTACAAAAGGAAACACAGCAAATGATGAAAAGGATCTTCCAAAGGGAAGATCTCCCTTTAAAATGAATTAACAGTCATGATGGGGTAAAGTGACAATTGACTCCGATCCTGCCAAGAAAGTCAAACTAAACTGACTCCAAGATTAAAAACCTGCTTTTGATATACATTGATACCTGCTAAGCTGAAGAGAAGGTGATTACAGGAGCAAGAGTATTTCCTTTTAATCATTGCACACCTCTGGGCAGCCTTCCCCTGGGACACACTTCGGGGGGATAAAGAGCTCAGGGTGTGATCAAAGAGGTTTGGAGGAAAATCCAAACTGAGCCCTTTGAGGTTCAGTTGCTGCTCATTCACATTCACTCTGTGCTGCTCTTATCATGGTTCTCCTTCCCTGACTGCTGAGGACAGGCAGCAAAGATACAGGGAGAAGAGATAAGTCCAGAGAAAGGAGGGGGCACCTGCTTTGTTCATATGCACAAAGCTGTGATTCTGGCCCTGGAGGGAGGGAAGCAAAGGTTTGGCAGCAACACCACACTCTCCCATGGTTCTGGTTGTGACCACAGGAGCGAGGAAGGCAGCAATTTCATACTAAATAAACCTCCAGTTGGTCAGTTTTCCTCACACAGGCTCCCTGCTCTGCACACCAAGCAGCCAGGGTGGGTGATGCTCTGCCCACCTCCTGTGGGACCTCAGGCTCCATCACAGCAATTTGTTAGTGACAAGCTGACCTGTCTACAAACACGAGTGGTGCCAGGGAGGGGACGAGGGAACAAAACACAATGTGCTTGAGCTCAAATATCACTCAAAAGGACCAGTGCAGAATTTGTTAGAAACAGCAGG
>NW_009951955.1:484282-490110 GCF_000747805.2 Chaetura pelagica
GCAGGAATAACAAGTATGGGAGATAGGAAGTAGAGAGGTTTTGGTGGTTTGGGTTGGGGTTTTTTTTCTAAGCCCTTTAAATAGCAAAGGGGCTGGTCTAGACTCTTGTGGTCCAGCCTTATCCTTCAGAAGATTTATAGGCACAGATGTTTGACTGGTTTACTCCTGGAAGCACTGGAGACACCAGCTCCAGATTTACTGGCTCACAGTTGGTTGGGAGCCAGCCAGGCAGTCCATCCAGAGCTCCATCCCCCAGAGCACAACACCTTCTCACCCCTGTGGGGCTGGACTTCCTTGCAACAGCAGAAGGTGCAAAGACACATGATGTGAAACCTCTGCTGTTTCAAGAGCAACCCAGACAGGACCCAGCAGGAGCAAGGACCAGGAGCTTGGGCACAAGTCCCAAGCAAGGCAAGGGCTACCAACCCACACCTGAGAGAGATCTTCCCCCTCTGCCCACAGTTTCTGGCTTCCAGAGAGAAAACATTTGGCTGCTTGCCAGGAAGTACCTTCAAAATTCAGATCCCAGGCCAAATTACTTCTAAATTCAGGATTCAAGTCTCAGTAATTATCCAGAAGGGGACACATGGGGCCAGAATTGGATTCTCACACAGCTGCAGTCCTCAGCTCAGACCATGGGCTGGTCTCTGGGGGGATTAGTAATTAATGAGATAACTGTGATATTTGAGAAGGCTCTCAGGGGAGATCAAGGCTCAGCAGCACACGGGAGAGAAAAAGCTCTAGGAATAAACCTGCTGTGATGAGGTTTATTGTCAAGGTTTTCCAGAACCTGAATTAACACCAAAGCAAATTCATTTCTTACATAGGCTGGAAAATTTTGCAGCTCTTCACATCTCCTGGGAGGAGAATCTCAGCTTTTATTTCTAACACTTAGCTCACACCATGTCTGGTCTGCCCACAAATCTCAGACCAGTAAGTGGGATTTCCAAGGAAACACTGCAGACATTTGAAAACTTTTAAATGGAAAGGAAAAACAATGGTCAGATCACAATGCACCCTGTTGGTGTCAGTGACTTGTCACACATAGGGTTAAAGAGCAGCACCTCATTTTAAATTTAAATTTGCCCACTTTCAGTTTTCCATCATTACCAAAAGGCTGCCAGTTTACAAAAGGGCAATACCTGCCCTTCCACATCTGAAAATACTTCAGCCTGGAGAAAACTGAAGCAGGCTGCAGCTGCTCCCTCACAATCCCCTCTTTGCTAGATGAGAAACACTCCACAGGTACAGCACAGAATGCTCCTTACTTGCCAACACCTGTAAACTAATCAGTGCAGGTTACACACTGACATTTTCCCCACTAAATCTTGCTCTCTCCAGCCAGACACAGGCTGGCACCTGCTTGCAGGATTTATAGCAAAGTATCATGAATCAATAGCAAAAAGAAACAGGTACCTTAAAGTTTTGTCTCTTGTTCAGATCAATGTGGTATCAGAGTAAGAGGCATTTTATGTCCTATTAAATCATGCTTGACTACGTCCCATTAAATCATGCATCTAAAACACTTAAGTTTTTTGAGAGGCTGGAGAAAACCTCCTAATGTACAGGATCAGGTTTAATCTAAGGGCCTGACAGCTCTCCTTGGGAAGTGTCACTTGTCCCTAAGGGAGGATTACTCCATTCTTTGCCCAAGGCTCAGACATGTCTTCTTTCACATCAGAAACAGACCAATGTCTGTCACAGACTCCAGACCCAGCACAACCCTCTGCCCAGCACATCCATGGAGCAGGTCCCAACATCCTCCCCACCTGTCCAGAAGGGCACCAGGCAGGTAGATGGGCACAGAGGCCACCACACACCTGGGCTGGGGACACTGCCACCTTTCTTGAGCCTGAGACCTTTACAAGAAGCCCAAGTCTGCAAGCAGAGGGACACTGCCACCTTTCTTGAGCCTGAGACGACCTTTACAAGAAGCCCAAGTCTGCAAGCAGCAGAAAGTGCAAGAAAAAGCATGAAAAAAATAAAAATCAAACTAACAGAGGAAATTTTTTACTGTGAATCCTTTGCTGTGACTGCTCCATGCAAGGAGCCAAACAGACACCAGTGAAGGATGAGAGGGAGAGATGAGGGAAGGGGAAATATGGCTGAGTTTATGCTCATCAGGCCATATTAATCAAGTCAGCCAGTTTCAAAGCTCAAAAAGAAAAGAAAAGACTCAAGTTTTGCTACTACACATGCTTGTCTGCTGCAGAAGCCTGCCTATGTATCCTCTGATCATTTGTTTTATGCTCAGCACACAGCTGTAAATCTGCTCTTCAGTGCAGCAAGTGAGATGAGGATGTTTATTGGCTCAGTCACAGAAAAGGGATATCACATCATCTTCTGCTTCATGATCCCACAGCAGAGAAATAACCTGGCATCACAGCAAGCACTCCTGGAGCTCACAGAGGCCAAAAGTGGCAAGTACCATTTAAAGAACAACTTTGTGCTCAGTGGCTTAAAATCATTCACTCTGTTCCTCAATTAATACATAACAACTGCCTTCTGGGGCACAGGGTGAGATCCATCAACCACCCAAAATCACACTGTCCAGCACCAGGAACTAAAAGTCAAACTCAGAGGGGCTTTCTGCACCTTCACTACCCCAATACATTTGTCAGCACCAAGTGCAGCTTATGACCAACCTGGAACATGGAGTTCTCCAGGACAAAAGAGGCACCCACTTGTCTGATCCTTCAGCTCCACATCAAAGCACAGAGCTGATGATGGACTTGTGTGCCAATGGTGTGACCTGACACACCTTTGTGTCTGTGGTGCATCATCTCCTATGGATGGATGACAGGTGCCATCAGGTAGGATCTTTCATAAAAATAAAATTAAATTTAAAAAAAAAATGAAAGATATAATGCTTTGAAGTCCATAACCACAGGCAACAGGACCATTATCTCACACTCTGGGAAAAAAAAAGCAACAGCATTCAGATATTAGTTCAGAGAGGAGCTGGACAGAGAGTCCTGCAGAGAGCTTGCTTTCCTCCCAGAGTATCTTGCTCCCCAGACCACAAAGCAGAAATACTGAGGGATTCAATATTCACTAATCCCAGATGCTCCACCAAAGATCACATTAATCACTGACTCTAGAAATCATCTTCCACTTTGTGAGATACCTCAGAATCCCAGAATGTTGGAGGATGGAAAGGACCTCTGGAGATCATCTAGCCCAACCTCCTTGCCAGAGCAGGGTCACTCAGAGCAGGGTGCACAGGATGGTGCTCAGGCAGGCTCTGAATGCCTCCTCAACCCAGCCCCTCCTGCCAGCACACCATCCATTCTGAGCAGATCCTCCAATCTTCAAGCCCATCACCTTTTTTCTATTTTGTGCCACTTGTGCTATCTCCTCCCTCCCAGTTCCAGCATGAAGATGCCCACCAAAGTTTTAAGTGGAGATGAAATACCAGTAAGCAGAAAGCACAGCTGTCCTCATTTCCAGTGAGGAGGCAGAACCCCATAAATCTGCAAAGTCTGCTTTGGTCAGATGTACCCATTTTCAAATATGTCCAATGTTTAAAGGCAATACTTAGATCTAGATAAAAACCAGGCTTCAACAGGCTATCTGGAAATGATTCATCAGTAACCTCATTTTCCTAATGATGTATTTCTAACAAATCATTCCTAATGCCTGTTAAACATCATGGATTAATTATCCAGCCTGGAGCCCTTTGGAGCCATCTCTCCAGCTGAGGGATGGGGCTGCAACCCTGTGCAGAGGTTGCCTGCCAAGATCTGCAGAGACACAAACTGGGAGGACTACCAGGTGACAAAGAGACACTAGAAAAATGCCACAAAGGAGAAGTATCTGCTGCTGCAGCCACAGAGGCCTGGTGATGCTTTTCAATCACAGTTTTCAGCAAGGTAAAGAAAACCCAAACTGGGATAAAACAGTCTGACCATCTGCTTTGAGACACACTCTATGGAACCCCGCAGACACAACAGTTTTGAGCTGTTTTCCTCCTGGCTGGTGCCACCTCAGCACTACCCAAGGGACAGTTTGGAGGGTAAGCAGAGGGTCTGCTTGTGGATTTGGCCTTTTGCCCTCTGGTGTGCAAATGAATGCTCCAAAGCTGATCTCCACCACATCTTTGGGTGTGGAGATCCCACCACAGCCCCACCAGCACAAAGCCTTCTGCAAAGCTCACTCCCAACTTTACACTCAACTCAGCTCCTTACTGTCTGGGAGGCCAACATGATGACAAGTGAAGATATTCAAGTTCAAGAACCACCAGTGAAAAACACCACCTTCCAAGAAGAGCTAGCAGATCTTTCTCTCTGCTGTGCACAGCAGGAAGGGGCAGTTGCAGGCTGAAAACCCCCAAAACACCAAGTCCCACCCTACAGAACAGCAGGACACAGACCAATTCCATTCTGAACAGCAGGCCAAAGGAACTTCTCTTTGGAGAGAGCTGCACATGCCATTTGGAGACATCAGTGTGGTACAGGCTTTGCCTTTCCCCCTTCCACCAGTGCAGAAATGGTCCTTACTTGACATCTGAAGAGGTGCTGAAGGACAATGCACATAACTGCCCAAAGCTGAATCACTGGCACACCAGAAGTCTACTGTAAAATCTTGAGACCACATGAGAGTAAGACTTTCTTACTCTCCCCCTGCTGACATTCAGCCCTCCCACTGCCTTGTGTCCTTCCTCCAGCATGAAGATGCCAAGATTCCCCATCCCTCTGCCCCAAAACATGATGGACACTATGCACAGTGTCCATGTTAGAATCAGGAAGGCCAGGCTCTACTCTGCTTTGGATGGATGTCAGGTATGAAGAAACCACACAGGAGAAAAGGCCACCCAAGTAATAGCAGGCTCCTTTTTTTGCAGCCATTGGAACTATTTAATTGGTTTGACTCATGTCTGGTACAGGCAGCATCAGGAGATAATTTTTGGAAGCACTGTGTTATGCTCTTCAGGTAGGGAACACATGGATGGGCACCTGTGGGTGCTGGACCCACTGGTTCTGCTGCCACATGGCCAAGGGTCTGGGGACAGACACCCTCTGTGCCAGCCCTGACAGCTGCTTGGGCTGATCTATGACCAGTGTATCTATTTAATAGCTACATCATCATTAATTTTGACACTGCACCATTACTCATCTCTGCAGAAATGCCCTTCAGGGCTGTTCAGGACACAATTGTCCCACGATGCATGAAGGTGACATCCCTCCTACATGTCCCATTGAAATGTCAACAGCAGGAGCCACCAGGGAGAACACCCATGTCCTGCAGAATGCCCCAAGCTTTTTGGGGTCTCTGTTGCCCCCATACCATATTAAGATCCATCTTTTTTGGGTGATCAGCCAAAATAAACACTCATGAACAGGACAGGAAGAAACAGGCAGGGTAGACAGGGTAGTTAAGGACTTCGCTGGATCCAATTATGGAGAGCACACTTCTTCATAAAAGAAGATCCCAATGTCAGCTTTCCAAAGATTTCCTCATCTCCTACATATTAGAGTGGCTAGATGTGTGTCCCACTCCCTTTTTTTCCTTTTAATTTTTAATTCTGAGCACCCAGTAGTTCCCCAATCTTCTCCTGAAGTTATTAATAATTTCTTTGCTGGCCATCACACAAAACAAACCCAGCTAACATGCTTATCAGGAGCTTATCCCTTCCTGACATTTCATTCTTGTCTAAGGCTTGAGGGCTTGAATATTTAAATAGGCAAATATTCTTTTGATTAGTAGAATAAATGGTTCTTGTTACTTACTGTTCTTAAAAAACACTGTTAGCATCACAAAAGTGCTCAACTCTGTTGGCCCAGCTTTTACAGAATTTTGTAGATTTTTCCTATATAACGTGGTTCAGC
>NW_009951955.1:490142-512291 GCF_000747805.2 Chaetura pelagica
TTCAGCAGCAGAGAGAAAGTTCAACTTAATAAGCTCATACATTTTTAAATGCCTTTCCTGCAATGATATATGGAACTACAGCATTAAAGCTAAAGGCACATAAGAGAGAGCTTGGTTAGAAGTTCTGCACGTTAAGTGGAATTCTACCCAAAATTACTATCACACAGGTTACTATTCCACTAAGCTCTAACAAAGCCAAGTTGAAGCAAACATTATCTTGCAACTAAAAGAATTACCAATCCACCTCTCAGTGCCCAGGGAGCTCTGACCTCTCTGTTCCCAAAATACCACTTCCAGAGCACTCCCCAAATGTCAGGTACCAACAATTTTACCCCATCACAGAGACAGAACATCAGGACTCTTTTGGTGGAGCAGACCCCAAGAGCAGATGAACACACAGTGTGGTTTATAATTCCACAGGCAGCCTCTGGGTGCCTCTCACCAGGTGCACACACTGCAGGACAGCACAGTAAGGACACCCACTGCTTCTGCTTCCTGCACAGAGCTCCCCCAGCCTGCTCCTCATCAGTCCCACAGGGACAGCCTGAAGAAGAGAAGGCTTTGGGGAGACCTCACAGAGACCTCCCAGTAGCTTAAGGGAGCCTACAGGAAAGATGAGGAGAAACTTTTCACCAGAGAGTAAGTGTAGTGACAGGACAAGGGGTTAAGGTTTGAAAGTGAAGGAGGGGAGATTTAGGTAGATATTAGGAAGAAATTCTTCACTATAAGAGTAGTGAGGTGCTGGAACAGGTTGCCCAGGGAAGCTGTGGCTGCCCCATCCCTGGAGGTGTTCAAGGGCAGGTTGGATGGGGCTTGAAGCAACCTGGGCTGGTGGGAGGTGTCTCATAGCAGGGAGGTTGGAACCTGATGATCTTTAAGGTTCCTTCCAACCTTCACCATTCTGTGATTCTATGACAAGTTGGGGCTGTACACAGCCCTGTGCCTGGGCCCTGCACAACCATGGGGCAAGGAGGCAACCATGCCTCCCCCTCAGGGCCACACCTGGACCTCTCTGGACACCATGGACACCCAGAGCAGAGCTGGGGGCTCTATGTGTCAGGAGTCTTCAGGAGAAGGAGGCTACTCTCCCCTTACCTTAGGCATCAATTACTTGAGCACCACGTGACATGGTTCAAAGTTAACAATCATTGCTTCAAATAAAGCCAAAATGAAGTGGTCAGCCCCAAGGGAACAGGAGGTCAGCAGGGCTAAGGAAAAAACCCCACAGGTCCTGCTGTAATGGCTCTGCCAATCTGTTGGCCTTTCTGTCACCTCAGGGAGAAAAATCTAAGAGCATTTTTTGTCTGTTTTCAAACAGTCCCCCCTCAAACAGCATTGAATCATGTCAAAATAGCCATGGACTGAAGGAACAGGCTTTGAAAATGGCTGTCTGTAGCATCTGACAACGATGGGCAGGGAGAGGCACCCTCTCCTGTGTGGTGTGGGTCCTGAGCTGTCCCAGTCTGGGCACACAAGGTCTGCTCTGCACTTCACCCCAAGGTGCTGAGCTGAGCCTGCCTCTGCACCCAGGAGGGACCAGCCCTGACTCTGCTGCAGGGGCAGCCAGGTCCTCAGCAGTCACCAGGGTGCAAGTGCTCAGAGATCACCAGATGGAAGGCAGTGACACAGAACTGCCAATGAACAGTGTATGTTATGACTCCCTCCATTAGAGGTGGCTGCAATTCGTGTGGCTGCAATTTGGGATGTGGCTAATTAAGAGACACCCAGTCTAAGGTAGAAGTCAAAGGTGCCTTGGAGGTCAATGAAGAGACACTAACACTGCCTAAGGACAAGTTATTCTACCCCTCCCTCTGAGACACAAGTATCTTGCTGTCTGGTAGAACAGGCTGATGCAGCTATTTTTGGGGTAAGTGGAAATGTCTTTTTCCTCCCTTGATCACGTCCCTCGACTGAACGTTGAGATGGGCAGGACCAGAGAGCTGAGTCCTCCTCCTCCCACTGGAGTCTCCCAAGGACTTCAGGTGGCAACCCCACCAGCAAGCTTGAACAAGCCCACAGCTCTGCTCAGGTAGGTTGGTATAAAGCTGTCATCGCAGTGAGCCTGACCTGCCAAATTTAAAATGAAACCCTTGGTATATAGCTTTACTGTAGGAGCATCTTAGCAGAATAGATCTCATGGGAGCTCCAGATTTTGACATCCTCAGTACATACTTAGGGCAATGAATAAGAAAAGCCAACACTTGTGCTGCCAAAAACACTGAGGAGAATGATGCCATTGCCAGAACAGCTGGTATAAAAATGATGAACTTAAAAGGCACAATGGACTTTTTGAGACAGCTCTTCTTTTTTGTTGTTATAACACATCCACTCTGCTGATGGGTTTATGAACTGGGAAGACAAAAAGGTTTCTAAACCTTTTTTCTTATGTACAGAAACGACTATATAAGTTTACTTAACCTGTGTCAGAATTGGATCAGCCATTCAGCCCTGTCTAGCAAATTGCTGCATGGTGGAAGTGACACCAGAGGAGTCCTACAACCCCTGTGTTACACTCCTGGAGCTGGCACTGCCACAACCCACCCCCACAGCATGGGCTGCTCCCCCAGGGCACAGCAACACATCCCTTGGTGTGCTTGGAATAAGCACAACCCAGTCACAAGCAGCATCATAAGAGCCCAAAACCACAGGATGGGGTTGATTTTGATTTGCATTTCTACTCATATTCCAATTCCATGTACTAGCTAAGTGAATGCAATTAATGGGTTATAAATATTGGTGCCTCTTAATGGCAGGGGACAATTAAGCATGGAGAGGTTAATGCACTTGAAGGCAACACAGGTATTTTGTGCTCGAGTTCAAATCAATGACTGGCCAGTCTGCCTGTGCTCCAGCTTTTCATGCAACAGATTTTTTCTGGTGCAAAAAGTGCATTCACTCCAAGACACCAAAAGTTTCCCTTTACCCAACAGATGAAGATCCACACCAGCACTGCTATTCTGTGGTTAAATTTGCTCCTGTACAATTCCTATACTGTGTGAGGGTGACATTGTCCACCTCTGCCAATATAAAGTATAAAAGAAGTAAAACTGGGAGACAAAACTGACCAACTCATGAGCCTGATCATACAGAAAAGAGTCCTTCCAGCTCACCCCAGTGCAAACCACCAACACCATCCACACACCTACTAGGCAGGTTAGGGATCCAACCCAATACAGCCTGTCAAACAAGAGCTGAACTGCTACAGGATTAAGAATTTTATAAAAAAAACCAAAACAACACTGTATTGTCATTTTTCGTGGTGAGCTGGAGATGCCCCATGATTTGGTATCAGATCTCCTTTGCTGTGACTATTCAATCAATGCCTGACTTTATCTGCAGAGATCCACATGACACCAGATCCACAGCTCCCTACCACAGACACCTTCCAAAGTTTTATGCTATTACTTAAACCCAGAGAACATTATTTCAGGCTATAGATTTGTTTGCTGCCACTAACAGGAGTACATGAAGCCTGACACACTTGAAGTCAGCTCCGTTTTCAGGCAACCACCACCACCAGCCCCAAAGAGACAGATGTGTGCTGCAGCTTCAGGCTGTGAACACAGACTGCCTTATCACACACAGTTTTAGGCAGGACTGGCCATGAGATACTTAATGTGAGTAGACACAAACAAACAGCAAACTTGTATAGAAGTCCATGCTGTGACACATGGCCACACCATCCCAACACAAACGTGTCATTTGCCTTCACACACCAGAGGTTTGGGTCTACACCTGTGTCTCAGGTTAGTGGTCAGGGCAAACTAGAAAGCAGAGGGCAGAATTGCTCTCTATTATCCCCAGGGAATAAGAGAGACTTAAAGGCTGGAAATTGAAACTGGAACAAGTTGAGTGCAACATGGGAAAAGGGAGTAACGTGGGGTGAAGGACAGATCTATAGACTTATACACAGAGAGATGCAAAACCCACCACGAGGATGGCAGCAACAGGTGGGTGAGTTCCTTGCAGCAAGGCTGCCTCAGGAGAGGGGTCCAGGGCTCCTCACAGCACCCAGTGGAGTTGGATTCTGAAGAGCACGTGGAACCCCCCCAGCAGCAGCAAGGCAGGAAGAAAGGTGCAGCAGAAAGGGGACTGAGCTTCTGGTTCTCTGGCCTTTCAATAAGTATGGCAGGTAGTAAGAGGGAATCATAACTCCTCCCTCTCTCTTTTCCAACCCTCCCAAGCCCCTTGGCGACCCTCTCTCTCTCTAGTTCCTCTAATGTAAGTTAACAATTGGCCAGGTCCACTTAGACCATCACAACCTGAATGCCACACAGCAGGAAAACCAAGGAGTCTTCTTCCCTCTCCTCACCTTATGCCATCTGACTTCTAGTCTCTTCCCATAAGACCTAACACAACGTCTTCTCCCAGCTGCAGAGCCAAATGTAACACATGAATACCCAACCAAGATTTGGCTTTCCTGCCTGTAGCTATTCCCAGACCCCCCCTGTGCCCAGCACGTGCTCTGCTTTGCCACAGAACTCTGATACGCGCTTGGTTTCGATGCAACTGAAAACCTGGGAGTTAAATTCTGATATATCAAGGGTGGCTGATTGGATTGAGTGATTTCCCCATGATTGGGCTGCAAAGCACCCTGGCTGGAACACCGGGTGTTATAAATCATGGTACAATCTTCTGCTGTCTGCACACACAGAGCAGGTGCCAATGCACCCAGGCAGGTTCAAGCTTGCTCAGGTTTCCTTAATCCAGTCATACAAACTGCTTCTCAGCTGTTAATCACATCTCTGTATTGCTTTTTCCCTTTCAATCTCAGGAGGAAAGGAAAAACCTTGGATATCCTTCTGAACTGGTGACAAGCAATTCCACAGACCAAAGCTATTGATTTCAAACAAGCTTCATTCATGTTCTCCTCACGAAAACAAAGCTTCGCCAGGAAATGAATTGATCTTCATTTGGATTTTGTAAAGATTATGAACAAGCTTTAAAGCAAGCAAGTGCTGCTGTTCACATTGCCACCTCCTCATCATGCTCCATTCATTCATGGCTTATTTTAGGTTGTGTTTTGCTGATTCAGTTGCACATCTTCTTGCAAAAGGGATTATCAATATTAAATCAATTGTGTCCACCCTATGAAGTAAATGGAAAAAGCAAATAATTTTCTATTACCCAAGCATCTTGAAAGCCCTAATGCTGTCTGGCACACAAGATTCTCATAAACTATTTCTGATCATTCCAATTCTAAAACACCCCACAAATCTGCACAAATTTGTTTTTTAAAGCACCTACTTTATTTCCATTAAGTATTTTTCAGCAACGTTGTGCATTCTATTTTAGAATTAGGGTATTAAAATATGCATTACAATTTAAATATTTAGGAATATGCAGGCATTTCTAAATGCACATTACTTACTCAGCAAGTTCTAACAAGAAACGATCTACTAAGTTATAAAAACAGAATGTGCAAAACAGGATGTATCCTTGTGAGGGGCTCTTGTAATAAAGTAATTATGTTCATACATATCTAAGGGACATAAAAACTAGAGCAATTACAAGTATCACACCCACTTACCCCTTCCTTCCCATACACGAGCTATTTCACACAAGAACAGGAGTCCACCTGAACATGGCCTTGTTCACGTGGCAATAGAAAAGCTCTCTGCAATAATACATGGAAGCAGATCAGTAGCACAAACACACTTTGATCTCTTTAGAAGCCAACTTAGAAGCCAAAGCTTAATTTGGTTTGTTTATTTTCATAAGTACAGTTTAGTCAGAAGTATTTATGATAACACAGGTATTTTTCAGCACCAGAGTTCAGAAGAGCACCAAAGCAAGTTGTTAAATTATACTAATCCCATCCTCTGCCAAACTGTGCATTTAATACTTATTTTTACATTAGTAAATGTTTTATAAGCACACTTCATGGATATAAGTCTTCCCTGAAGCATCATGTTCCAAACTTACAAGAATAGGGAATAATTGTGTTGTTAGGAAGGGAAAATTCACAATTAGAGAAATCTATTGCATTAAAAAAACCCTAAAATAAAAAAGGTATAAATATCTCTATAAATATCCATGGTCACAGTGTTTCAAGATTATACTACACAGCATAACAACAGTAAAAGAATCTCATAACAGCCACTAACAAACTCTCTAGTTCCTTTCCCAAAAGCACTTTCTTACTGAGTTTAAAGAAGATACTGGTACTTCTAAGCACCAAAACCTTTGGACACACTTTGGACTACACAAAGGACACACAGTTGTCACAATATGTACATACAGCAATGACCTTCACTCCGAAAAGTGACACAAAGCAAGCTTTCCTCTGTCCCTGTCTACATCCAGAATAGGGATAAAAGGTAAAACCCTGAACTTTTCCCTAGGAAGTCAGACACACTTGCAGTGCCAGGGTGGTTTTTCCCAGCTCCCAGCAGAGCCAGAGCATGCCCAGGGCATGGCCCTGCTGGGTTTCACGGAGCTGCCTCCTGCCACGAGGCCACAGAGGCAGAAAGAATCATCAGCAAATAGCAAGTGCAGCTAGGAAAGTGTGTCTTGGGAGACTTGTCCAGTTTTCAGGAAAAGAATTCCTGGAAGTCCAAGAACAATCTCTCCGTACGCACATCCTGGTGTGCGCTAAGGGATAAAGATCAACAGCAGCACCAATTTGGAGCACCCTGGGGTGTCTCAGCACTGCAGCAATATACCAGCTTTTTACACCCAAAAGTCACCAAAAGTGGCACCCATGTCCCTGGCGAGGCAGGGGGGGCACGTGGCTCCCCCAGCACCAGACACTGCCTGCACCCAGCAGCTCTCGAGTGCCTTGATGGTGCCAGAGGAAGAAAAACCAAATTGTTTCAGGTCTGAGCTGGGTTTGTGAGCATCCTCCTGCCCTCACCATCTTCAGAGCACAGAGGGGACAGACTCAGCACAGCTCCAAGCGTTCCTCTGGAGAGCACATGGAGCACTGTTCTGCAGCCTGGCAGAAATGCCTGAAGCCACAGAGAGCTGGGAGAGACTGGGTAGGATGATGTGCATGGGTAGAAAACATCAGCAGCCTGGCTCTGAACTGCAATGTTGACCTCCTCTGGATGAGCCTTGCTCTGAGGCACGTTTCCAGAGCTTTGACACTGATACTTACTGCCTCATTTCCTCACTTGCTCTCCCAGAAAATCTTCCAGTGGCACTTTTCCCAGTACTAGAAAATATTACTTCTCCTTTTTTATGGCTTGAGCCATAAAAAGACATAAGCAAGAGTGTTTGTCACACAACACTGGATCAGACCACAACTATCTAGTAGGAGAGAAGATACACAACTAGGTCTTTTTCCAGAGATGAAAGTATCTTTCAATATACTCTCACATACTATTAAAACAGAATTTCACATCTGAAAAAGTCATGGGCTTTTTTTTCCTCTCTTACACTGTCTTTATTCCTCATGAGTTTTTCCTTCAGTTACTTGATGAAGGAAAACCCCCATGCCTTGTATCTTCTCCTTGCTATTCTCTGCATGCAGAATTCCAAAAACCCACCAAAAATCTATTTGGAAAAGGTACATAGTACATGCAAGAGAAAGAGCTCTTTTGACCTCCTTCCTTTGCAATAAACAAGCAGTGACTACAAATAAACAGTCACAAAACTATTTCCCAGCAAATATCACCAGCGTAATTCAAGTAGTTTGGTTTTGTCTTCTTAAGGACTGTCCTCCTCAGACTCATTTCACCAACATCCTAGGGCAGGATGTGACTAAGTAACTGGCATAGCATCACAAATCTGTGGCTCCAGGAATGTTCCAGCTCCTAACAATTCAAGAAAACTCACTTGCTGCAATAATATTTGCAGATCTCAGCCAAGAGAATAAAAATAAAGAAAAATAAATAAATGTGGTAGAACATGAAACCTACAGGAACTTTCCTGAGCCCCACCAGAGCCAATAATAGGGCACAGGCAGAGCCTCACAGCACAAAACCCTCCCAGTGGTGGAGCCTGTGGAGAAGCCCCTGAGAGCTCTGAGGGCAGTGCAGGATGAGAACGTCCTGGGTGCAGCACAAGGGAGATGCGAAGGCAGGGGTGGTCTCACAGTCAGGAGACTGAATTACAGGTCTCCAAGGCCCATCCTCCTGAGCAGTCCTGACCTACCTAAGTCACATGCTTGTTCTTGACTTTCCAAAGATATATTTGGTTTTGACTGTAAACCCCAAATCCAATTCTTTGACCCAGTGACCTGAGTGGAGGCTCTGACCCAACGGCAGCCCCATGGGAAGAGACAAGGGGTGGGAAGAGCCCCCCAAGGGAGCAGTGTCTCCTACCATAGCTTGCTTCCTCCACCCCAGAATACATTCCAGAACCCAGTGCTGGGAGCCCCCAAGAGGCACACAAAGACCACTCTAAATAAAAATCAAGAATGGATTTAGGACTTTGTTCATGTAGTTGCCAAAGAACAGCCCAAAGTCCTTACTAAAACTTTTTCACTATATCCCAAAGAAAGGCTTTAAACTCCCTGCTACGTGGCAGCCCCTGGCAATAAAACCAACTAAAGCCAGATGGTGCTAAAAAGCCCAACTGCTCCCAAGGAAGTTGCAGAAACACCCGGGTGATTCAGCCACTTGAGTGTAATGACTCTGACTCAACCCCAAACGCCCCACTGGGAAAAAGGAACATCAAGCCAGTGATATGTAACTGTTTAATCTTCAGCAGTGGCTTCCAGTGGTGGGATAGCTCTGTCCAGGACACTGGTCTGGGGCCATGTGGGCCAGGGAGTAAATGCAAACCTTGCACCAGGTGCCTCCGGTACAAACACTGAAGCAGCTCAAGCTCATGCACTGCCAAAGCTTTTCCATTGCAGGGGGGGCAGGGTCCCCTGGGTAGGAAGCCCTCAAAAACTCTGCAAAATCAAGCTGTGGAAGTTGCTTATCACTTACACTGGTTGTCCTCTTGGCTTTCAGATCTTGAAGCTTGTCTGCACGAGAGCAGCTCTTGAGGGATTCGTGTCATCTTCACCCAATGATTCAATAGTCATAACAATGGTGGGTATTATTTTTCTTAGATCTACTCCTTAATCCCATAATGCCATAAAATACCACTGAATCAGAGCTTAGCAGGATTCCAGGAAGGAGCAGACTTTTAAAGAGATAATAAGAACTCCACATTGACTTCAGATAGGATTGAAAAGAGGGAACAGGGAAGACAGAACATACCAGCTGGGCAGATTATTTCATATTTTTCCTTAATATGATTTCTTATACCTGAAGCAGCTGGTCATTCCACTAACAGAGATGAGATACTAGTTAAACAGGACAGGCAGACTGATCTAACACAGCAATTTTTATTTTCCTGCTACATGTAGGAGGGGTTCCCATTAAATCATACATCTCAGAATGAAGTAGGTGTGCCTAAAATCCAGTATCAAAGTGGGGAATGGCAGCAGTCCCTAGGGTCCCATGTAAACATGCTTAACTTGCAATAAAGAAAACAACACATCTTCTTAAACCTCCCCCTCCCTCACAGACAGCCAGAAAATGCTGTGAATTGATCAACAATAAAATTCACAGATCAGCCTCGTCCTTCACAGTTTTTGCAGAAAACTGAAGACAATCTCTCCTGCTCATTGCTTTGGAGATTTGTGTAGAAGTTCTGCAATCTGCAGCAGCACCTTGGGTACTGCCAATCTAGAAGCAGTGATTGTTTTCCAGACCACACAGAAACCTCATCCTTAAGTCCAAAAAACGAATCAAGCAAGATAGAAATGTGTTGCCTATGCCTACCTACCTCATTCCCCCACTGTTCTGCAGCAAGACTTGAAAATAAGATGCCTTGCACCAAAATACAAGTTCTCCCTTATTTTAGCCAAAAGAGGAGGTTTCTCAGTCATCCAAAATTTGTGTCATGAAGGCACATTGCTTTGCATACCCAACACAACCTTTCCTACTCAGCAGAAACATGAAACAAGCTCAGGACTAAGTTCTTAGAGGCACCACATGTGCTTCATGTTCCCATACGATCCACAGGACTTTTTGGGAATCAGTCCAGTGTAAATCCCAAGACTGCTTGAGTGATGACCAGCAGGGTAAGCTTTCCACCTCCCAGACTAGGTGAGCAGACTCAGGATTTAAGAAAATCATATCTCTCAAATAAACTGCATTATAGAATTGAAGACGAGAATCCAAACTACCAAAAAGGAACACCACAGTTCCCCAGATCAAGACACCAAGGTGTTCTGCTAGCCCAGGGAAAAACCCTTATCTTCTCCTAGGTACCATCCTGTCTCCAACACTTCTTAGACCATTTTCTCCAGGAAAAATCCCCTCTTCTCCCATTTCTGTTGCTTCTAGGCAGGGATTGAAAAGGTCATCAGCTGGGACTCATGATGCCTCATTGCCAACAGCTGCCTGCAAATCACTCTGAGCAGGAACACCTGCAGCTCCAAACCCTCACTGATACTGACCACCAGGTGCATGGAGTTACAAAAACTTAGCTACAAAATGTACCAAATTTCCCTTAAATGCTCCTTGCTACCCTTCACTTTGGCACAGTCACAAAGAGGGGCCAGGAATGATAGAATGGAAAGGACCTTAAGGGCCATCTAGTTCCAACCCCCCTGCATGGGTAACCTGGGCCTGTGTGTCCCCACCCTCAAACTAAAGATTCTCCTCCTGATGTCCAACCTAAATCTCCCCTCTTCAGTTTTGATCCATTATCTCTTGTCTTCTCCCTCCCTGCCCTTGTCCCAAGCCCCTCCCCAGCTTTCCTGGAGCCCCTTCAGGCACTGGAAGCTGCTCTCAGGTCTCCCTGGAGCCTTCTCTTCTCCAGGCTGAACAGCCCAACTCTCCCAGCCTGGCTCCAGCGCAGAGCTGCTCCAGCCCTCCCAGCATCTCTGTGGCCTCCTCTGGACTCTCTCCAGGAGCACCATGACCTTCTTATGTTGGGGGCTCCAGAACTGGACACAGTTCTCCATGTAGGGTCTCACGATAGCCAAGTAAAAGGGGAGAATCCCCTCCCTTGTCCTGCTGGCCACACTGCTTTGGATGCAGCCCAGGACACATCTGGTTTCTGGGCTCCAGCACAAATTGCCAGCTCATGTTGAGCTTCTCATGCACCACCACCCCCAAGCCCTCCTCCTCAGGGCTGTTTTGGAAGTCTGACCTAGCATAGCTCAGCACTCAGGAGAGTGACATTTGATCAAGTTCCTCTTTTTCTTTAAAAAAAGATAAAATCAAAAGGAAAAGAAGGCAGGAGCCACAGTCACTGGTAGAATAGCCCGAGTCCACCCACATTCCAGATGCTGAACAGCCTTTAGTTGAACCAAAGAGGCTTCAGGATTACATCTAAAACCAATACATGCTTTGTAATGCTTATCAGCTGGAGGGTTTTCAACAGTTTCTCCCCACTAATGCCACCATTTCAAAATCATTTAGGCTAATTTCCTTCGACTTGAATCTATTTTAATCAGAGACCAGGATACTTGACTTAAATGGTTTGTATTAAACCCTCCATAAAACCTGCCATAAAATTGCACGTACAAAACAGAGAATGGGTCTTGAAGTCAGCAGCAGAAAAAGCTGAAACTTTTAAAATCCTCCAGCAAATTCAAGCCTATTTCAATACCAAACCAACTGCTCTCTTACAATACCAAGACTATACAATACCAATCCTTAAAAAAAAAGCAATAACCAAAACACAATCCTGAAGTTCATACATAGATAAAAGACACTACGTTCTGCAGCTGTAGTCAGAACTCACAAATTCTCTCCAAAGCATTAGCCCAGCTCCAAAATGACACATATTTAATAAATTGCTGTGTCTGCTCTGCCCTCTCCACCACCCTCCCATGAAATGATGGATAGTGGCACTGAGGAAGAATACAATGCAAGCCTAAAAATGTCAGAATTAATCCTTTTCTTCTCCCCAAGATCTGCAAAAAACATTACTTCTCAAATTAATTCTCACAAAGTAATGCTGGCTCTGCTAGAAGTCAGAGTTCTGGCTGAGAAATGAAAATAAGAAGCTCAGACTTGGGAAACTGCTACAGAAGGTCTCACTTGAAGGATTTGTCATTGTAGTGGGATTTGCATCTCATATAACCCAAGGTGCAATTTGTACCTGCAATTCATTTTGTCCATAACAAGTCACACCTGCAGAACTGGAGGCTGGGCCTTCAATTCCTTTGAAAACTCATCCAAATATTTCTGTTGTCAGAAGGTGACAGCCTTGGAAACTCAGAGTGACTGCTTGAAATTCATGCAGCACCAAGAGAAGCAGAGGAATAAAAGCTCTCCATGCTCTCATATCCGTAACAATTTGCCAGCACACTGGAGACCTGTGGCTGCAGCCCCTGGCTGCATGGTGTGCCATAGTTTGCAGATGCCAAGCCCTGGCTCTGTCACTGTCCTAATGATCCAGGCATTGGACACGGATCTTTCACAATCTAAATCTCTCTCAGCTCCTTTTCCTTTATCGGGGATTTCACTCCAGGCCTGGATGAATTGACACTTTCCTGTTTTGAGGAACACTCTGCTGGCCATATCTAAAGTTAACTTTCATGAAGATAAACTTCCAGCAATATCTTCTCTCACACTCTTTTAACAAAATGATTTGGCATCTCATGTAAAGTCGGTTCTTCTGCTTAGCAAGTAAACCTTGTGTCATCACCATCATCTGAAAAGGTCATTCTGAAGGATGGATATTGCACCTGAGCCACTGGGCTCCCTTCAAAGGCACCTGCACAGATCTCTCATGGGAGAGCCCAGAGCAGTGTCCCAGGAGAAGGACTGTGGGGGCAGCCTGAGAGCCCTGGGGGTCTTGCAGGGCCATGAAGGAGCTGACAAAGGAGGAGAAAGGAAGAATCCTTGCACACATTTACAGGGTAAGAGCCACCAAAGGCCAACAGCTCAGTGAAAGCCTCTGCTGCCAGTGAACTTCTGATGGTGTTACCACCAGCAACATGATGGACAATGGAGAGAGGGAGAAGGTGGGAAGAAACTCACTTTTTTCCCCCCTAATAAATCGTCTTTATGAACTATCTCAGCTTCAGCCAAACTACGTCAGTTGCTCATTACTGTGAAAGCTAAGGAGGAAAGCAAACAGCATCACAGGAGAGGATGAAAGCAATCAGCACTCCTGGCTCTCAGACAACACCCAGACAGACACTCTCAGACAACCCCTTCATGGAGCTACCAGCACTTACCTGGTTGGACGATAATCTGGGATGGAACGATCCAGTGAAATCTTCTCACTGAGGTAGGAGTTGTAGCCATACTTCTCATGTGGTCCCTTTGCTTTCTCCTCCTCCTCAGGGGACAAGGTGGCTGGGAGCCCACCTTTACCACGGCCACCATAGCCTTCAATGAGACCAAGTGACTTGGACAGACCTCGAGAGGAAAAAAAACAAACAACCACCATCACTGTTAAAATCCATCACTTCTTTCCAAGATGTCAGAGAAACAAAAATACTCTGAAAATCCCGGGTGTTTTGGTTTGGTTTTCTGAGAAGATTTTAAAATGTAGCTCTTTGGCCCATTGCTAGAAAGAAAATGACTTGAGTCTGAACATTCAGGGCTCAGGCACACTGTTCAGGATAGCTCTGCCACCAGCATCCAACTGATAACCTGTCCCAGGGATCTGTGCATTTATTTAGTTGTTAGGAAGGTTATTTAGGCCTCCTTCCCACTCCCAGAGAGGTAATTACATATAAGGTTAGATGTCCCCAGGAGAAGGGTAGGTTGAACACAGAAGAAGAATAAAACAGGGTTGGTTAACTGCCAGCTGAATGAGTTTTTGCTCAGTGTGAACAGCATACAAATGGTATGGATTTAAAAACAATTTCCCCTCCAAGCTTTCTTATCTTTTAAAGTATAACATTCCCAGACCTTTATCAAGAGGAGTTATTTATTTATATCTGCATAGCTGAAGGAAATAGGCAAAATTCAAAATGAGCTGCACAAAAAAGAGCTATATTGATGATTTGGTGGTGATTGTGGGAAGCCAAATTCATGCTCATGTTATTATTTATTATACTGGACACTTGGAATTCTAATATTTTTCATTAGCAGAGTCACTCTTTTTATCAGAAACAAACAAAAAAAAGATGGATTATTTGGAGAGGGTTATAATTTAAAAAAAAACCCAACAAAACACCACAGTATCTGTTCCCCTTTGATTTAATGGCAGAGTCCTGAGTCTGGGAACAGCACAGACTGTCATCATAGAGCCACTGAATAATTTTGTTTGGAAAAGACCTCTTAAGATCATCAAGTCCAACCCTTAACCCACCCCTGCCCCATGTCCCTCAGCACCACATCTACATGGCTTGGAAATCCCTCAGGAAGGGGAACTGCCCCCCCTGCCCTGGGCAGCCTGGGCCAGGCCCTGACAGCCCTTTGGGGAATAAATTGTTCCCAAGATCCAAGCTGAACCTCCCCTGCACAACTTGAGCCCATTTTCTCTTGTCCCATCCCTTGTTCCTGGGGAGCAGAGCCCGACCCCCCTGGCTCCAACCTCCTCTCAGCAGCTGCAGAGCCAGCAGGTCTCCCCTCAGCTCCTTGTCTCCAGCCTGGACACCCCCAGCTCCCTCAGCTGCTCCTGCTCACACTTGTGCTCCAGCCCCTTCCCCAGCCCCACTGCCCTTCCCTGGACACGCTCCAGCCCCTCAAGGCCCTTCTTGTTGTGAGGGGCCCAGAACTGACCCCAGGATTCCAGGTGCCCCCTCAGTGCTGAGCACAGGGGGATGATCCCTGCCCTGGTCTATCTGGCCACCCCAGTGCTGGTACAAGCCAGGATGCTGGTGGCCAACAAGGCCACCTGGGCACACACTGGCTCATATTCAGCTGCTGGCAACCAACAGCCCCAGGTCCTTTGCCACTGGGCACTTTCCAGCCACTCTCCCCCAGGCCTGGAGGCAGGACCTGGCACTGAGCCTGGTCGAATCTCATCCAGCCCGTCCAGGTCCCTTGTCACCACTGGTGTCCCTGAAGGGAGATGAACCATGCACAGGGCTTCACAATGAGCATGATCCAGTTCCCAACCCTACCACAGATTTGCATGGCCCTGGATAAGAGACTCTGCCTCCCAGTCTACAAGACACAGATTAAAACACTTTTCTCCTCAAAACGTAGTATTGTGAGGCAGTAAGAAAATCACCTATGAATGCAAATCATACTTTTAAGCACTTGAATAGAAATTATTATTATTCCTTCTGACAAGAAACCTCTAAACAGCCTTCCCTTCCAGGGAGGTTCTGAAGGTTGATAGAGTCTCTCTGACTGCACTGGGCTTGATTAGATTTTGTCACAGGGCAATAATAACAAATCAACTGCATGGAGCAGCTGACTGCAATGTGGGGAGGGATGAGATATCCAAGCTGTCTCTTTCCAACTCTAGGCTCTGCAACAGCCAGAAGACTAAGTCAAGAAAGCTGGGAAAGGGGAAAATTTCTGGTCTGTAGAAGGTTGGCAGATCACTCCACTAATTTCTAACCCCAAACAGCTGGAAGAACAAAGTTCAGCTTGCTTACAAAGAGACACTAGTTTCATTTCAGACACAGATTTAAACAGAAAAAAACCCAATATTTAAAAATAATAATAATAATCCTCACAGAAACAGACCTTCTCTGCTCAGGAACAGTTCATCTGTAGATTTATACATTTCCTCAGGGTACTACATCATGTCCTCCTTGTTACACCAACAAGACAAGGCTTCCTCTGTTCATCAGCAGAGTGTTTTACCACTATACACCTTTTAACAGAAATTCAGTTTTTAATGTTTATTCCTTCTTATCCACCTTCCCCATGAAAGGTTTCCACCAAACTCTGTAAGAAGTTCTCTTGCTGCCTATCAGTGCTAGTTCTTTAGTGGAAAGATGTATTCACACTTGGAAAACCTCCAGCCCTTTGCCAACCTGCTTGACATTGGCCCAATGGGGTCAGAAGTTACACACAGAGACACAACGATCAAGAAGGAGTTAGACCATGATCCCATCAAGTTATTTTCTTGAAGAACTGGGCTAAAAAGTAAAGAGTCAGAAATGTTCTCAAGTCACAGACCAAATCCTTCCTCATTCTGGCACCAAAGCAGAAGTGCTGAACCACTGTCAAAAGAGTCTCTCCTGATGCCTGCTCTTATCTTTAGAGATAAACAGCACAATTCCTCACCCTCAATCCCCCCCCAAAAAACCACCAAACAACAACAAAAAGGCTTGTTCTTTGGAGGGAATTCACTCCCTAGTGAATTTTGCAAGCTCATGAGATGGTAATGGGCTGCATCAGGATTAGATGCTCAGTGTAGATCAGAGCTCTGAACACTTGTGAGCCTCCCTCACCCTTAAGTCACACTCACCCAACAAGTACCTTAGAAACAAAACCAGGAGATTCTTCAGAATCTCCTAGAACATCTGAACTTTGGGACAAAAGGAGTGTGTTGCTCTTCCATTACAGGAATAGAAGGAAAAAAAGACACCACTTGGAGCTGCTAAGATCTGAGCCACCCCTGCTGAAAGAAGCCAGACATCTGATCCCCTGGGGTCTGGCAAAGAGTTGGTTTCCTTCAAGAGGATAGAAAAATTCAATCTCAACAGCAAAATTATTCCTCGACTGAGTGCAGTTATAGTAAATATATTATTCTCTCCTTAAGCTAGCATTATATTTCATAAGGAGACAGGAGTTTTCTAGGCTAGAGAAAACCTTTGGTAAAATACAATCAAATGTGATACACAACCTTCATTTATAAAGCACCCAGGCAAAGAGGCTCCCCAGGCAGCAGGTGTGTTGGAAAAGCATCTTGCTACATGTCAGCCTAGATGAAGGAAAACATTAACCCCATCAGTACAAACCTTAGCCAAGGAAACTTCTTTCATGAGGAAAGCTAGGGTAGAGTATCTGAAATCAAAAGGCATTTCTGAGGAAACAGGGGCCCTGTGTCTTTACACTGGGGGTGGAGGAGAAGGAAAATAAAAAGAACAGGAGGAAATAATTTAGGAAAGATTTCTGAAAAAGCAAAATGTCAGTTGCATCCTTCCTGTTGTGTTAGAGAGTAGGTACAGCTCAGACTGAAAGGCACGTTCCCATGGGAAAGAAGTGATGCTGAAAAATAAGGGAAGCATAAAGAGAAAATTCAAGTAGATGTCTTTGAAAAGTGCAGCTCTTTTGAAGCGAAGAACCACAGACCTTCCAGCCCCAACAGCTCTCCCAGGGACATGGGTTTCTGGACTCACTTCAGCCAGAGATGTGAAGGCTTGCAAGACATTTCTGACTCAGGGAAGACATGCAAAACCAATGGGGTGAGTGGCCAAATTCAGGCTGTGTGTGTTGCACTGCAGCCACTGCCTGTGTCCTCCCAGGGAAGCCAGAAGGAGCATCCAGCAGATTGGCTGGTAGGGGAGTTTTATAAGAAACTAGAATAGATAGCAAAGGGCAAAATGTCATAGGTAATGATAGAAATTACAGAAAACTGCTGAAGTTTGTAGAGTTGTCCTGCTGATCACTGCAAATACAAACTATTACAGGGAGGACTCATTAACGATAAGGGTAATTGGCAGAATAACAGGCTCTAATTTTCCTTTGCAGCTGTGGTGGAACCTGAGACCTGGCATTTTCTCTTTTCTCCCTGCAGCAGTTTTTACACAATTTTTACCCTGTCTTTGCTCAGACCTTTGGTTTATTAGACTAAATAACACAAGTTTCTCTGTCTGTAGGTTAAACCTACATAAGGTGCAACTGTGCACTGTTAAAGGGCTGTGGGAATTGCTTAGGGAGTAGGAAATGCAACTGGCTCTGTCAGCTTCCTCTGCTCTTACTGCCTCCCCAAAGCATCCTTAGAGTCTTGCAAAGAAAACAAAGTAGTAAAGGGATTAGAAGACAAGAGATCAGTTTCCCGGGGGGTGCGGAGGGGGGGAGGAACCACACCATAAGGTTTTAAAATGAGCTTAAATAGTAGAGTCCAGTGGAAAAATCACTATACCCCTGAACCCTAAAGCAATTTAATTCAGTGTACATGCCAGGTACATTTTCCCAGGGCTGCCCACTTCTCAAAAGCCAGATATACCCTCAAAATCTGATGGGGCAGCAAGTTTTCATATCCCCCTTGGTGAAGGATCAATGCTACCCCCTTCCAGTTGGACAGTACTTCTCCAGGGAGCTGGTCTTTTAGCATATCTGAACATCTCCTTCAGCTGCAGGGATCTACAGAGCCCTTTGGTGTCCTTTGCCATGCAGCAAATGATTTGTGGATTTGCCACAGGAACATGATGACTGGCAAAAGGTGGTTTCAAGAAAATTTCAAACTTCTGGCTTCCCACTGAATGACAAATGGGAACTCAAAAAAGGCAGCAGATGAACCCTGGGGGGCCCCTGCCTGGCAAGCAGGGATGTTAGCTAGGCTGGGCAAACTGAAAATACTGAGTATTTTACATGTCATCCAACATGTTTTATCTCTAAAAAACCTCCTGTGTATGTGAAATTACTTGTGTAATTGTCACTAAAGCGAATTTGTCCAACAAACATGAAGATTTCACTTAATTGTGACAGGTCTGTGTGCAAGAGCAGTGCACATTTGCCAGTGGCCCAGCACCAAAACAGGCTGTCCAGGACAGGCAAAGCTCCTCATTATTAAATACATTTAAGGCTAGATAAGAACATTTCTATCAATAGTTATTTAAGCACAGCAGCACCAGCACCACTATGGAAAAAGTCAGACAACATCAAGGTTTCTTCCCACCTTGTACTCCATGCATTGCACTGCTTGAAGTCTCATTTGAAATGTTTTAACATAAAGAGACATTTATACACAGATATATACATACATACACATACCCAGAATGGAAGATTTCTTGTCTCTATGGAAATGGAAACTCAGAGGAGTTACATTCCGAGGCAGAGGAAGGATGAGTCCCTGGCAAGGAGGAGACAGTCATCAGGAGGACTCCAAAGTCCATCTCTCCCTGTTTAGGCCATTACACTCCCCCAGTTTGGGTTACAAACAGTAATTTCCTGATCAAGATTCACCTCAGGCACAAAAGAGCAGAAAACCTTCAACTGGCTGAGGTTGCTTAGTTCAGAGGAATGATTTAGTAGATTCTAAAACCTGGGACTAGTGGAAGAGCTGGGACGTAGATCTGTCCTGCCTGAAAGTCTGAAGGCATTAGCCTCTATGATTCTGCTTCACGTTTTTAAAGTAACTTGTTGATAAAAAGACAAGTCTTAGCAACAGAACTGGCTCAGAGTTAGAAATTTGTGGGCTTGGGAAAGGTCTCTGCAGCTCAGCAGGGAGAAACTTCAATGGGAGACTTACACTGAGGTATCTTGTGCAGACACAAATGACGACTGAAAGTGATTTATATCCCAAGGAAAACCCCAGACACTTGCAAAACATTCCTGGCAGTGGAATGAGAGCAATGTTTTCCCCAAGTCTGTACTGACATCCCCACCCCAGGAGATGTCCTGCTGCTGGGAGCTCCCCTGCTCCAATGAAACATTCAGACCAAGCAGCCAGTGGCTCACGGTTGGCAAAGATTTGTCTCAAGAGTGACCAGTTCCAACCTTCTTCCCCCAGTGTGGGTGATGGTTCCCAATGGAGATGGTTTCCCTGTGCTCTTCCCACCTTCACCTGCTGCCCCACTGCCCACAGTGCTCAGCACCAGGTGTGTGCACCCCACAGCATCCCTGTACCAGCTGAGGGAGAGGGGACTCCTGCCACCAGGGTGCACCTCAGTGAGCTTTTGGAATGAAATATGCTGTAATAATCCACACCATTACATCAGCAGGTGCAAGACACACACATTATAAGAAATGCCATGTATTCTGCAAGGCACTGCTACATTGGAGGCAGTTGCCAAGGAATGGAGTGACACACGCAGTGACACTAGCAGCTGGCTCATGATTCTGGATAACAGTCTTGGATCTGCAAGGGGGGGTGGATGAAGTGCCCTTGCAGAACAGGCAGAGAAAAGAATGTGTTGTAGCCATGTCACTTCCATGTTATGACACAAATGTCTATCTCTAAGATACGGGATGTTCGGGAAATCTCTTGTTTATGGGAGAGAAAGAGGGGGTGGATAACAGCTTGGATCTGCAAGGGGGGGGTGGATGAAGTGCCCTTGCAGAACAGGCAGAGAAAAGAATGTGTTGTAGCCATGTCACTTCCATGTTATGACACAAATGTATATCTCTAAGATACGGGATGTTCGGGAAATCTCTTGTTTATGGGAGAGAAAGAGGGGGAATAAAAGGCAAAAAGGAGTAGATGGCAACGTGTAACAAAAAGGAAAATCAGGATCAAGAACATCACTCAGATCATGCAGGGAGGTGGCTAACTCCAGGCACTTTCCATCCCTGTTCAAGATCTTGAAGAGCTCTGGAGAACTCACTTCATGAAGCCCTGCCTGAGGGCTGCTCTCAAGGATTCTGTCTCACCAGGATGCAGGCACAACCATTCCCCACCAACACACACCACCACGTTCCCAGCAGGTGTTTCATTTTTAATTGGTGTAAAAGATCACCAAGGAGTGTCATGCCCAGGTAGCAATAAGAAAGCAAAGAATACTCTCAGGGGAGGGGAAAACTGATAGAAGAGCACCCAACATGACCAGACACAGATAATGAGACCTAATTAGAGAGAGAGCAGGTGCCCAGCGTGCCAGAACAAGTCCCCTCCAGCACAGCATCCTGGGACATGCAGCTTATCCCAAGGCAGTAAGAGTGGCTTGATATGGCTTAAAACCACCTTCCTGGTGAGACCCTTGAGCACCACCAATTTCTGGCCAATTTTTTGCAAGGACCCTCTCTCTCCACTGCTGGTCACTCAAATGGTTGCAGACAAAATGCTCCCCAGGCTTCTCCCTCTGGACCTTTTTTCCCCTCTTAAACCACATCAGGAACATGTGAGCAGGGACAGTCACTTCAGTACAAGCCATAAACCTGGGAGTTACCTGCTGAGGCTCTGGGACAAGAGGGGACTCCTGGCACACCACTGCTGCTATGGATGCCCTGGCAAGAGGTGAGTGCTCTGTGCAGCAGTGAGATGGCACAGCTTCTCTTCACATTGCCAGCATCCAGGTTAAAGAGCAACCCTAAAAGCAACACACCTGCTGTGAGTTAACATACAGGTATCTAAAACCCAGTGGAGGATCCTAAGTCTCTACCAGCAGCCTACCAGTGCAATCACAGACTCCCCAAGCTCTTCTGCCCTCAGCAGCAAAATATCACCACTCTCCATTGCATGGATGCAGGGATTTGTAGAGTCATTCTGCAAACTATTCATCCCCAGGCAGTCACTCCTGCCAGTCGCCATCAGAAACCCAGGGTCAGACAAACCGTTGGTTTGACTCAACATTGCTCCTTTATGCTCCTCTGTAACACTCAACTCGTCTGGGTAATGAAACCCATCCCCACCCCCATCACAACCCTACAGAGATGCACAGGACCACACCCAAAGAAGGACAAACAAATTCTTAAGTCCATTTTGCCCCCAGAGAAACTCTGACCACAGTTACACCTGCAGCAAGATGAGATCAGCCCTAGGAACCAGGGCAAAACCATGGGAACAAGTACAGAAACAAGAAGAGAACAGAATCCACAAGAACACAAGCCAACATTTTTTTAAACCCCATTCAAAGGTTAGAAATAACATTTTGCACTTTTATTTTCACAAGGAATGTTATTTCCAGATCGTGTTCCTATAGCAAGCTGTTCGTGTTTGTGGTTGCTTTTAATGCATGTTCTTGTTTTCCTCTTTGTAAAACATTTCCTCTATAGATATTTATATAAATTAGCCTGTTGGAAAGGGGGGGAAAAAGTTGCCATTTGGTAGGAAAGGAAATGAAGAAATACCACAGTGCAGAAATACCACAGTGTGGTGCAGACACCATCAACACAAAGCTGGCTGCTCTGCTTTGAGTTTTATGGCGAGAGGTTACACGTTCAGCACACAAACTGTGCCAGCCCCATGCACAGAGCAGCTCCTCCATGAGCCACTGGGAGCCAGGGGCTGGGAAAGGGCAGAAAACTGGACAGTCACCCAACCAGTGCAGCAGGTCTGGCTGTAAAACCCTACAGAGGTTGACACAGCCAACTAAAACCTGATGAAGTTCAACAAGGGCAAGTGTAGAGTTTTGCATTTGGGGAAGAAAAACACCATGTACCAGTACAGGTTGGGGGCTGAACTGCTGGAGAGCAGGGTAGGAGAAAGGGACCTGGGGGTCCTGGT
>NW_009951955.1:512813-515806 GCF_000747805.2 Chaetura pelagica
TGCTGGGAAGAGCCCAGGGCAGAGGCACAGAGATGCTGGAGGGAGGGGAACATCTCCCTGCTGAGGAAAGGCTGAGGGGGCTGGGGCTGTTGGGCTTGGAGAAGAGGAGACTGAGGGGCCACCTCATCCATGGGCACAAATCTGTTCAGGGCAGTGTCAGGAGGACAGAGCCAGGCTTTGTGCAGTGATGTCCAGTGACAGGACAAGGGGCAGTGGGTGCAAACTGGAGCCCAGGAGGGTCCATGTGAATCTCAGGAAGAACTTCTTTGCTGTGAGAGTGCCAGAGCCCTGGGCCAGGCTGCCCAGAGAGGCTGTGGAGTCTCCTTCTCTGGAGACATTCCAACCCCCCTGGCCACGTTCCTGTGTGATGTGCTCTGGGTGCCCCTGCTCTGGCAGGGGGGTTGGGCTGGAGGAGCTTTCCAGGTCCCTTCCAACCCCTGGGATTCTATGAACTAAGGAGGCGTCTCCTCCACCCCTGGTTCCCACTCCTGAAGGCTGGGGAAAGGAGGCAAGCATGGACAAAAGAAGGTAAGTGGGACCCTACCATTTTTCTGAGGGTCACCCAGCATGTGGCCAAGCTTCTCTACAGGGGCCCTTTGATCCACATATCCCCTCCTGGGCTACCCCCACATCTGCCCATTAAGCTATTCTTTAAAGACCAACATATTAGAGAAGGGATGACAATGCCCACGATGGGCTTTCACAAAAGAATAACCAACATCTTGCAGCCAACATGCAATTATTACTGTAGCTGCAGGAAGAGAAACTCAAAGAGTTAAAATGTGCATCTTCAGCCAGTGTGTACATGCTTCTCCCTGCTAATTGTGTGTTACTGAACTGTGAGCTTCCTATCTAATTTTAATGCCAAGAAAGTCTATTTTACAGGGTTTTGCTTGGTGAATTTAATTTCTTTTATACTACTTGTTCTGGCTGTGCTCAGATGCTGCTCCCATTCAGCAACTGAGCCAATTTGCTGCTGGTTTACTGGTGTGCATTCAGTGCTCTCAGACATACAGGACACCCCAGAGAGTGCTTTTGCTCTTCAAATTTCTTCCCATCTGTTTGTGGTTTGCAAATAGGTCATAGGGGTGACACACCATGACTTGCAACATCTAAGGACAGAAATAAAGGCACTAATTTGGTCATCAGAGAGAAATACTCTCTTCTGCAATGGCTTTGGCCTTGCACACATCTGCATTCTCCACACACACTCGCTATTAATGGATCCAAGGCATTTTATGTAATATACCTATTATCGTAATGAACAGAGAAGCAAAACAGATACCTCTGGGATGAAAACCTGGAATTGCTCTTGTCTGTATATGGTGAAGGCAGAGCTTCATTTAAGTTCAGGTACTTCACTACCAAATGTACTATACGCAGTGAGATTGTGCAAGTGCTGAAGTAAAGGATAAGCTGAAATGCTTTGCCAGACAAGGGTGTCAAGGAGGGGGAACTGGAGCTTGCTCTCTGCTGTCAATGCCAATCTCTGAATGGCTTCTGCTGTACAGCATGGGGAACAATTCCTAAGAGGCCACAGATCTGTGACTATTTAACTCTGTGTTTCTATAGAGAGCTTCTGATGATAGGCACTAAGTGCTTTAAAAACATAATTAATGCTGAAAGCACCCCTGAGAGGGAGCTCAATATATGACTGGGATTTTAAGCTACCTGAAGTAGGACTGTCCTTGTTCTTTCCATAAAACCCGTGGTACAACAGGATACACAGTATGACAGGGTTTTGGTCCCATTGTGGTTTGTGCTCCAGGAGAACACAAGAGAAAACACACCTCACTCCTTTCCTAGATGGTCAAACACCGAAAATCATTTGTCCAAGGTGACTTAACCAAAAAAAAGATCAGTGTTTAGAGACAGAATCTCAGCTCTCATGATTAAGAGGTCTCAGGTCCTGCCCTTTGCCAAAACCCCTCCCTGGGAGGAACTGCCCTGTGTTTGCCATACGGTGCCACAGCTTCCCAGGCTGACACAATCCTCACCTCCATCCTCTCTCCCACTCCCTCACCCCTCCAGCACACACACTTTCTTCTGTCTTTCCATCCTACCTTCACCTTATTTCCATCTGTTAAAGTTCCAGCTGATCAGGGCAGGGTCCCCTCTATACTATATCCCCTGGATGTTTCAGCCTTGCCCTCCACCACCCACCTCCTGCCCCCAGGACACCATGTGCCAAGTCATGGCTGGATCCTGGAGCAACCAACATCAGGCCAGAGGTTTCTACCAAATAAGATTCCCACTCACCCTTAAGAACCTTGCTCATGAGGAACCTTGTAGTTCCCCAGCATACAGAAGTTGACTGTTCTTTTTGTGTCAACACTTACAGTTTAAAAAGAAATATGAAATGCCTTCCCATTGCTCATTCTAGACATGCAGGGAGAAAGAGAAGCTGTTAATGCTGTATTTTAATTAATCCCAAAATTCATCATCTTAAGCAATTTGGGAAGTATCTTGCAACCACTCAAAGGGTGGTTTATCTTCCTCTCACTCTTGCCCCTGTCTAGGGAGAAATGCAATTAACATCCACCTCACAAAACCTGCCCTCTTCACTCTTGAGCAGATGAAGGACTTAAAGGGGAAAAAAAGGTGGTTGTGCAATGCCAAGGGTCACCAACCTCATCTACCTGCTCTTTGCCTTTCCAGGTCAGATTTCCCAGAGAACCAGATTTCCAGTGGAAAATGCAGCTGCAGTGGACATGGAGCTGCCAAATCCTGAGCCCCATCCCTTCACTGCTCAAGCAGGTCCTGGAGATGCTATGGAAAAGATGCCCTAATAAGGTGCTCTGTTCAGAAAAGGAGAGTGTTGCTTAAAATATCCAAACTGATTACAAATCCAGTGCCTACAGCAGAGGATCACCAGGATCTTGGGGTAGACAACAGAAGCTGATTACTTCAACCTTCCTCTAGCAGGACAGGGTCACACTCTCCCTGACTCACATGAGGGCTGAAGGGGTTTCTTTTTCCCACTCCCACTCTTT
>NW_009951955.1:515879-523209 GCF_000747805.2 Chaetura pelagica
CTTTCCCAAAGACCATCCTTCCAAGATCTGCTGCCTTTTTTCTTCCCACTTGCTACAGCAAAGCCTCCCACCTACTCCAAGTTTGCAGACATTGCATTCTGCTTGGGGAAATGATTTATTTAAAAGTAAAACACAGCTCCTGCCTCAGATGCAGGTCAAGAGAGAAAACAAAAGCATTACATTTATTTCTCCGTGTTTATTTATTAAGGATATATCACCTTTTGACAACACCCAACAGCAACTTGGATCTACAATTCAAAGAGAATAAGAAATGTTGAGCAGGAAGTGAGGAAAGGCAGGGAGAGCAATGAGATGCTCTCCCAATTCATCTTCTGACCTTAGAGTTTTCATTTACAGCCCATACTCTCCAAGGGGAATGTGGGAGACTGAAGTATTTTAAGCACTGCTCTTCAGTGCTGCTTTTCCAGTGTCAAGTTTTCCATCAGGCCAGAAGTTCACATCTCTGCTTCCACTTTGACCACCCAGCACTTCTACAAGAACCCTGCACTCACCATCCTCCTTGCACCTCCTCAGTCAAGTGGCTTTCCAGATCCCAGCCCTGGATCCCCATCCCCGAACCCAACCTGTATGCCATCCAGCCTTTCCTTTCCATTTTCCTACACTTCCCTTATCACAGCCCACCCCTCATCTCAGGCATCTCACCTCTACACGTGTTCAAGGTCTTCAGAAACATCCTCCAGTGACACCAACATGCCGAAGCATTTTTTTTTCCATCAGGGAGGGACTATTGATGTTGGTTGCCATTAAAGCTTCCAATGGCTGATAGCATTCATCCCTCTTTTCCTCAGAACTGATCCTTCTCACTTCCATTTGCCATGTGAGATTACCAGCAGATAACCCTAGGTACTAAAAACCTTTTTTCCAAATAACCATGCTAAGCACAGCATCAGGCTGCTCTGGATTTATTCATCTGGACACAACCTGATTCAGTTTTCAAATTATTGATAGACACATCTTACCAACAAAAATCCAGACTCCAAACTACCAAATTAAACATTCTCAGAGGCTGGTGCTGATTTGGCATCAATCCACAATACAGGTATGCACTTGGGCTTGAAGCAAAGACTGCAGGACTTATAAATCTGAAATTTGGGGGGTTGACTTAATAACTCTGAGAGCTTTACCTGGAGGAAACACAGAAAGGACCAAGGGATCTGTGATCCCGAGCACTGCTGGTGCTTTGCTGTGCTTCACATAAACTTAAAAGCAAGTTATTAAATTAATTTGCATGAGTAAAAGTTATATGCCTCACAAACCAAGGTCCCAGTTCCTGGCTGGAAGGGCACATGGCTTGCAACCTGCAGAACAGCACCTGGAGGCACTGCAGGATTGGCCATTACTCTCCACACCTTCCTCTACAGACTAAGACAAGTGTCTGAACCACTGAACCTCAGCTGCTAATGGCTTTGTGGCAGTCTGACTCCATGGGAGTCCTGCACCTGATTCCCTTAAGCCTTAAGACACATTCCCTTTCATCTAAAGCTGAGCAATTTGCTGAGGGTCACCACCATTTGGACCTGAATACTCATTGAATCTCATTTCAGACACCAGAAAAGTTTTCTCTGTGACATATCACCCCCATTACCTACTTCTACCTGTCATCACTTCTGGAAGGTACAAACCTAATTCTGGTCTCAGGCAGATAAGTAGCAGTTTGAACCAGACTTTCCCATGTACATGCAGATGCTCAGTGATTTAGGGTGGGGGAAGGAGATGGGGGAATAAGACACAAAAATACAGGACAACAATAATAACTATAATTGTGCTGTTTAAGGGTTCAGTTCCAAACTGGGTTATGGAGCAAGAAAGGTAGCTTGAGGTACTGGAAAATACCTTGCTAAAAACAACCAAAAATCCTTTTCAAAAAGGTCAGATTCCTGAGAGGACACATTTAGAGAGTATCACATCCTCTAGGCCAAAGTTTGTCATACTTTGTTATGCTCTTATAAGAAATGGGTTTATTTCAACTAGACCAGCCTCAAAAATCAATCATTCCTGGAAGAAAGTTTTTGAAAGACAGAAACAACCCACCCCCCAACACCATCCCACAAAAAAAGCTAAACCCTCACCCACCTACCTGCCAACATGTGCAGGTTCCCTGCAAACCCACAGGGAAACCACTGCACTCTGCTCAATACCAGTAAGTGGAATCTAGATGGTAAGTAAATTGAGTAATTTGAGTAAATAAGGGTTAAATGGACATTTTTGGCTACACTTTGATGCCCCAGCACAGCTTTTCTTCTGCTCTTAGATAACAGAGAGCAGAGAGAAACATCTAAGGATGAGAAGATCTGACAGAAAAAAAAGGACAATCTATGTTTATTAAGTTTTCAAAAGGTCTCAGGGCAAATTCTCTAATTTTTGCAAGATTAATTGCAGTAATTAGTTAAGTCATTAACTGTAAGGTCTGAGAAGTAGTGTGTCATTTTATTGTTTAGTTGTACCTAGCTTACCTCAAAGAGATCTTGATACATGACTGGGTTTCCTAAACGCTACCTGGGTACAGATAACTAATGACAACCACAATAAATGCCATATATTTCAGGTGACTGCTGGACTCCAGGAAAAAGATGTTAATCAGCACAAATTTATCACCCTCAGTACGTGCCTCAACAGGGACCTGACCCTGATCCAAGGGGACTTTTGTGCTGGTGGCAAACACATAAAAGATGGTAACTAGAAACTCCGCTGTGTTCAAGGCTGGTAAACTCTAAGGGATTTGATGATTGTGCTGGTTAGACTTGAGGGACTAATCAGAACTTCACCAAATCTGCTTTTATCTTTCTCAATATGAAAACTCACATCTCCAGCCAACACTGGCTGCCACTCCACAGAATTATTTTTAAACACTTGCCTGTGTGTTGTAAAATGAGCATCCCTCCCCTCCCAGGGCTGGGGAGAAGAGCTGTGTCTTGTCCAGGAGAGCAAATCCCATCTCCTGGCTGCTGCTGGGCTGCACAGCACAGAGTGGAAGGAAAGGCAAGTGCATCACTATTTACCAGCAGGAAACTGTAATCAGCTTCTCTGGAGCAACTCATACCTACCTCTTGCTATCACAGAATTGGTTTGGTTGGAGCAGACCTTTAAGAACAGCAAGCCCAACCATTAACCCAGCACCACCCACATCCCCCAGCACCATCTGCACAGCTTTGAAATCCCTCCAGGGATGGGGACATCACCACTTGCCTGGGCAGCCTGTGCCAGGGCCTGACAACCCTTTCCATGAAGAAATTGTTCCCAATATCCCACCCCTGGCACAACTTGAGGCCATTTCATCTTGTTCTCTCACTTGTTCCTTGGGAGAAGAGACCGACCCCCCTCACTACAGCCTCCTCTCAGGCAGTTGCATCACCTCAGAGAAGCTCACCCAAGTGTCTGGGGTAAGCTGATCAGACTTTGTGTTTGTAATTACAATTCTCTCTTATTCTTCAACCTTAACACCCACAAAGCCAACATTTCAAGCACCATTCTCACCTCCCAGGGAGCTCAGGAGGCAGTGAAACTCTGAAAGCCCTCAGAGAAATGCTTTTCAGACACAGGGCTATGTTGGTAGGGGGGGAAATGGTGGCCCCACAGGACCCTTGGTGTCTGTGCCAAAGGGCAGATTGCACAGGAATGTCCAACCACAAAGCAGCAGCATAAATGCTGCCCTATGAACTTGGAAACAAATACAGGCAGTTGCAGACCTCATCCCATAATTCCCCATATGTTACACGCCTGTAATTGTCTGGAGAAAGTAACTTGCTTTTTGTGCTAAAAAAAAACAACCCAAAACCCAAAATCCTGCTAGGCATATTTCTGGCATGTATTAAAACTGCCTTTGTGAATTCTGCATTAATCAAATGAAATAAGAAACAGCTGCAAATCATTACACATATACAAGGTCTAATCCTATGACACCCTAGATTTGGCAATCAAGCTCTAAGTCCTATTTCCTACTATTTGTAACAGAAGAAATTCTGAGATTCTGGTAAAAATTTTCAAATACGACCAATTAATTGTCAGGAAAAAGTTCAATAGCTTTTCTTCTCAGACTTCACCCCACATGTAGGCTAAAGTAGTCACTGTTCCCCTGTCTAAAATAAGCACATCATGTTTTTATATGTATTATATTTCATTTAAACAAAATCCAAAGGTTGGCCCCAGCTATCAAAATACCTCATGGCCCAAACGACCACCCATAGTTCCATAAAACTCATTTTACCCTTCCAGCACATCATTCTGTCGAGCAATCTGCTTCCTAAAGCCCCACTGAAGCAGCAACTCACAGTTGCAATGCTCTATCAGCAGAGGAAGGGAAATAAATCCCTATTGGCACTGCCCCCAGGGTGAGGGAGAAAATCTGTTATTTAAGTGAAGCCAGATGAGCTGATAACAGGTTCCTGGAAGAGCCCAAAAGCTCCTTAGCATACGCAGAGGATCAGAACCACAGATTAAAACCCTCCCAAAGCCAGGGTTGTGCTGCCAACCCAGGGGCTCTGTGGCACCAGGGGCTTCCCCACAGCACCAGTTCCACATCTCCTGACCAGGCCATGCCACAGCTGAGTCCTACTGAGCTGATCAACTGGTCATGTCAACTAACCAAAACACCAATATAATAAGAAAAGAAATGGCAAGAACAGCAGCAGGACAGTAAATGAAGACAGATGAGTTTGTATTATCATGCAGCTCTGGAGCTGCAGTGTGACCTCACACGTTAGAGCTGCCTGCAGGGAAGATGCTCCCACCACCCTTCCTTCCCTTCAGGGCTGTGCAGAGCCCACCACACCCCTCTCTCCTTGATCCCACCCAAACACACAGGATCCTTAGGGTGCATTTAACCTCCCAAAGTGCTGGAGCTTCCTCAGAAGCACCATAGTGGGTTGAGTCTATTTTTAAACCTGTTTTGAGTTAATGGTAGAGCAAAAATCCCCTCCTGCACCGACAACCAGGTTAAAGACAAGTAATCAGTGACATTGTTCTACTCATTTCTGCACATTGTCTTATTGCTGCAGAGATAGAAATAAGTTGGTTAAACCACTTTCAGATCAGAAACTCACTAAGTCTGCAAATTAACTAAAGACAGGCCAGGAAAAACCTGGAGAGTGTCAGCCCCTAGAGCCAAAGCTTTAGGAAGCCGTGTCTGACCACAGCTGCTCAGGGAAGCATTCCCACCTAACATGCTATCAATCATACCCCAGAAAGTCAGATCTAAGATGAGCATTTTCAGTTCCATAACAACTGCAGAAATAGCAGGCACAGAAGCCTAGAGAGAAGCAGGGAAGTCTCAGAGCAACAGCCAAGTGTTGAAGGCAGCCAGACACTGAGCGAGGAACAGAGGTAAGAAAAAAACTAGGGGAGGAACCACAGATTTCTTGCATCTTTCTGACTTGAGCTTGGCCATAAAACATTTTCAAGCATTGAGACACTGCAGAATAATGGATGTTCTCCAATCTTGAAGTGGCAACCATTCAACAGACTAGCCAGGGCAGTGGTGGAGGTTCCATCCCTAGAGGCTTTCAAAAAAGATGTAGATGTGACACTTCAGAACATGGTGTGTTTGACATGGTGGTGGTGGGTTGATGGTTGGACTGGAGGATCTTAGAGGTCTTCTCCAACCTTCATGACTATGATTCTATCTACAGGAAGAGAAGCTGACTCCAGGCTGGGGCAGCAGGAGAAAGCCACACTGGCTCTGCTGTTGCCATCCCTTGCAGCACCAAGCCTGGCGACAGAGGGGAGAAACAACAGCACTGGGATTCAGGGACCTGGGCCAGAATAAATAATGGCATTAATTAAAAATAGGCAAAGGTAAGCACAGCACTATTAATTCCTCTTGGTATTTAAATTTGGATTCTGCATCTTCTCCTGGAAAAGGAACATGCCAACATGCAGGGCTGGTGCTCATCCCTTGCAGCACCAAGCCTGGCGACAGAGGGGAGAAACAACAGCACTGGGATTCAGGGACCTGGGCCAGAATAAATAATGGCATTAATTAAAAATAGGCAAAGGTAAGCACAGCACTATTAATTCCTCTTGGTATTTAAATTTGGATTCTGCATCTTCTCCTGGAAAAGGAACATGCCAACATGCAGGGCTGGTGCTCAAGGGTCAAGGTGGAGGTTGGCAAGAGCTCCCTGGAAAGGCCCCAGTATGTGCCTTCCTGAGCTTCCTGGTGTTTTTTCCCATTTTTATGTTATCTCAACAACAAATTTAGTTGCAGACTTCTCGAGTTTTGAGGCATGCACACTTCAGAACTTCCAACACAAGTAGAAATACAACATAGGTAAAGCAAACTAAGAGCAGCCTTTGCTGTAGAAGTCATACAACTAAGTGATACATCAGTGGAACCAGAATAAAAAATAGCAATTTCAGAGGGTGATTTTTTCCCTTGGAAAACCTGCTATTTTTCTAGTATCTCAATACATCTGTGCCTCCCTTGGAAAATCAAACCCTACAGTAGATCTCCCTGGTGGAGTGCTGGCATGTGGGCACAAACACTAAATAAAATACCAGTAATATCAGAGTACTGCCTTTGAAAGGCAGCAAGTCATGGTTAAGATAAGTGAAGTAAGTGCAGAGATGAAAGAAAAAAGCACTCCAGAAGTGAGAATGCATGTTTGCTGGAGCAGATCCAAGCAGCATTAGTGCATCCCACTTATCTCCCATGTCATCACTCCATGGGATTGCTGAAGCACATCACAACCTGTTACACACCCCGTTCCCAGAACGAGCTGCACATTCCAGAACTGGTGCACGAGCAAACTTGTCATCTTGGGAGCTCTTAACTCATTTCCACTCCATCTTGTGTGGGTGCATGATGCCAACATGCACCACAGCAAACTGCAGCAGCCCAAACTTGAAGCAACAGACTTTCCTCCCCACTGATTGAGCACAAATGTGTGTGTCACCTGGAAGGTCACTTGCTGCACGCAGCACAGTCTGTCCACACCGAGTTGTGCTGCATATAAAATACATATATGCAGAACCAGCTGGTGGCTGTGGGGCTTGACAGAGAATAATTATCTCATGTCTCTCCTCTTACAAACTGTTTCTTTTACAGTCTGGATGTTTCCAGCTGTGATACAGAAAGACATCAATTTTTTTTCCGTCCTCTGGGAAGATGAGAGCTCTATTTTAGGCATCTGACACACAATCTGCATACCCTGCAAGATTTTTCAGACAAGCACCTATAGCCAGGTGTTTAAGGATATTTAGACTCCATTTTTCACTGGTTCCATTACATGTTAAATCATATTTGAAAACAGAAATTATCTACGAGGGTCTGAGCCAAATGACCTGCCTGAGGTCACAGGAGACATCTGGAAAG
>NW_009951955.1:523290-545432 GCF_000747805.2 Chaetura pelagica
CAATTTGTCCACCAGCAAACTTAAGTTGTGACAATCCTTCTTCCTGGCACATCAGGGTCCCTGTGGGCACAGAAAAAAACTGTGCTGGACACCATCTGTGTCCCTATTCATGTGGGAGCCTGTCTGTTCCTGTAGTGGCTGAGCCTGGCACCCTGTGGATGTGTTTACTGCCCTGGTGATGGGGAAGGGCAGGGATCTCCTCCCAGCACAGCATCCTCCTCACCAGCTGCCAAACTAGTTTCACTGCAGCTGCACCAGAGCCACTTGTGTTCCAGCTCCCCCAGCAACTCCCTAAGGCACAGTGTGACCCTGCACCAGGTCACTTGGCCCAGGCAGTGGCACTGCAGGGAGCTCAACACAGATAGCACAGATCAAGGTCCAGGGTCCTAAATGCTGGTACAGCCCCTCCTTTTCCCCCCATGGCATCCCACAAGCATGAAGGTAAGGAAGAACCTTAACCCACACTACCCTGCAACCCAAACAGCATGTCTGGATCATCACTGAATAGTTTGGGTTGGAAGGGACCTTAAATGCCATCTAGATCCCACCCCCTGCATGGGCAGGGACACCTCCCAGCAGCCCAGGCTGCTCCAAGCCCCATCCAACCTGCCCTTCAACACCCCCAGGGATGGGGCAGCCACAGCTTCCCTGGGCAACCTGGGCCAGGCTCTCACCACCCTCACAGGGAAGAATTTCTTCCTAATATATCATCTAAATCTCCCCTCTTCCAGTTTCAAGCCATTGCCCCTTCAATGCCTTCAACTGATCAAACCAGACAACTCTGATGCACAAAGCCCATCACACCCCATACCTGGGAGAAAATTGATTCTGCTGACAATGTGACCTGAACCCAGAGCTGGACTCACCATGAAGCTTTTGTGACACACCCTTGGTTTGCTAAGAAATATTCAGGTTTGGGAGCACAACTGCAAATCCTCTGGGTCTTCAACACTTCTAGAGGCCAATGAGACAAATGATAGTGGGGCAGATTTGTAGAGGCAAAAAGAAAGCCCAATGTCAGGCTTAAGACAGCCCCATGGGTTTGGTACCTGCTGCCTGGATTCACCATGAAGCTTTTGTGACACACCCTTGGTTTGCTAAGAAATGTTCAGGTTTGGGAGCACAACTGCAAATCCTCTGGGTCTTCAACACTTCTAGAGGCCAATGAGACAAATGATAGTGGGGCAGATTTGTAGAGGCAAAAAGAAAGCCCAATGTCAGGCTTAAGACAGCCCCATGGGTTTGGTACCTGCTGCCATTTCTACCTGGAGGAAGACACCCAGTCCTTACTGAAAGGACTAACAATTTTGTTATGGGACAACACAACCCATCCCAGCCTCACTTAATACCCCTACCAGCTCTATCTGGACACATGAAAATGTCTGGCATGGAAGGAAATGATATGCACTTAAGCATCCTTGCAAATCAAGGCAAGTATCTAACTCCTGGCACAGAAATACCTGCAGCTCTGTGATAGATGGTGTCACAGGATTTTCTAGTCTGGAAATAGATCATCCACTTAATGCATACACCAAAGAGATGAATGCTAGAGGGGTTTAATAGTGCCCTTGGTAATAGGACTTGTACTGGATTTTTAAAGTGAATTTAAGTCTGAGGGAAGGTACTGAACTGATGCTCCTGGAAACCTAAATCCTGATGAGTACTGTCCCAGGAGCTGCTTTCAGTGTGGAAAAGAGCACTGCAAGGAAGAGAGCTGTATAATTCATGGCTGGGGGAGCAAAGCAAAGGCACGGGTGGCTGGTACCTACTCCCAGCTCAGATGTAAAATTCTCACTTGTGTGTAAGTGCTTCATCTCATCTGCACCGTTCGTACTTCTGGTCAAAGACAGAGGGAGATGAGAGGAAATTCAGGAGAACATGTAAGTCTGAGACACTGATAAAATCTTTAAGGTTTGTAGTCTAAAAGGAGGCAAGGGCTCATTTCACTTGGGCTGCAGGAGACCCTTGCCAAGGCCACACTAAGGTTCTGTGTGACCCGAGATATCACCCTTGATCCTCTCTCCTTGCTTTTCCTAACTTAACTACATTTCCTGACCTGCTGAGCTCCTGTTCCACCAGCCCAGATGGATCCCATGCACCCAGCAGACTTCACGGGGACACAGGAGTCAGTGCACAGAGCTCCTCTGCAGGACCAGAGCCAGAAACACTGGTCCAGCAACGACTTATGTTTGCTTGTTTGTGCTTCATTTTAAAACCATGAGTATTCCCAGTGTGTGCCACACAGCAGCTTTCCCTAGAGCTCAATTGCAAAACCAAAACAAATAAAAGCCCCCAAACCCCACGGGTATGTTCAAAGGAACACACATGCCTTGTTGTACAAAAGGCACTAAGCACTTACTTAACCTCAAGCACACATTCAAGAGCCAGGATTAACACCAAACAGAAGCAAACAAGCAAAAACCTCAAAAATTATTTACCAGGAAGGACAGCAAATAGAAGTGTGTCCTGGAACAAAACATCACAGATCAGATGGACAAAATCAAGTGCCCTCTTCTGTGATGCCTGCTTGAAACCTGCCCTTTTGCTTCAGTGTCCTGTATAAACCACCAGTGTCACACAGCCACAGATGTACTGCAAAAGCAGATATGAATGTGCTTAAATAATTCAGGGCAAAAGTCTAAGGCCTGTGAGCTGCCTTAGGTACTTCCTGTCATTCACCTTCAACACACAGAAGAGACATAACTTGTGACTGGGGTAGTTGGGACTTAGTAAATCTCTCTCTTCTCTCCCCCAGATGAATGTCACAGAAGATCCAGAGCATGATGCATTAGGTGGCTGTCACTGTTTCCCTTCAAATCTCCAGCTTCATGTTGAAAACATCAATTTGCTCCCAGGTGAAACTTGACATACAAGCTCCTGCCTTGGAGCAACTGCTTTAGAAAATATATTAAGATCCTCCTGGTTTAGAAACAGAGCAATAGGGAAAAAAATATCCAGGATTATTTTTGTTATTGATTATAATTACTATCATCTTTGGTCTTGGTACAGTGAAATGTCCTTGCTTTCTGGGAGAGAAAAGTGTGCCTCAGGCACTGAGGCCAAGATTTTCAGCACTGAATACCTAAAGCTAGGCTCTTCAAGCTCTGTCTTGAGATTAAAGGAAAGCTTTCCAAAGACCAGTATGAAAGTTAAATGCTTTGATTTTCCCAAAGGTTCCTAGAATTGCAATCCTGCAGAAACTTGTCCATCTTTTAATTTTAACACACTGCTGAGCAGCTCTACTGATTAACTTAATTTAAGCACTGCCTAAGCCTAACCACTGTAAAAGCCTAAGTCTTACTGATTTTTGATAAAATGTGGCCTTTGGTCCACACAGATTCTTTTGAAAATGTAGCCTTTGATTCCTCCTGACATCATCTAATGCCTTGCCCTTGAAAATCTCCTCCTTACATAGAAAGCTGGATCCAGAAGCATTTGCTTTGGAAAATGTGTCTAAAAGACTGACATAATTCTTGCTCTAGCATGAGTTACCTTTCTCCTTATCAGCTGCACTGTCAAGACCTTTGGGTTGCTTTTTTTAATAGGAATGTAAGTGAATATTAAAGGATGTATTATGAAAGAAGGCTGGGCAACGTGGGGATGTGAGACAGGGTAAGGAGGTGAAAGTGATTTTCCTCTTGCAATGATTTTCATATAAATATTTTGTTTATGTTAATGCAATTATGTTAATGTAAACAGTGCAACATTAGCATTAACAACAGCACAACAAATCAGGAGGTGCAGCATGGCAGGGGCCCAAAACTGCTTCCCTGTGGAGCCTGCTGCAGCTCCCACTGCCCCAGGCAGCAGCAGAGGTGCTGCCCCAGGCCCATCTACTCACCTACAGATCCACAGAGACCAAAATGAACCCAGGGTGGTGCAACATGCTCATACACAAGCCTTTATTCAACGTTTCTCATCACCAGGGCAGCCCAGAGAGAATTTAAATGATGAGTCTAACAACTTAATTCAGCTACAGCCAGTCTGGACAACCAGGGACACACAAGTCTTGCTCTGTGCATGATTTTTGCTCCCCAAGCCTCAAGCAACACAAAAGTGGTAACATAGCTTCTCATTCCAAAGCTTTATCCCAAATCCAGCTCCAGAGAGGAGTTCAAATCCCCATGGTGGTGCTTTCCTTAGCTAGGGCCCCCCTCCTGTCAAGGCCAGCTGCCAGGACACATCCCTGGCTGGGCACTTCTCCAGGAGGAGATGGCCACAAGGGGAAAGCCAAGAGGGGTCACAGGATACACAAAGGAGCCAGGGAAAAAGATGCCTGTGGCTGAAATATCATGAGGAGCATTTGCCTGGCAAGGCAGGAATCAAAGCGTGCAGATTTAACGTGATAATGATCATTCAGCTCATCTCCTGTGGGCTGAGAAATCCTCCCCTCCTTCACAGGATAAAGATGTGAGGCCATTAAGTGGAGAAGGGTAGAGGGAGCTGTGTAAGCTCTTGGGAGAAGCTCATATGCAAGCTGATCTGAACAGATGAAGCCTCTCAGCAGCCACTCTGCCTGTCTGTCCCCATGCACACACCAGAACCAGAAGCTGGATGTGAAAGCTGCCAGACTGTCAGGAGCTGCCTGCCTCCTCCCCTTCTTCCCCACAAGGCAGGCAGGCACTTTAAATGCTCTGCTCCACAAACGTGGGTGAGAAGCAGATTTCCCTGCTGAAAATAAAGGAAAAACCAATTTGTAAATGCCCCAAAGTGTCCTGGGCATTTAATATAAAGACAGTCAAGGCTCAGCTACTGGCAGGGAGTGATATAAATCAGGACCAAGACTCACCCATGGGACTGCTGGCTCATCTAACCACCACACCTGCCTCTAACATCTTGCTTAACCACTATCATTAACCACCACCTTTTGTGCAGCTCTGCATCCATTCACGAGTGGTTAAATGGAAAAGAAATACATTGATCTTCAGGATTTACAATTACAGCACAGCACGTGGCTGGGTTTATTAGGTGAAGTGAGCCTGACACACACACACACACAAAATCAGCCTCTGGGAGTTGCACTGACGACAGACAAATTTCTTAGGGGAGCTTGGGCAGTCACACACCACACAATGCTGCTTCTCTGCATTATTTAAGGATGGCTTCAAGCCTCCTGTGCCATCAGTTTGCCCTGATGGAGAAGTCCTATCCAGTGTCACAAAATGAGGTTTATTGAACCATTCTGCAGAACCCAGGAGGCCCATGTCTCCTCCTCAGCTCAAAACCCAGACAGAAAAGCTCCCACTCCCAGCCATGCACTGCAGGTTTCCAGGCACAGTGGTTTCAACCACAAGCTTATTACATTTCTCTACAAACAGTACTACAGCACCACAGTCAAGTTCTGTGGTTGTACTTCTGAAGCAGACTATTAATTTTACTATAAAAAAATGCATCTAAAACCATTAGCCCATGATAAAAAGTCCAAACCAAGGAGCCTACTTGCCATTTTTCGTGAACATAAGTCTGTAACAAGAAAGCAAAACCCCAGAGCAGTGCAGCAAAAGCCTCACAGAGGTGTCCTTGTGCACTATTGCTCACTACACTGGGACCTCTGCAGGTCTATCCTGGGGAAAAATGAAATGCACCTTTCTCAAAAAGGAAATAATTCCTTGGCTCCTGATGGCAAAACACTCCACACAGCACAGAGAAGCCTTCCTCTTGAGTTTACGGGAAAGGACAAGCAAATATGGGCCCACTGCTTTTGAGAGCAGGTTGATCAGAGCCTGTCAGCATAAGTAAATAAATAACCTGGCTTTTCATGAACTCTGTACAACACTTCAAGCTATTCATACAGCTTTTTTTTGCCTTTGCATGTTTGCATGTAGAAGTTTGGCATTTGTGAATGACAAAAGACAAATCACCAAAAGGACAATACATTTTCATGCCCAGACAGTTTTCACATTACTAATGATGATGTGTATGTAATTGCTAATCAGGCCCAGAAATGCCACCCCACCCATGCAGTGGCCCTGGGCCCACCACCCCATTGGTGCACAGGCCTCCAACAGCAGATATCCTCCTATCTACTCATCCATCATCTGCTCAATTAGTCCTTGCAGTATATGATATTGTCTGGCACCCAATAAAAATTTACATTTGAGCAGAAGGTTAAAAGAGAGATGGGTTGGAAACTAACTGGGAGACAGTTATTGACCTGTTATTTCTGCCAGCACAGACCAAACAAATACTGCTGAAAAAAAAACAACCCTGCAGTCATCATGGCACGGCAATGCAAGGGGAATCTGAAGTGTTCAAATGCTGCAGAGTATCAGTGAAGAGGCTCAGGACAACAACAACCCTGCTACCCTGCATTGAGGAGAACAACATGTGGGTATGGCCCTCTGGAAAATGCTCTTTCAAGAGCTAGTTGCAAATGGCTGCTGGGCTGGTAAAAGCCTGGCAAGAGCTGCTCCTCCCCAGAAACACAGAGGGCAACTGAAGATGTTTTAAATTGGGTTTCACTCAACAGCAGCAGAATGGGGGTTCAAGAGCAGAAAACAGCAGCAAGTCAGTTGTTTTCAAAAGGCAAAGGCAGAGGTCAAGGATGAAATTGCAGCACAAAAATACAAAGAGCACCACACAGAAAACAAACTAACTGCAAGTGAACACTCAGCCAGACACACTGCCCATGGTTTTAAGACATAAGAGTCAATCTCCTAACTCTGTAGGACAGTCCCTGGTAAGAGATGAAATGCTGGGAGGATCTATGTTAAACAGTTTCCAGAGCCTGCTGGAAATTCTCAAATGAATGCTTGATGAAGCTATTTTCTCTACAGAAAAACACATAAAACTGATTTAAAATTTAAAAGAATAACCTTAAAAGAACTGCCAGGCACCCCTGCTATGGGGCTCACATGAACAGCCACGTTCTGCAACCACTGAAGAAGCCCTTGGAGCTGACCAAGCATGTCTGAAATGCATAGTAAAGCAAAAAGGGCCACATCAGTGCTACAATAAAAAATTACTTTTCCTATCCTCTCCCTAGCTTAGATGTATCTGTTCCTGGTAAAGACTTCTTGAGGGTGACAGTGAAGGAGCTGATGGCACAGAACACCACCATTTTTCCTCCTACATTTACAAAGGCAGCAAGAAACCACCACCAAAACCAGCAGGCAAGGCGTCTGCAGGGCTGCAGGAAGTCAGGCCATACCCAAATCATTCCTACCTAACATTTTGATGGAGAAAAATGCCATTTAGAGGATTTGTAACACATCACAGCTGAGCAGCAGTTAGCTGTGCTTGGTCTACCCCCCATGAGATGTGGCACAACAAGGAGAGCAGCTGGGGACCACGGCTGGGGAGACACAGGGGCAGTGTGGCAGCAGCTGGAGGGCTGAAAGAGCAGCCAGAGCAGGAGGCAACACAATCAGTGCCCCTGCAAGATGCACTCCCTCACACTGTCTTGAACTAGGGCAGCACATTCGAAGCACTTCAAGGGTTAACATCACCTCTTTCTGCCCCACAGGTCTCTGAAGAGGGGAAAGGGTTCATCTCAAATGCTACAGCAGGAAGAAAGAGCCACTTGCAACAGCAAAGAGAGGTACAGCTTGTGTTGAACTGGTAACTCATCCAGCCTTGGCTAAAAAAGATGATCCTTTTTTTGTGAGTTCCAGGCAATCTCCCAGGAGCAGTGCTGCAGCTTCTTGGTAAGAGTCCAAGGCAGTTATCTCTCAGTCATTCTACCTCCTTGTTAAAGATAGGAAGAAAAATGTCCTTTGTGAGTAATTCCAAATTGTCTCCAACTGAATTATCTTCAAGGATCTTACAGAGTTGCATCCTGACAGAATCTCCTTTTCCAGAAAGGGAGGTGGTGTTACTTTAGAAAATACATGCAGGCCCATATTTTTAGTCCCATGAACGAACCTCACAAGAAGTTGCACACTCTTGTTGCTTCCACTTTGCAGTGTAAAAAGTATGTGTTTTGGCTGATGCATTCACCAAAGCACAGAAAAATCTACTGAAACATTTTGCAGCCCTTTTCTGGTGTGAACACTTTCTGTTTCCTGCAGTTGCTCCTGAGCTTGGCTTGTTTCTCTGGAATTTCTTCAATCTGACATTTTAAAATTCTGAAGCATTCATAAGATGTCCTCTGCATTTTTCACCCAACTGAAACCCTTCACACTACTTTAGTTTTAGTAACTATCTCCCTTCCACCTCATGGAACATGGATGGAACAAGTTGCAAAGTCACCATCAAAGCCTCATAACCTCTCTTGGATAACAGAGAAGTGCAGCAGATAAAACAAAAGCCTGAAAAGCAGCAACAGTAGTGATGGAAACTGCATCTGAGCTAAGAAAAATACCCCCATCTTACACACTGGTTGGTCCAAGCCAGCAAGCACTGAACTGGAGGTGGTGCCTCAATGAGCCCTTTGGCAGCAAGGGGTGATTTTCCCGATGCAGTTTGGACACTGGTGATCAAACCAGCACGAGTCGTCAGGTTCTCCCCCTTGCCCACAGGCTGCTGTGAGCTGCCTGCAAGGGGACCACATGTTCTCCTGGGGGCCAGAGGGAGGGACAGCTGTGTCAGTACACAGATTTAACCTCAGCCACGTGGCAATAAAAATCAGGAAACTGCAAAACTTTCCAGGACTCACTTCAGCATTAACTGCTCGTAACGCCCGCCAGCTTCAGCTCATCCAGCCCAGCTGCCTGGGGAAAGGAGGGAGGTGCAACAGCTGCAAAAGGAAGTTTTATATAAGGGATTTAATATATAAGCGTTTTAATATATAAGGGTTAGGGACTCTGAAGAAAGAAGAAACTTCCTCCCACACTAACGAGCATCCGTCCTTGACTGCAGCTTCAAGGGAACAGTCTCATCACGTGCACACAGGGTGCTCTCCACTTTTGGCATGGACACCCCTCTCCTTAATGATCAATCAAGACTTGTGAGTGCGCCAAGGAAAAAATGAAGCCAAACCTGGGGGAATTTACTTTACCAGAGGAAGAACCAGGAGTCGTGTTAGCTACTTGAGAGATTTTTCTGGCTGCAGCCGAGCTGAACGCGGTGCAGCGCTGGCTGTGCCCGCGCACACGGAGCAGAGATTTCTCATTTCATACATCATTTACTCCTGCAGTGATTCCACAAAGTCACAACACGTCCTTAATACACAGAAGAGGAGAAATCCATTCTTCTCATGATAATGGTTAACGCTGGAGATACTGAGCACAGATTTCTCTGCACAGCAATGCCACTTGCTACAGGATAATTGCATGTCCTTAATGGAGAAATACAAGGCAAACACAGGAAAGCATCAGCTCCTTGCAATCAGAGGACAATGGTTACAACAGGAGGTTTCCCACAGCTCTTAACAAGTTACTTATGAGCAAAGCTCCAGCCAGAAGTAGAGCATAATTCTCACTGGAAGCTATCAACACATTTCTAGAGAAGAGGAGGTTGCCCATGAGCAGTCAACAGCCCCATTGCAGACTGGTGCTAAAGCACAACTCCAACAGGCACTGGAAAAAAGAGGAAAAGTATTTTAAAAATTCTATATTAAAAGAAAGAGCAAGAGAACTAGGAAGTTAAAGGATGAAGACATGAAGAGTGATTAAAAAAATATTTTAAGTGTAGCTACTAAATTATTTCAGAGAAGTGGTAAAAGAAATACACTGGGTTGCATTAGAAGTTTGTTTCTGTCTTCTGGAAAAAGTCAGAATTTTCTTTGTGGATGGGGGAAGAAAGGACACCAAATTTAATCAGATGCTTAATGTTCCATCTCAAATCTATTTGGAAAAGTCTGGCAAAGGAAGTACACTTCTAAATGTTAGCCAAAGACAAGGGACTGGCAGTAGGACAGAGCACATTAAAGTGAAAAATGAAATTATGGGCTCAAGGGAGAATTTATTAAAAACCTATTACTAGTAGATTTTTCATGCCTCTGTTTTATTTCCCAAAACAGTGACTTACTAAAGATCAGTAAAGATGGGAAAGGACATACTGAAAGAATACACAAACTAATAGACATATCTTATGTAATTTATACAAGATCACCCTGTCTGGTATCCTGAGGGCCAAGGCACAGAGCCAGCTAAACCCTGTGCTGTTTAGCCTACAAACAAGTCCCTCATTAAACTTCACTAGACACAGACCTCAACAAAAACCCTGCATCCTGGCTTGCATACACTCTACCTAAACATAATTTTGGACCAGCAATCTGTGTCTTGGGGCTCTTCCAGCCCTCACAAATGATTAGAAATTGTTTGATGCTAAGCAACGGGTCAGTTATCCCAAGCTGGTACGTGGTGCTCTTGGGCATCTCTGACTTTTTGCCCTGGACCTGCATTTGTGAGCCAAGCTCCAGTCAACCACAGCTGGTCTGCAGGTCTTCCTGGTGGCTACATAGGAAAGCAACACCTATGTCTGGGTACTCCATCTGCTGTAATCTGAATTTAAACATTCTGAAACATTTTAGGGCAAAATTTCTCATGTGTGCTACAAAAAAAGCGCCCCTTAGTTGAACTCCTAGTACCTTTTAAAATGCAACTCCTTTGCATACTTATTTGCTCTTTCCATTTAGGGACTGTGTCCAACTAGATCCAAAAACTGAGCATTCAGTATCCCCTTCTTCGAAGAGACACTGGTCCTGTACAGTTATTAGGATTCCACAAAAGGGGGTCAGGCAGCCCAGATGTGAGCAGCTGATCCCACACCAGCAGCACCATGAGGAGCACGAGCGTGCAAAGCCCCTCTGACAAACCACCCACCTGCAGGGGCTTGGAACAAGCACCTCACACTTGGTGCTGAACACTGCCATTCCCAGGCCTTACAGCAAATCCTCATTACAGATTCACAGCTGTAGCTGACCCCTGTTAGAAAGTATTTTATTCAATTAAAACATCAGGCCCAGAAATAGATGTTTGCTTAACGAACGTCAACGATTTGGGGATCTCATGCTACAAGCCATAAAATAAAATTAAACTGTGGCAAAGCCAAAGAGATTAAGCCATAAAGAGAAAGCAGTGGGAGGAACACAGAGACCTCTTGCCAAAAAGAAGCTGCTTATCACAGGCTTGGTTCAGATCAAAAGCTCTCAGGTATGCCACAGCCAGACACAAAAAAATGCAGCAATTCAAAGCAATTATCAAAGCATACTTGGACAAAAAGCACTAAGGAGATCTGAAAATTTTAAAAAAGCCTGAATTTACAGACCCTAAGTGTGGATTTTTTGAAAATAGTTTTCTGCATTTGCTTCTGTACCAAACTGGCTACATCATTTATCATCATGAATTGTTTTTTGTGGGTTTTTTTAAGCAGGGAAATTGCATTTGTTCCAGCATGTTCAACTGAGACCTCAGCCCTTACAGCCAGGCTCTGCTCCCTTCCAGAGGCAGGGATGCCATATCCTGCCCAGCAGTCCCAGCTGGAGCAGCTCTAGTTCCTATGCTGCAGCCCTGCCCTGAGACATCCCAGCAGCTGCTCACTAACCCTTTGGAAGTGCCTGCATCCATCCTTTTTCCCCACCAAGATAAGATCTCTAAGTCCTTTTGTGTGTATTTAGCCATTCCATGGCTCCACAAAGCTGCTACACACCCTGGTGGGTGGCTGCTCCTGCAGGCAGGAGTTAGAGGCAGCAGCCTGCAGGCAGGAGCACTGTGGTTCCACTGCTCTTTGGCACAAGAACCAAAAGAGAAGATATCATAAAGCTCAGTGATGCAGCAGCTCCATATGGCATCATTTGGGTTGGAAAAAAACCTTTAAGATCATCAAGTCTATCATACATAACAGCACAAGTTATAAGTCTACATTTATTAGAAGGAACAAGTTGTTAATTAATTTCCTCAAGAAAATGTGATTTTTCCAGGGCTTTTGCTGGGTCTGGCATTATTGAAGCTCTACTCCTACAACAGGCACTGGCTGCTGTGCCAGTGAAGGCAGATCATGCACACAAGGGCCCATCTGTTCCATCTCTCACAACTGGATCCAAGAGCTCTGCTGTTTTTATTTGTATTGCCATGAACACTGGAATGTCTTTATCCCATGCCATTGACAAGCAGGTCTGAAAAAGGACACTGCCATCATCATTACTCAAGTGTTTCTGTGCTCGCCCTCCCTGGAACTGAACTCTGCCAGCCACCAAACACTGAGGACAGAAACTCTGGGGCATTTATCATCAGGCTTCAGCCCTGTGTGGCCACTGCCATCCACATGGAGCCACTGATAACGGAAGCGCTTTAGGTTCTAAAGCATAAAGCTTAATCCTTGTATTTTATAACCTCACCACAGAGCAGAGTAACTAAATTAAAACATAGTGAGAAGCAGAGAATCTGCTGACCCAAAGCAAGTGTTATGATGTGAGGAGACTCATTGTGGGGAGACCTAGTTGTGTACCAGGGATTAAATGGCATCCCTAGGAGACATCTCACCAGTGCCTGAGCTTTCAGCTTTGAAATGAAACCAGCCCATGGTGTACCCTCACTCTCCTGCTACCTTTGACTTCAGATCAATGTTCTGGGCACTGTGAGAGATGGTCACTGCTGCTTTAGGACCCCAAAGACATTGAAAATGGTTTGCCAGCATCTGAAATGATTATCCACAACAAACTGCCTTCAGCTAAGGGCAAGAGGGTGCAATACTAAAACCCAATATTTCCTGTACTGGTTATTTGAAGACAAACAACAAATAATAAACCAGCTTTGATTCTTGGATTTCCTTTTTGGGTACCTTCCAGGTTGTACGAATCCCCAAGTCCTGTTTTTCAGGCCAGCCTTTCCCAGAGTTAATCCTGACACGAGCCAGTCCCTTCTTACCTCTCCCTTCTCAACAGGCTTCTGGTGAGTATAAAACACCTTGTGTTGGTAACCATTTTTATTTGGGCAGTATCCTGCCTGTCACAGCCTCTCCTTTATGTCAATGCCAGTGAATGTGAGCAAGCTTTTGGACTCTTTCCTGGAGCAGTGTGGACACTGCTGGTATAATGATCTTCTAGTGCAGATGTTTTCCCATGCACTCCACCAGAGTGAGTTGGTTCTGAAGGTACAGGCAGCACCTGGGCAGCAGGAACTACCCCTCTCCCCACAATATTCTCCTGCCAGTGCTGATAACGCTGTGAGGTTAAGATCAGATTCAAGAGCAGACATAAGCTACGACCAGCATGTGTTATCTCTGCACCCATTAATCCTGCCACAGCCTGGGCTACCACTGGCCCACACCTGGCTGAGGCAGAGCCAACAAAGCAGCCCAGGGTGACAACTCACACCAGAACACATGCAGCTCCAGGCTGTCAAGTGTTTGGGTTCCAAGCAGCCCCATTTGCCCTACAGCAGAGGCACCAGCACAGGCACTAAGGGGAGGGAGAGACCGGAGGCTGAATTCAGCCCTGCAACACCAGCCACGTTTCATCACATCCTCACCCACCCCTCAGTTCACACCCCTCTCCTACAGGCCACACAGGGCTAAGCAAGAATTAATTAGTTACAATTTCTGAATTAGTTAATTCTCTAAGTACTCTGTAAAAATAAGATTCTTATTAAAACAACTTAACCTGTTTTAGCATTCAAACAAATGGCAAAATGACTAGGAAAGTCCTGCCTTGTTACCTTTCCCATAGTTCAGCTGATTAAAGTGTGGGGGTTTTTTAACTACTATACTAAAATAAATCCTTCTGAAAGGAAACCTTAAATTCCTACCACACACACAACTTGTGTTAATGAGACAGATATATGTTGTAAAAGGTCTTACAATTTACATTTCTGCTTGGGTTGTTTATCCTCTGCAGCATTGGCACACACAAATCTGAAGTGCATCCTATCAATGCTCACATTAAATGTAACTGCTACCCCCAAAAAATTTGGCCATTGCAGCACTGGGAGAAGCTCTAGTCATCTCCAGTAAAAACAAGCAAAGAAGAGTATAAGAAATTTAGCAACACAAACCAAAAGTATTTAAAATATTTTAAATATTTAAATCTATAAATATTATATTATATAAATATTATTAGATATATACATATTTTATATTTAAATATATATAAAAGACATTAAAGTAGGACTCTTCACCTTTGAAAGAAGGAAGATGAGCTCAGAGGACATGATAGAACTTGGCAATGCTGAATGCTTAAAAAAAGCAAGATATGGTTCCTCATTCCTCCCCAGTTGGAAGCACCTAAGAAGTTACCAGGTACCAAGTTTACAACTTGCTAAAAGACAAGAGAAAGTCCTCCCATGGTTCTTCCCTAAGCTCTGCTCCTCAGAGGTGGTCCCTTGGCTTGGCCAAGGTGCACTCACACAACCACAGCACTGGCAAGGGTGACAAGCCCTTGCTGGTCACTACACGTGTGACTGTTACTGATCTCCCATTGCTGTCACAACCAATTTTTCTCAGCCACATTGCCCAGCTCAGCTGCAGGCAGGGGAATTAGCACTTCCAGAAGAACCTGAACGTTCTTTGCACACTGTTTCCACTGGCATGAAGTGTCTGATTCAAGTGCCTTTACAAATATTCTTCTTCGTATCATGCAGGTAAGAGTGTCTGTCTCACTAGAACCAGAGAAGGAGCAAGAGGCCACTCAAAGTCCCTGCACAGGGGGCAAAAGGCTGAGGAACAACATGACCAGGTGGTATTTAAGACAGTGGAGCAGCAGCTCTCCCCATCACTCTGTCAGCCTGACTTGACATACTCTCTTCTCTGCAGTGGATCAGTAAACTTCTACTTTATGTATGTTACATAAAACATAAAACTTTCAAACCAATCCACAAGACTTCTCAGATTTGCTATTCTTAGTGAAGAATGGAAGTTAAAAAGGAGCTGAGTTTTGATTTACAGAAAAAGAAATGTTATTTAAAAAGCAACAGGGGACAATAACTGCATAAAGTTGTTTCAGGAGCATTAATGCCCTGAGGTGGCTGTGAATGGTCTTTTCTCACCTACTCATCAGTTCTTACTTTTCAACTCAGTTCACAGGTCCTGCCAAGTTCCCAGTGGGCTTTGCAAACTCAACAAATGGCTCCAGTGAAATGCAACTACCCAGAAGGCAGGAAGTTCTCATCACATTGCACTCAGGTAATGGAAGAAAGAAAGATTTCAGGCCAAGACAACCAGACAAACACTGTTCTTACAGAATATTTATTACTGCGCAGGGTGAGCAAGGAAAACTTGTTAGTACCTTCTCAGAATACATTAACGACTCTTCATCTCTACATAAATTTAGGATTAGCAGCTCAGACAAGACTGTCTTAGAAGATCAGACCAACCACTTGCCCTCCTCTTTTGCCTATCACAACCAATACTTCAAATGCAAGAGCAGAATACCTATCAAATGCTAAGCATGAAAGCTCAGATCATCAGTTTCTTGTAATACATGAGCTGCACCCAACTCAGGTCCTGGATATGGAAATCATTTTGCAGACAATGCAAATCAAGATAAAATAAAAATGCAGCTTGCAGACCACAAACCAGCACTGCTGGGCACAGCCAGCCTTCTGCTCCTGAGGGACTGTAGGTTCTCTAAACAAGTTATAAAACCACTGGGAGTCACAAATCACCCTCTTCTGTATAAATTCATGCACTTCAACATCTCATATGACCCCCAGATGTTCTCATCTGGGTGCACATCACACTGGCTTTACACCCAAGGAAATGACCATACTCGAGCCAGGGCACAGAGCTGTCACTGCACGGTTGTGTTGCTTCCTCCAGCCCTGTGGACAGCACGTGGTCTTCCAGATCCTGAAACTGTTTTGCAAAGTTAGATTCCCTAAAATGGTACCAGATCTGAATCAGACACACATTATTACTAAGGGAGCCCATCTGAAAGAAGAAAGGCCACAAATCATATACCCACCCAGCCAGTGTTTCTTTGCTGGCACATACATACACGACTCCACGTGTGTCCTGGCTCACGACAAGGAGGGTGTAAGAGAAGCAAATGCATCTCACCACCCACCTGCTGCTCCAACCCACCTACTGGGGGATGTCCAGCTCTGCTGCACTGTTCAGCAGTTCTCTGTGAGGATGTTCCCAATCATCCTGTGCTCTTGAACACAACGACCCCCAAGAGCCCACAAGCAAGGCACGTTGTTCCTCCTCATTAGGTGAGGCAATGAAGTAGATTTGCTACAAATGTTAAGCTGTGGCTCACATTTCCCCAAAGCCTTGGCTGAATCCTGTCACCTCCAGAACACCCCGGCACGGAGCTGTACAGCTCCACCAACACACATCTTCACAACACAAAGGAGACTCCTGAAGGACAAACAACAGTTTCTTCAGCTCCCAGTTCTTCAACCCTCTGTCAGGGGAGTGTCAGGGGAAGGCTCAGCCAGGGGAGCACTGACACAGACACTTTAAAATTATATAAATAAATAAAGAGCCCTTTTTCTACTCTGCTCACTCTCCCCCTCCCTTTAAGTAGGTCACTCTGCTTGCTATGGAAATCAGCTCATCTTCAAAGCAGGTTTGCTCATCTCCTTAATATCAGAAATATGCAAAGCATTGTAAGAGCAAAGGCTAATTTCAGACTAATTTGATTTACTCCTGTCATGGGTATAAATATGAAACTGTATTTAGTTATCAAAAAAACCCTGAAACATGAAAAATGAATGAAAGCTTCCAAAGTATCTGCCATAGAGTTAGTTCTGAATTTGGTACATAGATACAATTCCAAGTCCCCAGCAGATAACACCATGCAAATTAAATGCAAAGGCTTTTGTGACCTAGGAAAGGAATGGGGGGAAAAAAAAGAAGAAAGAAAATCTCTTGAATTAGACTGTCAAAGCTCAAGAGACTAGTGTGAGAGAAGCTCAGCTCATACCAACTTCAGCCCATAATTTAGGCCCTGCCTTTTCACTTCTTTAACCTAACATAGCTTTCCAATTCATACTGCCAATAACAGAGCACATACACAAGCCTGATCCTGACCCCACTGAAATCCCTGGAAACAAGGCATTGTGTACCTGTGAAGATGACAGCAACTTCCTTGGGCTTTTCCCAAACCAGCCCCATGAAGGGATGCAGGAAGAATCCACCCTCAGCAGAACAGCCTTGCCAGGCCAGGCTACAGGGTTCAAACATGCCCAGTGGTTTGAGCTGTCCCCACACAGACACATGGCAAACATTCATGGCAACTGAACCCAGCAGCTACTCCTCATCTCAGCTGAGATCATGGAACACTCAAGAACCCACCAAATGCAACTTAAGGCATGAAAAGAAATTCCAGTCCTCACAGAAGGCAAATATTGAAAGGTTTTATCTGATAACACCCATAAAAATGAGTCCATGAAAGTGAACCACAAGAATTCATTATGACTTGAGTGCTCTTATCAGCAATTTGGGGTTTCATTAATTAAAAAAAAAAAAAAATCAGCATTTTAAAATTTAAGTATAAAGGAAGTTCCTAAGACTGGAAAAGCATTTGCCAAATGCACCTCTGAAGATAATCGCGTCGTACAAGACCCTGACACAGCATGCTCAGCAGTCTCCTAACTCACAATTGTGCAACTTCAGCCTGTTATTTTGCTCCATTGATCCAGTCAGAACACTCCTAGATCAGCTTTTTTTTCCCCCCGACTTTCTGAGTTTCAACTCTTCAAGTTTTAAGCCAGGGCTCAGCATGGAGATGTGAGAAATGCAAAGGAAGGAGCAGGCAAAAAAGGAAAAAATATAATCTGGGTTTTTTTTAACTTCTGGAGGAGATAGAGAGAGAGAGAGAGAGGCTGTAGGTGTGATGCTGCCTCTGACAGCATCAGCATTCTGCCTTGTAGGCAGCAGAAGGGGAGCCTGTGGCTAAGAAGCAAGTGATAAGCTCAGTAAAGATGTAACCCCACAAGGTCTGTGCAGGAGGAGCTGCTGCTGGTTGGCAGTTCAGCACGAGAAGGACCTGCAGCACATCATACCCCTGGCACCTCAGTCCCTGCTTCCAAGTCAGAAGGAATTCTTTCACAGACTGTGAAGTGAAAAGATTGGATTCAAAGCTTTTGCTTACATTCAAGCTTCCTTAAGAGTTTTAAGGATTTGGTTCCAGACTTGAGTACCCACTGCACCCAGCCCTGAAGCACTGGCCATACTCTGCTCTGGGACATGTTTACTGCAAGGACTTACCTGCTACAGACTGAAGTTTAAAAAAATACACATAATTGCAATAGGCCTGAAGATTTCTGAATTTAGGCAAAATGTTATTAATACGTATCATTTTACAGTAGGAAAAAATACAGAAAATAGACAGAAATGTGCCTTAAGCCCTGGAATGAACTGAGATTTTTGGCAGCACGAGCTGGAGAAGAGAGTAGCAGCTGTCAAGACACAGGAAATGCTTCAAGAGAAGGTGATTATGAAATGGGATTAAGAAAAATAAAAAAACAAACAAAGACCAACAGGTAAATGCAAAGTAAAATTAAATGCAAGGAACACAGACAACTGAGTTAACAGGCTTTCCCTGCTTGCGGAGCATCTAAATTGTTCTGAGTTGGATATTCCCTTTTTCCTTCAAGTCTCTGCTTCTTAACTTACACTTTGCAAGTTCTTCTTTTCAATTACCCTATTTCTTGCATTCTCAGCTCTCTGTTTTGCAGGGACTACAAAGGCCATCAGACTACAAAGTCAATGGCCTCAATGACATCTGTGAGGCCTTAAACTTGTTCACGTGGTCCCATCGCACTGGCCCTTTGAGCAGCAAAATGGAGCATAAAAAACCACCCTGCTGTGTTCTTCCCCACAAGCTGCTTGGGAAGCCTGCAAAGCTGCTGCCCAGGCTGCTGCCTTTCAAACAGTCACACTTCCCCTGTTACAAATTTGTTGGCAAATCCTAAGAATTTAGGGGAAAAAAAGACAAATACAGCAGGAACTCCCAAAACAAAAAGTGTTCCACACCAACCACCCCTGGATGATGCCCTCACTAACTCAGCTAACACCACAAACCCATGCTCACTGAAAATCTGTGTTCTCCAAACTGCTGCTCCTCTGCCAAGTCACAGAATCATAGAATCACAAAAAGGTGAAGGTTGGAAGGGGCCTTAAAGATCAGCAGGTTCCAACCTCCCTGCCATGGGCAGGGACACCTCCCACCAGCCCAGGCTGCACAAGCCTCATCCAACCTGGCCTTGAACATCTCCAGGGATGGGGCTTCCACAACCTCCCTGGGCAACCTATTCCAGTTCCTTCCTATCCTCATGGTGAAGAATTTTCTCCTGATGTCTGACCTAAATCTGCCCTCTATGTCTGCTTCCACCAGGGACCTGTGGATCAAAAACCTTATGAAGAACAATACGAGGCCAGCATTCAATGCCAACCCACAAAACCCACTGATACTACTCAGTTCTCAGACATAAAAGCAAAGTCACCAGCAGTTAGCTTGAAATTAGGGCAGGTGCAGCATTTCAACTCCATACTACAAATGAGAACCACTTAGGCACATCATAATTAGTAAATGGCAAATATTAGGAGTTATGGGAAAAGAGATCATTAAAACAGATTTTAATAGCCCCGCATTTCATACATTCAGATGTAAAAATCCAGTCAGCATATACTTGGAGCATTAAGCCCACATTAAGGAACAAGCTGCTTCATTTCTGGAGTTGTAAAAACAAAGGTTAAATATCTCCTTCAGCACTGAACCCGTAATTTTTCCACAGCGACCGTATTGTTTTGCTTTATACAGCTAATGACACCTGCCCTAGCTTCAAACCCACACCTCTTCTGAATGCTCTACAAGGCTGACACTTTTATCATCAAACCAGCAAAACCACCCAAGAGCACTGAGGTTTCTTGAAGGAACCTTTTTAGTCAGCCTTCATTTATATAAAATATCAAGCTGAGAGTTTCACCTTTTTGTGGACAGACATTTTTCCTCTACTTGTTTCAAAACCACCAAGCAACTGTGCTGCATTGAAACATTCCTGTAGGAAACATAGATATCCTCAGGATCCCCAGTCCCTGCCTGGACATCCCATTCCATGCTCCCTCTCCCCACCAATTCCCATGTCAGCCTCATCATTTCCCCCCCTCTCTGCTCCTAGGGTTTCTCAACCTCATTTTTTTTGGAGCTGCCTGTTCAGTCCCTCCACTCTTTTTGCCCTGTACCAGCTTTTTCCCTCTGTGGGAACAATGGTATGTGCTTTTCTCATCAATCATTTCCAAAAACATCTGGACCAGCTGCTGGGACTAAAGATAAACATGATCTTGACAATATCTGACCATTTCAGCCTAATCGGAAAAATCCTAAACAAATAAAAGCAGCTTCTCATGGTGGGAAAGGATGAGTAGCACCAGAATAAGATGCTACCAGAGATGCCTACACCTGGGTGGGCAGCTTTGGAGGGAATGACTTTTTTTGGCTACCCAGTTCCAGCAATTGTCATTGGAGCTGGATATTTTGGGATCTGCAGTTCCAGTAATTTCAGTCTGAGCTGGACACCCAAGGGAATTCCAGGATTTTCCAAACAGCTGCACATTAAGCATAAATTATGCTGGATGCCTCAAATTGGGATATTATGTCAAAGTTTTACTCTTTTCCATTCATTGGCTCTTTCCCCATTGCAGCCTGGCAGGCAGCTTTAATTTGCAAGGCCTGATGCTGCTCAGCAGGATCAAACAGGCAGGAGGGAGGAAAAGCTGGGGGAGGAACACAGCATTAATTAGTACCTGGAAGTTTGAGCAACTTCCTGGGAAAATACTGACAAAAGTGTAAAATCCCATTTCACTGTCTAGCCCCTTTTATGTCTGTGCAGAACAGCTATTCAACTCCCCCAGAAAGTAATTTATTGATTCAGTGCTTGATCCAAAGACAAGTGAAGTCAATATGACCTGACCCCAGTAACACCTTCCATGTAAGACACTGTAAAAGCCAGTAACTACCTTTAGACACTCCTGGCAGGGGCAGGTTTGCACAGGAAATCTGTCTGCATGCCCAGAAATCATCTGCATGATCCAGCTGTCAGACTGTCCCTTCATACCACAAGCACTGATGAAACTACACCACTCCTGAGCCATCCCCATCAGAGAACACAGCTCACCCATCCCTAGCCCATTAGGTTAATGATTCATTTATTTCTCCAGATATTACAGTTTTGTTTCTGACCTCCACCTGCACAGCTTAAAAACCAGCTCTACCCCTCCAGGTACTGGACAAGGTCAATGGAAACAGCCTTATCCAAAGAGCACCTGTTCCACCACCAGTATCTGCTCCTCCACATTGAGACCTTTGGTCTGTCACCTTCCCCCAGTGAGAGTCCCACCCTGTGTCCCTCAATGAACTGATGCATTGTAGATACTGTCCTAATTTTGAACTACATGTTGGGGCTGCCCCCCATAATTCCCAGGGGCAAGTGGAGCTGCTGGAGGCAGATACCCTGAGGATGTTCCCAGAGAGAAGGAGCTGCCTGCTCCCACCCCAGCCCTCAAAGCCCAGGGAGAACCTTGGGCTGCAGGACTGGGCTCAGCAGGCTGCTCCTGGGTGAAACCTCAGCCCTGCCTCTGCTCCCACCCCTACTGCACTCCTCCCTCCCTCCAGCTTTGCTTGCTCATCCTTCCTGCTCTCTTAGAATCATAGAATCCCAGGGGTTGGAAGGGACCCTGAAAGATCATCTAGTCCAACCCCCCTGCCAGAGCAGGGTCACCTAGAGTACATCTTCTTTCATTTTCTTACACATCTCCCCTTCAACATAGTCAAAAGATAGCAGACATTTAAACCAACAAGAGTTTAAAATCCAAAAATCACAGGGAATTAACAAAACTTTAACTCTCCTCCCATCTTCTGCCTCGCTCTGTCCCATGACTTACCCCACTAAATGACAAGTGCCTTGTTTCTCACTGGTTTATAGCACCAAATACAAGGGACAGGAACCAGCCAGGGGCACAGGGCAGGGTCATCACCTAAGTGGGAGGTAACCACTTATTTAAGGCTACATTTCAGTTGTTTGTTACGGTAAGGAGTCAAACATCCCTCCTTTCTCACTTTCTCTTTTCCTACCTCTTTAATTCCAGTTCCAAGTATCTTCAAATTCATCAAAACATGCCTGCAACTTCTCCTTTGTTCTCATAAAATTTCCCATATATCAACCTCTTCTCTCTGTCCTTGAGATATTCATTCAAAGTGATGCATAAGGGATCTTGCATCTCTCACTCGTATTTATTTTCTAATATTATTCTAAGTGACTTCTTCAGTATCACACGGAACACTGGAGGAGAAACTGAGCCCTAAGCCCTTCCTGCTG
>NW_009951955.1:545449-549278 GCF_000747805.2 Chaetura pelagica
CTGCTGAATGCCAGGTGCCCTGAATGGTGACACCAGTCCCTTCTGATTACATGAAGAGGAACTGAAATTCCACCCTGTGGAGTTTGGCCCACACTTAGAAAAGGAGAAAGCACAACATGGCCCCAGCCTTGACTACAGGTTTAGACAAGTGTCATGGTTATTGCTATTATTGTCTTGTCAGTGAAAATATGAAAAACTGAAATAAAATCTAGCAGAACAGGGGTTTTATGTTCCAACCTATTTAAAGTATTCAATGCTCTAGTGCTCTTCACTAAAGGTGGTACACAAAAAACCCCACAAAAGGTCAACAAAAAATACCTTAAACCCAATAATAGAAATATAAGTGAGCTTTAAAATATCATTAAGGGGCTTTCCACTTTTTTCCCTCCTTTGCTTTGTGTTTTACAGTATGAGCAAGCAATTGTTTTGGAAGAATTTGCAGCAATTTGGCATAAATATGAGTGCTCTCATGATCTAATTCTAAGTGTGATGTAGGCAAAGACCCAGAGAGAAGTTTGAATTGTTTCATTTTTAAATTAACATTTTTACTTTATGCTCTGAGAACAGGCACAAACACAGCAGGGTGTTACACTGCCCAAAATACTACACAAGCAAGTGAAGATTAAAAGGAAGGTTAAATAAATTCTGATGATCATCAGGTAAGAGACCCTGCTTGACTCTCATGCCCTCTGCAGCTTGAGGAGTCACCCAAAGTAACTCAGCCGAGGCACAGTTCGTGTCTGTTAATCCACTGTTGATTTTTCTCTTGCAATGGTTTTCTGCTTTCTGCATCTCAGCAGCACTTAGACACGCCAAGGAAAAGCAATTTGGATTTCCATTCCCCACAAACACAAAAAGATCCTGCTGGCTATGGTGAGGAGATGGGAGAAAAGAAAATCCTATATCCCATTCGGTGCTGGGGAAGAAAGTCTGAGAGACTAAAGGGCCCAGGGGCAGCAAACAGCAGAGCCCAGCTCTCCTGCCTTCCCCCAGGCCTCCCAGATGTGCTAGGGCTGGGCAATCACCCATCAAACCATGGCAAGGGACACGAGATACTTCTGCTTACACGTTCCTGAGGGTCCTAAAGGGAAGAGGAACCAAGGATTCCCCTTTTTTCCTCAGCATCAAATGCTGACACATCACACAGTTGGCTTTACTGTGCTGGAATTAAGTATTCAGGTGCAATAGGGCATTCCAGCTGCACAGTAAATAGTGGTGGTTTACTTTGTATGACACAGCCCTGGCCTTTAAGAGATCTTTCATTTTCTTTAGCAGCAGGAAGAGCCCTGCTCTTACACGACAGTCTAGGTCAGACAACCTAGGGAGAGCCCTATTTTTAAAAACTCAGTTTGCCAAGTACTATCGTATTACTATCATTGTACAGATGCTGTGAAGCTGTAGGTGTTTCCTGTTCCAAGGCTGAACCTGTGCTGTAAGGTGGCAGATGGCCTTCAGCATCCCTGGCTGGGGGCATCAGAGGGAATATAAGACAAGAGGTAATGGTTTTAAACTGAATGAGGGTAGATTTAGATTAGATATTAGGAAGAAATTCTTCACCATGAGGGTAGTGAGGTGCTGGAATGAGTTGCCCAGGAAGGTTGTGGCTGCCCCATCCCTGGAAGTGTTCAAAGCCAGGTTGGATGAGGCTTGTGCAGCCTGGGCTGGTGGGAGGTGTCCCTGCTCATGGCAGGGAGGTTGGAACCTGCTGATCTTGAAGGCCCCTTCCAACCTTCACCACTCTATGAATCCCAGGGATTGAATCCCAGGGAGGGCAGGTTTGCAGGAACAAGTCCTCCTGCCACAACACGTGAGCACCCATCGCCAGGTTTTCAAAAAGGAAAAGGCCAACCGTGATTTGTATCCAGCTCACTCCTCATTTTAGGGAATTGCCTTTCCTTTTTCAGGAAACTTTGCATCTCCCCACTGCCACAAGCATCAAAGCCCTCAGACTGCATCAGAAGCACAGTGTGTAATTGCTCAGTGACAGCAGAGCCAGGCTCAAAGCAGCACTCTCCTTGCACGTCATGTTTTACGTTGGGCTCTTGTTGCATCATTACTGCATTATTTTTAGATAACCATCAGTGACTGTCAGATTGTGGTCGATAGCTATTAGATTTATAGGCAGAACTAGCTTCACTTGCAGCAATTCAACAATTTTTTTAAGAAATCTGACCGTGGGGATTGGGAGGGCTAGAAAATACAGCTGCCAGTACTCCCAGAACTGTTTAGGAAAAATACTGAACCACTAGGATACATTCCTGAAGTTGGATCATCGCTGCTGGCTCACAGTGGGGTCAATACTATTTGTATTCTATTTGAACAGCCCTTTGCAGGCTTCAATAAGGACATCTTACCCTACAACAGTCTCCCTTTTTAACACGTAGTATTTCAACAAGCAGGATGTCCTCACCTAGCCCAGGATTCAGGCAGTGGGAGCTGGGAACTGGCAGCCTGCCAGCCTGCTGCAACATCTGGACCAGATTGTTCAGTTTTAGATAAAGATTAGTGGCATAAATTGCAAAATGAGTGAAACTTTTTAATTACCTGAGAAGGCTCATTTCTACTTTCTTTTCTGCTATGCCTTATTCACAGGTAGGTTTGCTCACAGGTTGCATTCAGCATTTCCTTGTGAGCAATGCATGTGCCTCCTGCCAGGAGAGAAGTGATGAGGGAAGATGGTGGCCAAGAGCAGACCAGGAGGAGTCCCTAAAATCCAAGCACATGCACAGCATATGCCTGCAGCCAGTTTTGTCTGTCTGTCCTCCCTGGTCAAAGCAGAAGATCTCCAAGAATGAAAGCCCGGGGCTCTGTTGCCTCAGCCAGGTCTGCTGCCAAAGGGCCTCGGGCTAACCAAGGCACTGCAGGAGCTCAGCAGATGTGACATTCCACCCTGGCCCAGTCGTGCCCTTCTGGAGTGGCAGCTGAAGCCAGGCAGGCTGCCTTCAGGCACCGAAATGTCACTGGATGCCCACGTTTTGCCAACTGCATCCAATTCCAAATGTCTCTTACTGGAGACACAATAGCACTGCTCTGATGCAGAGTGAGGCTTGGAAATATACTGCAATTCACATCATTACAGCACTTATTTATTTGTAATCCTTAGGAAATTACTCCTAAAAGCTGCCTAACTGATTTGGCAGCATAAATCTAACATACCTTTGTAAGTTTTACCACTGAGATAAGATTCAGTTTCTCCACTCAGGCAGACATGAATTAATATGCAAGAATAAAATACCAATGCTGTCACAGTTTTCTAGTCCTTGCTGTTGCATCTCATGAGTCCTGTGTTGTCTCTGCATGATAAATGTGTTCGTGGCTTATTAGTCATTCATTGCCAATGACAGTGAATATTCAGATGATGATGCCAAACAAGTACCGAAAACAGAAATTATCTATTGGTTCCTGCTCAGCCAGGTTGTCAAGTAAATGTCACGTTAATGTCTAAGCTTTCAGATATCTCCTAAATGACTATCTGAAGCTTGATCTTTTAACTCCGTTATTTCTCTAGGAAGTATTTATTTTCTTGATTCTTTTATCAGTATCAGACTCAATTTCCATGAGCTTGATCACAAAACACAGAGAGCAGCTCCCTGGTGTCTCAAGCCTGTGCAGACCCTCTCCTGCACTTAGCAAACTGAGGCTGAGAACTTTTAAAAAGCATGTATTGAACTCTGGATAATTTGCATTATTCCTAATGGGGAACCTGGCAGCCACATCTCTTAGGTATATAATAAATGTTAAAGCTGCAATTTTTATTAAGTGGCTACATAAGGCCATACAAAATAATACAGGTAGTTTCTATTTCAGAAACACCGTGGTAGTGGGGCAG
>NW_009951955.1:549367-555051 GCF_000747805.2 Chaetura pelagica
ACAGGGAAAGAGCATCTCAGATCCTGCATTATCATCAGCAGTTAATAAAGTAGTCACATCCTCATAGTGTATCACTTTATCTCCACATCATCATTTCTTCTATCAAAGGATTTCACCCAGTGAGGCTATGCTCATATAAAGAGCTATTTTATTTCAGGAATGTGATTAAAGCTTGGGCCCTTCTGCCTAAAACCAGCATTTCCCTGCTCTCAATTATATACATGTAATTGTTTATCTCAATCAGAGAACTTCTTAACATTTCAGTTAATATATTACCCACCTGCTAAAATCTTAATATTACTTGTCTAAGGGTGTAACACTATTACACACTACTAAATGGCTGATAGAACTGCTCTTAATCTGCCTTATTTACATATAGAATTTTTATACTCAGCAGTTAGCTAAGTTTGTAGCGTACTTGGAAGGTGATAAGTGTTATAGAAGATAAGCACTATCTTATCCTTATGGGAAGCCAAATCCACATATCTCTTAAGTGTTTTACATTCATGAAGTGCCACTTTACAAGGGGATAGCAAGACTGTGCAAAAGGCTGTGCTTCAGTCTCGGCCTCAGTGTCCATATGCAACCCTCACAAAGTTAATTTCCTAATTGGATAAGCAGAGGAGAGCACAATCTGTGTGCAGGGAGGCTGCTGGCATGCACTTGTTCATATCTCAGCATGTGCAAATAATTCCATGTGCAGAAGCACAGACGCAAGCTTGCTTAAAAAAAGCAACACAGGCTTATTTAACCACCAAGGAATTTCAAGCTCCTCTTCAACTTTTAACATTTGGTAAAGCAGCAGTTTACTGTCTGTGCACTTCTTTAACACGAAGGGGAGAGGGGGAAGGGGAAAACCCTCTCTGCTTACTCATTTTCTGGCCAGCTTCAGTGGGCTCTCATTTGCAACAATTTGCATTTAGCTTTTACTCTCCCTGATCTTACACATTATCTGTTGTGAGTTTACAAAATAGAATTGATAAAAGCAGCTTAGGATGAGTCAGCAGTGCCCTTCCACAGTGTTTTCTGTCCTATTAATATTTAGCTGTAAGTTTAAAAAGATTGTATTTTTTCACACTCCTCAAAGATGCCCCATCATCCCTGGCCCACTGGCTTTGGGGCAGCTGAGCATGTCCCAGATTCAGCTGCTGTTGTGCATCAACCAAAAAGGACAAGAGAGGGAGTTCATAGCCTTCAGGCTCCTTGGAGGTTTTAATCCAAGACCTAGACCTCTGCTGAACATGGAGGTGTTTACCCCCAGCAGGGGTTTGGGTTGAAGGTTGACTTAAATCACAGTGACCAGCTGAATTGATCTGGTTATATTTAGTTCAAGGTGCTCAGCTATGGTAGATATGGATGAAGCCTTCCCCACATGCAAACCAAAGGTTTATTTACTCTTCCTGCTGCATTACTTATTCTCAAACTAGCAGCACTATTTAATTACTGAACTATTTATATATTGCCTTAAAGTGCTTCTGACAATCAGGGATTGACCACTTTTTGGTTAGGATCAGACTCAGGACAGGGACAAAAACCAACACCCAAAATCAGATCCAGGCTGTTTCCTCCTACCTGGAGTGAACACTCAGCACTGGAGCAGCCCCAGCACTCTGCACAGGGAAGGAAACCTGCTTATGGACCCTGCACACCCCACCAGCCCCTCAGTGCCTCAGCATCTGATGATGCCCAGCCTCTCAATGCTTCTCCTACCTCGGGCATGCCCTGCTGCAGGATTGCCCCAGCCTTATCCTGTCTCCTTCTGGGAAGGGGGTGAATGCACAATGCACTGCTCCAAACATTTCCCTTTCCCACACCCAAGGTGGGATAGAGCACGAGGACAAAGGGAGGTGGAGGAAAGTAAGGCATGAGTTCAAAAAGAAAGTAACATATCCAGACAAAACCTACCTGGGCAATTACCCCAAGGCTGCTTCTTGTAGGAAGGGAGATAAGCAGCTTCTCAGCATGCAGTGGACAGGGGACCCATCCCACTGAGAGGAGCTCCATGATGAGCAAACCCTTTGCCAGCTGTTTCATGAGGCAAACTGCAGCTTTCCTTAAGTCACATCATTCATCCTTTATGTCTCTTTCACGTTATAAAGTTGGCCAAATTTTGCTGTCTCAGGACCCTACAAATGTACAATTTCTCAAATTCCTCTGGAGGGAGAGGGTTAGGGAGAGGGTTAGGTAAACTGCAGAGTTTGCCCAGCACTGCCCACAGTGGCAGCAGCAGCTGAGTGCTCTCTTCTGAGTCTTTATTCACCCCAGCTTCTCTCTAGCTAAATAGTTTGTCACATGAGCAGAGAAATCCTCTCTTTGTAAACACAGACCCAACTCAAATGTTAATTTGTGTGACTCTCCATAAAGCTGGAGATAATCTGGACCACCATTTTTGCTTAGGTAAATGTCAGCACTCAAAAATTAGGTTTGGATCAAAAAGACAAGTTGTAGTTAATACCCAGAGTAAAGCACACACGTTCCTTCCAGGCCTTCATTAGCTTTCTCTGAACATCCTCTGAACAAGAAAATTCCATCCATAAAAATGACTACAGAAATTAAAAGTCCTCTGAATTCTCAGATAAGTGTGTGCACCTACAAAACACTCCATCTCAAAGGGCCCCCTCGTCCATCTTTGTGACCATGGGATAAATGACCAGCAAAAGCAACAGAAAAGCAAGAAGTAAAACCCACAAGACTCATGTAATGAACTAAGGAGCAATAATAAACCTTTAGAAAGAACAAAGCATGTGCAGTTCTCAATCAGTTTCAGGCCAAAAGACCACCAAGTGGGCAAATCTGGATAAACCCAAGTCTTCTCATGGATACTTTATGAATTACAAAGAGAAAACTAAGCAAGGCCACAGACTGCTGGGGTGACTCCCCAGTTCCACCCAGCATCTCCAAGGCACTCTGGCAACCACCACCTGAAGCACAATGTCATGATGTAACTTTGTGGAACTGCAACAACAAGACCAGCAAGGTTCATCACCTGGAAACTGAGGAGTCATTGCAGAATGAAGATTGGGCCACGTTTGGAAGAGATTTTCTTGCAAAAAAAAAAAAAAGAGGACTAAGAGGGGGCCTGGTGTTATTCCCAGAATGGTGCTGCAGAGACATGTCATTCAAAAGGAATGACTGTGTAAAATGCTTCCTTTACCAGACCCCAGGCAGTGTTGTTTAGCTTGTTTTCATGGCCAACATTTACAGAAACAAAAATACCTACACACAAAACGAGGGCTGCCATACCAGAGAGAGCTGTTATTTCCAATATGCTTTACACTACACGATTAAAACCAAAAGCACAGTAATGGTACAATCAGATTGCTCATTTGATCTTTACAGAATGAAGCTTTTTAAGAGATTCAGTTTTTTTAAAGATGGCTCCAACTCCCACTGAAATCCAGCCAAGTCCTACAACGCAGAAAAAAATCCATAGCTGACTGCACCCAAACTGTGTTTTAGCTTCTTTCTTTGACCAAACTCTTCCCTGTGCTCCCTGAGGTGCAGGGTTGCCACATGCTACACTCCAGGAGACCACCTTTTAATATTTTGTACATGCTAAACTACAGCCTTAAACTAAAACACAACCTTGCACAACAGAAAGAATTCTCCTGGTGGACGTGCTTTGCAGGGAGCTTGTCTAAGAGCATATGGTGGGGTTTGCTAGGCACTTTCTCACCAGCAGGCAACTTCCCTACCCTAAAAAGAGAAGAAAAAAAAGTAGTGAGCTAATATTGGCATACTGAAGCAGGCACTAGGAGTTCAGCTTGAGGCATTCTTCAGGTGCCCCAAATGAATGCCAGGTTGGGCACAGACAACACCTAGCAAGCCAGTCCCACTGCCTCTGCACCCCAGCCCTGCCCTCTGGCTCAGCACACCCAACTGCTGCTTTTCAGTGCTGGTGGGTGGTGATGGGGGTTCACCTGGCCCCCCACACCTCCCTCTCAACCCACGTCTTGCTGAAGCACAGCACACAGCACCTCTCAGAGAACAGAGCACATCGTACTTTTCTAAAAATGACATGTTCCAAATATACACTTGACCCAAAGTTACATAACTGCCAGGCCAGGGCTCTTTTTCAGCCAGACTCATCAGCGTTGCTATAAATCACCCGGGCAAGCAGAGGCCAGACAAGATGTCACATTTATGTGCTCAGCTTTCTGCCTGTCCTAAGAAAATGTTTGTGATACGAGCAACATCTCTATCAGCTCCCTGCCTCCCCTGGTCTTCAGGTGCACAAACACCCCTCAGCACCAAGCAAGCTCTGTACTACACCATCCACTGAGTGCCCACAGCAGCCTCCAGACCAGACACAGCTCGTCCTGAGCCACCCCTATGCTCTGGCTCCTGTTCCAAGAACCAGCTAGATCCCAGAGCAACCTCCAGAGCACATCAGAGCAGGGACTCACACATCAGCCTCCACAGAAGAAGGGCAATAACTGATCATTTCAGCTGTCCCCCTGTATTTGCAGGAATGGCAGATAGCATCATGATACCCTAGTATGAGGTCTCCTGTCTTGAACTGCAGCTATTGCCCCTTTTCTAAGTAAGTGCCTAAATGCTCCTGGAAACTTCCAGCCTAGCAATATCCAGAAGCAGCCAGTTTCACAGTTTGATTGTAAAGAACATCCCGCTTTCTACCTCATTCCTTGTCTTCCATTTCACCTTTGTCACCCAACAGTGCTGCTTCAACACCTCCTGGTGCCAGGCACCTTCACAGGCAGGACAGGCTTTTCATGCCAAGTGCATGAAGGAACAATACAAGTAACACTTCCCCACTCAGCCGAGCACTTCTCATTTTGTGCACAGACACTGAGGCAACTTACACACCAGGGAAGGTTCCTTCTATTCCTGCACCTGCCTGACCCCTCGGTGCAGAGGTGCCTCAGCAGTAGCTGTGGTTCAGTGCAGAGCCCCAGCTCAGCACAGCCCTGCATGTTCAAAACTCAGAGAGGGAATCACACTGACATTGCCAGAAACATTAACTCTGCTCCTTCTGCAATACCAAGACTTGCAGTCGTTAAAGCTGCAGAGATGGGAAGCAATAAACGGGACCCTTGATTGAGATTTCACTCCCGATTGTGAACCTACAAGGAACAATTTCTTAAAAATGAGCTTCCACAGTGTTTTAATTAGTCACCTCACCTGGCTTTCTTAGAGCTTCACAACGTTCCTCTGTCCTACGTGGCATCTTTAAAACTCCCTTTCTACATCTCAGAGCTACTGAACCTGGTGAGAATTTAATAGAAATCCCTTCACTGCGCTATAAAGAGAGGAATTACTCGAGATTTTAATGAGCAGCTGTCAGTGCTGAGCCACAGGAAATACCGAATCGTTTCCTTAACTTATCAGAGAAAGTGCATTTTGCTTCCCGACCTCCCGCGCCCCGGTGATGCAACAAAACTCCCTTGCAGAAAACCCAGCTGTGCGGAGCCTCAATCACCGCACCCCCGAACACCCTTCTCACCCAGGGCAGAAACCGTGATGTGATTCCCTGACCGGTGCCTTGAACCCGCAGGGCAGTGCCAGGTTGTTCTGCCTCCCCGTGCGAGGCGCCCGGAGCACAAACCCCGTCGGGGCTCGGATGCTGAACAGTTTGCGGGGTGACGCGGGGCAAAGCCCGGGCTCTGCCAGGGATACTTGCGGCAGGTCCTGTGCCCGCTCCTTCCCCCGCATCGCCCCCCGAC
>NW_009951955.1:556485-598406 GCF_000747805.2 Chaetura pelagica
TCCCCCGGGTTCCCGGTGAAGCCTCATCCTCCCGCTGGGCAGTGCGGGCTCTGCACGCACAGTCAGTGCGGGCCGAGGCGAAACGTCCCGCCCGGTGTGTGCGGGGAAGGGCTGCGGGGCTGGGACCCGCCGGGCATGGGCACCTGCTGTCCCAGGGAGTGACAAAGGAGTGAAGGCAAAACACCAAAGCCAGGCGACTGGATCTCCTGCCCCGAGAGGAGCAGCCCCACCGGGAGCTTCTCCCCGCCCCACAGCCAACCCTGCTCTGGAAGAGAGAACGGCTTGAGTCACTGTGTCCTACACAAGGCACCTTCTCCAGATGGAACAACACCCCCTCTCACCTTCCAGCCATCATTAACAAAAAGAGACCCACACAAAAAAATAAATCAATGTCATGGAAACAAACCTGAAATTGCTTTAAAGGATTTAAGAGTTTTAATTTAGTACGAGCTGCACGTGAGATCTTCTGTGGTTTCTGCTTTCTGGCCTGGCTGGGAAGCTGAAGGAACAGGCACAGGACCCACAGCCAGACCCAGAACACACTCAGGGTTCCTACCCACTGGGGGGGCACACAAAGTTGTGAATTATATTGGTGACACAAACCAAAAACTACCTCACAAATTCCTGAAAACCATGAAACCTTTTTGCTGGCACTGGGGGGAAGCTTATTGGGGCTCTTTTCTTTTTTGCCAGTGTTCTTAGTCGTGATCCCTGAACAGGTTTGTTTCCAGAGCTGTTCAGCTATTTACATCCCCCAAATCAATAAAAGCACTTAAAAAAAATTAATCCACACAAAAAAAAACATCATACAAGTTAGTTTTGTTTACCAAAAAGGGAACCCACATGGCTTCAGACTATCAGAAGCAGAGATATTAATGCAAACAGAAAACTACCTGCCACTTGTTTTCAAACAGGCTCAGAGGAAGATGACCCTCTCCTGCCAGTCCTTCACAGTGCTCCAGCTGCAGTCAGCATCCTTGCATTACACAGGAACAACAAGGTCTATTTGAATAAGAAAACACTGGTTGTAAAAAGCTGTATTTAAGGAAATTTGGCACGTGGGTATTAAATAATAGGACCCTTCCCAAAAGAATTATAAAATCTGGATATAAGTGGATAACATAACATATATAATATATTGCAAGGGTTCAAAGCAGCTCCCTGCTGAAGGACAAGGAGAGTATTTTTGGCCACCCATCCTCTAAGGAAGGAGCAGAAAAAAGTCCCTCAAGAAAGCAGGGAAAGCCACAACCTACCTCCGGGTGACTCTGTGCAGTCACAGCCACAGCTGCAAGAGTGTGTGGTCCTGAAGAGTAGGGCAAAGTAAACACGCCCAAAATCCTTCAGGGGGAAAAAAAATGGACTTGGGATGAGTCTGTGAGCATGAGTCCTAAAAACTAAGCATTCACACAGGTTGCACAGTGAGCCATACAGCCCCCTGCCCTCCCCAGGGGCATTAACTTCAGAAACTTTCCCAGGTACCTGTTGTTGCTGCTGCTTTTATCTAAGAGGGTAGAACTAAACAGCACAGGCTTTGGAGCTCTGCTTGCTGACAGCAAATATCCGTCACCTGGGAGGTTCAAAACCCAAAGAGGCAAAACATCTCCACTAGAGGAGAAAGGTTTCTGCTGCTGGCCTCATGGGGTAACACGCCTGGTAGGAATCAGCCTGGGCCTGTTTGGGTGGAGGGGAACCCTACAGCAAACTGAGCCCCCTCTCCTGACCTGCTTTGCAACACTGCATGTTCCACTGTGCTACTCTTAGCAGCAGTAACCCTTTTTCCTTCATTTCCTTTACTCAGAGGAAGTTATTTATTTCCTCAGTCATCCTACAAACACTTTTGGCCTGAGGATCCAGATTTTAGAAACTGCCAGGGCCCAAAACCCAAAGAATTAGCACCAACCATTACGTGCCCTTTAGTGTGTCCTGAGCAACAACCATTAGCACCCTCTGCATGAGACTTGGCCAACTCTATCACATCTCCAACTAGCCTGGTGCTACCTGCACCATCCAGAGTTGTAGTGTTGCTTACCTTTATGCTGACACGGGTGGATAACTAAAGTGATGTGGGACAAAGCAGAATGCTGCAGCTAACAAAAACCAGTGAAGACCAAGCAGTCCATTGAAGATGGACACCAACAGGATACAGATGTAAGAGACCAGAAAAGGTTGTTCTTTGTGGCATAAGAGTCTGGAGAACAGCCCCTCTCCCCCCCCTCCACGTGCTCCACAACCAGTATTTCATTCGAGCTCTGCACCACTGCCAGACTGAACAAAATTTAAATTACAAACACAACATGGGAGTTTGCTATAAACCTAAAAAGCTTTGACAAGACCCCACCTGTCCAAATCAGGGTTTCAAAAAGGAGCAACTCAACCTTCACTGCAGTCTTAGAGGGTTATGGGGGATTTTCCCCTCATTTTTTCCACTTCTATTACATTCATACAAAAAAAAAAAAAAGAAAAAAAAAAAAAGCATGAAACATTGGTACTAAATAGAGAAGAACTACTGAAGAGTATTTATCAGTACAGGGAGAGAAGATCAGCTTGCATGTCTAATAGAAGAATTCTACTTTTGCCCAACACAGTGGAATTCTACCCAGAGCACACACATTTCAAGTGCCAGCCAAAATAATGACTGCTCTCCATCTGGGGGGGGAATCCATTAAATCATGAATATTCAGTGGATTGATTAACAACATACTAATCCTTTAGCTATAAAGCACAGCAAACACTTGCTGCCAGTTACAAGAATAATTAAAAATAGAAAAATAACTTCATTTCCAGAAGTTCTCATCCTGATCACATTGAAGTTCACAATGCCATGCCCATCTGAGGCAGACTCTCTTCACAGAGATGCAAACCAGGCAGAAAAACCTATTTTTCTTTTCTTCTTACTGGCTCCACTCTCAGTGGTGTGTGTTTTTACTGGCAGCCAGTGAGGCTGTTGCTGGGGTGCCCTGCACCCACCTGGAGAAGTCTAAGCATAGATGTTTCCAGCCTTGTAAACACCAACATAAGAAATCAGACTTTTGGGTCATCTGATTAAGACTTCCAAGTCCTGAAGTCCTGGCTGGTGTAGTGTTAGTGCAATTGGATTTCTCTGTGTTTAGGCTTCAGGTGGTGCTCAGGAGTTGCCAGTCTTCCCTTTTTCTCTCAGGCTTTCAACAGTTCCTGATTTTTCAGCTTTAATTTCATCTCTTTGCTGCCCAGAACCACCTCTGAGAAATCCTCCCCCACCAGGACAGGTGAATTCAAGCCTCTGTGTTGCCTATGGGCTCTGTTCTCACACGGGTGTTCTTCTCCCACTACCCTTAGTTGCAACACAGGGTTCCAGAACCCTCATCAGTGCTGGGATTGCAAAGGTCACCAACACCACTATATTTCTCTGTGCCCTCAGATTATTGGCCACATGAGGCCCAACCTTCTGAAATGAGTAAGCACTTGCAAAAAAAAGAGCTTTATTTTTCCAGAAGCTAACGTTAAAAAGTTGATGGTTCATTGTCTGCTTTCTCTGGATTCATTTTTTACAGTAATTTAGGCAAGTATTTATCACCAAGGAGTGAATGTCCAGCCTTGAAGTTTTCTCCCACTACAGGAATAGCTAATGCACAGAAGTCACATTCTTCAGTTTTATCTTAAAAGTTTGGGAACATATTCAGTCCTTCATTACAATGACTCTATTCATAGTCCATGAATTTTTAAGTTCAGACTGTGAACATGGACAGCTCATCACTGACACATCAGGGACATGCTGTGAAAAAAACAAGCAATTTATTGTACTTTTAGCTGCTTTATGGTTCCCTCAAGGATATTAAAAAGAGATCTTTGCAATGGTTATCAATAAGTATCTTTCACGATCAGCATTTATAAAGCTCCTAGAAAGACTTCAACTCTTGCCCAAGTTCAGAAATGAAAGAACTCAGAAAAAGAAAAATTGTAGCTTAAAGCTCAAAAACTCTTCAGTTTTGCTGCTTGAAACTTCAGTATTCGGCTTGATGACCAGAATCTAATTCTTAGATCATTTTCCTTCCAACTGAAAGCCTGTTCTGTTCTATTCTACTCTATTCCATTCTTATTCAAGCTGGTTAGAAAAGTTTCAGCTTCTTTCTCAGAAAACAGGAGAGAAGGGAGAAGAGCAAGCTCAATGAATAACAAGAAAATAGGTTCTAAATATTGACTTTTTGTGTGGCTAGAAAAACATTCTCCACATTTATTTCTTTTTATTACAGAAGATACCTATATGGCCCATATTATTTCAGCTAATCATCTCATAGTTCTTCTAAACATCCCATTTGAGCCAGGGAATGAACTATTATTTCTTCATGTTACATGTGTAAAAAAGATACTTTGAGATCTTTATAAAAGCAAGCTTTAAATTCCAAGGAAAGAGAGGACAAAATGACCAGCCCAGGATAAAACCAAGAGACTTTCATACAAGAGCCCAGTTTGCCAGCAGGCTCTGAAGTCCAAGCCTGAACACTCAGCTGACAGCCCATAACCAGCACTGCAGCACACCCATGCCACTGAAAAGCAGGGAAATCCAGAAAGATCCCCAAAGCCCATATGCTCCTATATCCCTGCTTCTGTTAACACTGGGGTCCCCTGAAAGTGCAAAGAAGATGCAGACAAGCCAGTTAGGTTGGATATAGTAATTGCTTTCACAGGGTATAGCTTTCTCCCTAAAAGCATGATCACAGAATCCCAGACTGGTTTGGGTTGGAAAGGACCTCAAAGATCATCCAGTCCCCCCCCCTGCATGGGCAGGGACACCTCCCACCAGCCCAGGCTCCTCCAAGCCCCATCCAACCTGCCCTTCAACACTGCCAGGGATGGGGCAGCCACAGCTTCCCTGGGCAACCTGGGCCAGGGTCTCACCACCCTCACAGGGAAGAATTTCTCCCTAATATCTCATCTAAATCTCCCCTTTCAGTTTAAACTCTTCCCCCCGCCCTTTCTTGCTCCTGTAGCAATCGGGCCCCTGTTACAGCAGAAGAGATCCTAGAAACAGAGTATCCCTGTTCTCCTGCTCATTAAGCCTGGCTCTGGGGACTTCTTAGATGCCACAGTTCAGACCCAAAGGTAACTTCTTATCCTGTGCCTTATATCAAGTGTTCAGCTTAGGGTCAAGACTCAAAGCCCTTTCTGAAGCCATAGACTGCAGGGGATGCAATGCAGAGCTCTCTCCAGCAAAAGCAGGGCTTGGGAGCCATGGACACTGATTGGGAGCCATGGACACTGCACTGAAGACACATCATTCAAGAACTGGTCATGGCCCAGCCAAAGATACCAAAGGAAAACTGACACCTGCTTTCTTCCTCTGAGTGCTCTCCAGGTATTGCTGTCAAAAATACAAAGATTGTTGTCCTAAAAAAAAAGAAAAACAACCAAAAAAATTACTGAGAGTTACACAAGGCAGTGTGAACAAATACTTCTTCATGTCTTTTCATGTCATTACTCTTTTTTTAATAGATACTTGAATTATCTCTTGCACTGGATTGGTGTTGAAAAATTTTTACAGTCATGTTTGGGCAGCTTTTTATCCTGCTGTGATTATGTGTGGTGGGCTGACCATCTCAAAATAATACACTCTTTTAACCTGAAAAATTTAAATCTCCCAGTGAAGAGCTACCACAGTCCTTCTACTGCACCATGGTAACTAAATATCATTGACAGATATGAATAAAATTGTTACAGAACTTAAAAGATCCTTCTCATAAAAATTTCAAGAGTTGTGCATCCAAGCAAACAAACAACTTCAAAGAATTTCTTAACACTTAGAAATACAAGTAGGTCAAAAAACCAGACATATATATGTTTACACTTTGAAATAAGTAGCTGAATTTCCCTGTCAGGTAGCATTTTGTTTTATAAGAGGGAAACTGTTCTGCCAGGTCCCAAAATATACCAAGTGTATCTCAGCAATACCTGAGCACTGAGGCAGAGTCAGGGCTGGGGGGAAGGCAGGAATGAAGCTGGGTTTTATTCCAGATTTGCTGTTGATTCATTGGGTGTCCATGAGCAAAGTGCCCAGAGCTGACTTTTCAGGGTAGTCATGGATCAGATATTCAGGCACTCAGCTGAGGGTACAGGCTTAGAAGAGCTTCACTCTGCACGTAAAGCTGGGCCCTCCTAAACAGCTGGTGCCCAGTGGAAAGGGAGATCTTTGGTAGAGCTGTCCTCTTGCACAAACACTGCCCAAATTCACATTCACTGCTGCTACCTTTGTATTTTTATGCAGCCCTAAGCAGCACATGGAAATCCTCAGCTCAGGACTGCTGCTGAAATATTCCCCACCAGTGGCTGTGGGTGGTTAGTTTGGGAGGTGGGGGCCACAAAACTGCAAAACCCAGCGTGGAGGCTCCTGAAAGCAGCTCCTTGCAGGTAGGAGTCTTCTTCTCATTGCAAATACTCTAAGCTGGGAAGTCATTCAGGGCAAAACCCTTCCTCCTCTTCTTGTGTCTTGTCTAGGAGAAGCTGCTATAGGAGATTTGAGACAACACAGGCCAGACTTTGGGCTGCACTGTGCTTTCTTGGCAGGCTACACTTGACAAGGACACGGGCAGACCAGCTGCAGCTGAGTCGGCTCCACTCCCACCAGTCACTGGATGGTGGGAATGCAATGGAAAGCAGATCCCAAGGCTGAGTAAAACCTGTAACTCGCTACATCAAAGGAAAACTGCTGCCCCAAATAGGCTGTAATTTTCTCCCCAGTTGCAAAATCAGGATTCCAGCAACCTGCTCTGTCACAAGCACAGCCCACCCGTGACCCAGGGAAGCTCCATTCCAGCCACTGCTGGATGCAAACACCTCCACAGGCAGCTCCAGTCTGAGCAAACAGTTGCAGAACTTGATACCTCACAAGGACAAACTGCCTGTTTTCATATGGTCTAAGTAGTTACTGAGTTACCCTGAAGGGATTGTTTTGAGCTTGGAGAATTGCTGCTTTCATTTCAGACGAATTGCCAGGAAGATTTTGTTTTCTTTTCAACACCAGTATTTGTTGCAGGTGAAGGACATGGCATCTATAAGAAAGCAAAGAGAGAGAGAGAATTATGTGCTAGACCCTGCCTCCAAAATGCATCCCCTGAAGAAACAAGCACCTGCATCAAGAGCTGAAAATCTTGCAGAAAAGAGTTTTTAATGGGAAAACTATACTGAGCCCACCTGGTTCTTTGTTCTGATTGATCGTTATACTTGAGTGTTCCTCCTTTTCTCCATACAGAAGGAATATAAAGCCCTGAGAGATGCAGGGTCCCACTCAAGTCACATCCATGGTTTGCTACAGCACGAAGAACCAGGGGTGTCCTCAGCCCTGCCCTCCCCCAGGACTGCTCTGCCTTTTCCTCACCCTGCCTGAACCTTCTGCTCCAGGACCAGCACCAGAGCAATGAGCACACTCTGAAGGTCCTGCTGTCACACTGCCTCCAAAAACTCCATTAAGTGAAAAATCAGTAAAGATTAATCAAATCATGGAATCATAGAATTGCTCAGGTTGGAAAAGACCTGTAAGATCATCTACTCCAGCTTTTAACCTGACTGTACTAACCCAGCTCTACCAGCTCACTGCTAAACCATGTCCCTAAGCACTGCATCTATACAATTTTTAAACACCTCCTGGGATGGTGATTCAACCACTTCCCTGGGCAGCCTGTTCCAGTGCTTAATAACCCTTTCTGTAAAGGAGTTTCTCCTAACATCCAACCTAAGCTTCCCTTGGTGTAACTTGAGGCCATTTCCTCCAATCCTACCACTAGTCACTATTGAGAAGAGACCAACCTCCCCTTGCTACAAACTCCTTTCAGGTCATTGTAGAGAGCAATGAGGTCTCTTCTCAGCCTCCTCATCTTTAGACTAAACAATCCCAGTTCTCTTAGCTGCTCCTCATAAGGTTTGTTCTCCAGACTCTACACCAGCTTAGTAGCTCTTCTTTGGACCCATTCTAGCACCTCAATGTCTTTCCTGTATTGAGATGCCCAAAACTGACCCCAGGATTTGAGGTGTTGCCTCACCAGTGTTGAGCACAGAGGAATGCTCATACCTGCTGGCCACAGCAATGCTGATACAAGCCAGGATGCTGTTGGCCTTCTTTGCCACCTGAGCACACTGCTGGATGTCAGACCCAGTGCCACTGCTGCCAAGTGCATACTCAAGGTTTGCCAGCAGCTTCAGCCCAAGGAACAGTTATGCCATTCTTGCAGTTAATTATATCAAGGCCCATATGCCTCCAGCAAACCAATTCTGCAGCACCTAGGGCTCCTGGCTTGCTGGCTTCCTCATCCACAGTAGGTCCTGCAGTCATTCCTCCTTACTTCCTAGCAATGCTGCACTCCAGAGACCAGTGGGACATCAGATGGAGACATTGCAGTGCTTTGTTTTCTTCACTCCTTAACTACTTCTTTAGCATTTTAAAACACAATGCACTCATGAAAGCTTGTAAAATTCCTCATAAAGTTTACTGTGCCACAGGATTATAGAATACCTCTTGGAACGATGGATAAACAGCTAATCTTGGATCTGTCACCAGAAAGCACTAATATATTTCAAAAAGCTATTAGCCCTTAAACCAAAAGCAACGCAGAATTTGATTCGGGGCAACAGGCTATAAAACACTGAAATTGTTTGGCAACTCTGCACTGAAAGCAGGTGGAAGAAGCTGTAAGAGCCTTGGCATTTATTTTATTCTGCTATTTAAGGCATATTTTAGATAGTTTCCAAAATGCATGCATGAAAACTAACATTAAGTAAGGATACTTGAAAAAAAAAACCAACATTGAACAACTGATCTAGTACACATTTTCAGGGAGCAGAACAGCATTTGTTATCTTATGTAAGAAGTCAGGGGAAGGCAGTAATTATTACATATTTTTTAAATAAGCTATAAATAGCTTTGCATTTTTTTATTTATTTTTTTTTTACTGCATCATATCTTTAAGGAGCTTCAGAGCCATCAGCACTGACCATCACCTCCAGGTGAGCAATATCCATTTTGTGGATGGAGACACCAGAGCACATCTGGAAATCCTAAGTGCCTTCTGAAGGGCTCTGCAACAGGAATAGCAAGGCTGAGGTGGGACAAGGAGGAGAGTACTTAAGGAATGTGAGGGGGAAACACAGTTTGAGATTCTCACATGTAAAGCCAAAGCCTAAATGTGTTTCATAATGTGCTTCTTTCCCCAGCCTTCAGAAGTACCTGGTCTTGTCTCTTCCTCTAGCCAGCAGGCACATATCATGAAACAGAGAAGAGGAGAAGGATGAATTTTCTGGAAAAGATGTTGTGAAAAGACTGGGCAGGCAGAAAAATGCTTCAGGTGAGGAGTACAGGAGTTACCTCTTCATAAGATAGAGGTAATCCTGGCAAATATTTAGAGTGACATCATGCTTAAGCTCCTCAAAACCTTAGAGAAATGGACAACACAAGCAGGACTCCAGGTGAGCTCCCAGCTTGTGGTTGGGTGCTCGAATCTCCTGTCAGAGGCAGTGGAGCTGGAAACAGAAATGGCTGATGAAACCAAGCAGCAGAGCCAGGCCCATGGACTGGCTGCAAGGCTGTTTCGACCTGGGTTTATTTTGGTCTGGACAGTGTGTTTGCATTTTCTGCACAGAGTGATTACTGTTGGGTATTTCTCTGGGAAACAACCTATTATATGCAGTAATTTCGCCCCCCTCCCCCCAAGATGTACTCATCTCAGAGCCTTTTAAGGAAGGGAGGTAGCAAAATAATTAACCAGAACATTGCTCAGCATTTGCTGGTGCAGGAGCTCTTGTGCTTACCAGCACAGTGGTGTAACTGTCTGACCTTTACATGAGACTTTGGTGTTTGCCTTCTATCAATTAAACATACCTAGAATCATAGAATCACAAAAAGGTGAAGGTTGGAAGGGGCTTTAAAGATCAGCAGGTTCCAACCCCCCTGCCATGGGCAGGGACACCTCCCACCAGCCCAGGCTGCACAAGCCTCATCCAACCTGGCCTTGAACACCTCCAGGGATGGGGCAGCCACAGCTTCCCTGGGCAACCTATTCCAGCACCTCACTACCCTCATGGTCACAAATTTCTTCTTAATATCTAACCTAAATCTCCCCTCTCTCAGTTTAAAACCATCACCGTCTTCTCTGATGAAAAGTCCCTCCCCAGCTTTCCTGGAGCCCCTTCAGGCACTGGAAGCTGCTCTAAGGTCTCCCTGGAGCCTTCTCTTCTCCAGGCTGAACACCCCAACTCTCCCAGCCTGGCTCCAGAGCAGAAGACATATCTATGTCTTCTTCAACATATCTATGAAAAATAGTTGAATACTAAAGTTTTGTCAAAACAGTTAGGATTTCAGCATCACTTCATTCAACAGAGTAGAAGCAACATGGAGCTAGTTCATTCCATGGTACTGTCACCCATACAAAATTTTCTAACAGAAAGTACTTGAGGTACAGAGGACACATTTTCTAGAAAGAAAGAAAGGTTATTATGACCCACAGAGATCATTGTAAATAAGCAGGAACAAGATCCGTAGGTCTGAGAGGCAGAAGCTTTACAAACTGCTTGGCTCTCATTAGGAGGGATCCACCCACTCCCAGACTTCACACTGAAAAGCCACAAGGTCTGGCCAGTCAGAAATGTCTTCATAACTATTCCAGGGCACAATCACACCAGCTGAGACAGGTAACAAAGGGTGAATATTTGTCCTTTTCAGTATTCACAGTTTTGGTGCACAGAAACAGGAGAGCCCAAACATAGAACTGTTTTGGTTGTAAAAGACCTTAAAGATCTTCAAGTCCAACCCTTAACCCAGCCCTGCACAGGCCACCAGTAACCCATGTCCCTCAGCATCACATCTACATGGCTTGGAAATCCCTCAGGAATGGGAACTCCCCCACTGCCCTGGGCAGCCTGGGCCAGGCCCTGACAGCCCTTTGGGAAACAAATTGTTCCCGATATCCACCTCCCTTGGCACAACTTGAGGCCGGTTCCTCTTGTCCCATCCCTTGTTCCTGGGGAGCAGAGCCCGACCCCCCTGGCTCCAACCTCCTCTCAGCAGCTGCAGAGCCAGCAGGTCTCCCCTCACCTCCTTGTCTCCAGGCTGGACACCCCCAGCTCCCTCAGCTGCTCCTGCTCACACTTGTGCTCCAGCCCCTTCCCCAGCTCCCCTGCCCTTCCCTGGACACGCTCCAGCCCCTCAAGGCCCTTCTTGTTGTGAGGGGCCCAAAACTGACCCCAGGATTCCAGGTGCCCCCTCAGTGCTGAGCACAGGGGGATGATCCCTGCCCTGCTCCTGCTGGCCACCCCAGTGCTGGTACAAGCCAGGATGCTGGTGGCCAACAAGGCCACCTGGGCACACACTGGCTCATATTCAGCTGCTGGCAACCAACAGCCCCAGGTCCTTTTCTACCAGGCAGCTTAGAAGGGGTCTTTGAAATAATGTTGGCCATCTCCATCTCTAGTGCTGCAAGGCCACTTCTGCACCAGCTGGATATGGAGAAAGGAACATGCCCACAGTAAACAGGCCTTTGGAGAGCAAGATGCACATGGCCCAGCTCCAAGCAGACATCCATGCCTGCCTGTCCCTGTGTTGTGGGTGAGCCACTGGAAGAAGCACACATCAGACTGAACTCCTGTCATCTTGAACAGAAAACAGAAATCTATGGATTAATTGTTCTGCCTGTGCAAAATTGCATCAAGTGAAAATGGAGTAGGTTGTTTTGAAATTCAGCGAATAGGAAAACACCATTTCCTGCATTTAATTCTTGCATTTGTGACTTGCTTGCAAAGATATGTTATGTTTCTCTTGTGTGGATAGTCTCAGTAGTGCAATAGGAACCTGGAGGCATAAATCACAGCCTGTTAATTGTCCTTGTGCAAATGGCCAGGATAATATCTCCATATAACACAAATTCATTTAAGCTCCATATTTAAAATTTCTCTCCAGTAGCTCACTGAATTGAATCACATGAGCAATCAGAAGGTACAGGTTTGTGTTTCAGTTCTCTTGCTGTTTATCTGATCCCATTCTGGCTTATGATTTTGAGACTAACAGCTACAAGGTCACAACATTGATTTGGAGCACAATTCAACCAGGAGACAAAATGAATGTTGACATACTACATGTGATGAGACAAGGAAGGGTTAATTTTTACTAAGTTGATATTGAATAAATGGTTATTTAAACACTATGAACTCTAGTAAGTTGATAGATCTACTTAAAAAAAAATGACAATTCTCAGCTCATATTAACTAACCACATTCATGCTCTTCACTGCTACAATTTATCAATCATCCATGAACCCTTGACAACTACATTTCAACTTAAAAACACAAATAAGGCAAGCCAGGTTTCTGCCAAGTTTCTCCCTAAGCACATCAGCTGACCACTCCCAGAAAGCACAGAGGGTCTCACACCACTAGCATGGGTGTCCTACACAAATCAGTGCAGAAAGGTTAAAATATTTCTGTGTGTAGTTGGTTCTGCAGCTGAACAGGAGCCTGCCTGAATCTCTCTCTTTTGATGCAGGGAGTCTGGAAAGGGTCTGTTTTTCAACTCTGCCTCGGGTAGGATAATGAAGGGTCTTTCAGCTGCATTAGCAAGGAGGAAGGTTGGGAGGCAAAGCTTTCAGCTTGGCTTGTAGGTGTAGCTTTAATCACTGGGGACTATGCTGAGGCAAATAAGCCTGTTGATGTGGTGTTTCTGTGGAAAAAAAAAAGAGCTGTTGCTGCTCCTTCAAAGACCTGCCAGTGCCTGAACATTATTATATATATATTTATGTACATATATAAGCATTCTTCTTAGAAATAACATCTGGGTCATGCTTTCCATACTGATCTACCTTCCATCTACATCATCAAGGACACTTTTCACTGAAGCCAAGAGCCTTATTAGGGAGCTCATCTCCTGCTGCTGCTCATTCCCCTAACTGAAGTTTAACCCTCAGTAGACACATTTTTCTCATTTTCCCAGCAAGAAAAAAAACAGTATCAGCTTGCCCAGGGGAGGAGAGTTGAATTTCAAGGGAAGGCAAGAACACCAAAGCAAAGACTTCATACAAACAAAGATTTCATAAGGTGTGATTAAAAAATGACAGGTCAACCAATTTTCCCATATGGTTCTTAAATGAAAACCTTACTGGGCTCTGCAGTTTCTGGTATATAGCTGGGGAGAAAGGCCAGTTCAAAGGCTAAGAAATGTAACATCATTCACCATCAATATAAGCCATGGCTATAAAATATAACACTTCTATGGCATATGAGACACTTGGGTACACAGAGAAAGCCACCCATTATTTGGATTGTTGCTAGCAACTAATATTTGACATCTTTATACACACTAGGTATAGTGTGATAGGTAGTGATTTAACTGGTAAAGCCCATGTGTATCCCTGGAACAGATCACAAAGTAGCTTCTAACGTTATGGATAAGAGGAGCAAAGCCTGGTCTTCTGTCAGTATATTCAATGCAAAATATCTTCAGTGCATCTGTTACAATTATACTGGTTTACAACTGGCAGTTTTAACCCTCTTCCAAATCCTGGATCCACATGACTGATGATCAAAGAGCACATCACACTTTTCAGCCAGCAAGGGGCTTCTGTTTGGTAGCTGCAGCTTGACTCAGTGCTTCAAGGTCCAGGGTGTGCTGCAGCAGCCAGCAGGTTCTCATGCTAACACTGCTATAAGCCAGGGTTTACAGCACATCTCAAATATAGAGGCAAACAACAGGAGGAATAAGAAAGGTCTGTACACAAGGGAACAGGTTTTAGCCAGCATTTGAGGTGAAGTGATGGAAAAGAACAGCAGATGGGTGCTGTAGAAAATATAATCAGCAATTCAGATTATATTGAGGGTCTATTATTATTGCACTGCACAGACACACCCTCAAACACCCCAATGATGTCTGCATTCCAACGTCACTACCCACCCAGTCAATAGGGCATGACCCAGCCCCATAGAGGTCACAGGCAAAACTTTCACCAACCCAGGAAAGACCAACAGCAATCCCTGCAGTTTTCCCATGCTCAGAGACCCACCCACGTTCAGCTGTGCTCATAAACTTGTCAGAATGTCCAATGTGTATTGACATTATTCAGAATTACATGCAATTGATGCTGGCTTTTAAAACTCTGAAGTAATAGGTCAAGGCCTATCCAGCTCTAAAGTGGACAACAATTAGAATCATCAACAAATACCAAACCCCTATCAAATCCCTGCAAAGGGAACAGCCCTGATCTCAACTGGAGGATGCACGAGGGTAAGAACATCACAGCACTCTTCAGAGTGTATAGCAGCTGATCCCAAAGGGAAAGGGAAGATCTTTAGTGTCTCCTTGCCCACTCCTCCTTAGGGAAATCCATGGCTGTTAATGTCCAAGTGCAGAAGCAGACTTTGGTGGTGACTTGTAAAGAGCCCCAGGTGAGAGCCTGTCAATGCAACATCTTGATTGTTTTCAGAGGAGAAAGTGTAGGCAGGAGCTGACCCCAGGCTGACAGACTGACAGCACTGCCATTAGCCCATCCCCATGGCCTAGGAGGAGCCTCAGGGTTCAGCACAAGTCCCTCAAAGGGCAATTTTATTCAGACATTACCAAGCACTTGTCTTTGATCTGCACAGCTGGTGTATGTATTTGTCTATCGCACATTAACTTGTCCAAGGTGGCTGAATATTTTCTATTTCAATTTGATGCTTTGCCTGCCTAGCCACAATCTGTGGCTTGCACCAACTCAATCAATGCAGAATTCCAAAACAATGATGCCACTAAACACCTGACACTGCTGTCCTGACCTCTGCACAGCATCCTCACTGATGCAACCTCCAGTGCATCAGAAAAACAGCCACAGGGCACTTTACAGCATGGGAAAGCACCTCCTCCTGGCTCATCAGGTTTCATTACCTATTAAACTGCTTCATATCAGCACCTTTATTAAGGGATCATGCCCACAACATTAAAGCATCCACCAGTGGAGCAGCCTGGAGATCAGATCCTTGTTTCTAAACAATGTGCTGAGGTCTCCCAAGCACCCACTAGGAAGTTTAGCCACAAGACATCCCCTTCAGACCCTGCTTCCCCCTCCTCACCAAAACACTTCTCCAAGGGGCTTTATCTCCAAGCCAAACCTGAGATTTTACTTGTCTCAGTGGCAGATATTCCACAGGGACCAGGCAACAGATTGAATAACCAAATCCCCAAGCATTTTCTGGATGTGGGGTTTTTCTGTTTCTTTTTTAATTGCCAAGCCCTTTATCATATGTACATTACAGTGCTACTCTCTGACAGACTTCAGGAATTACCAGGCAAAGGAAAACAATAAATCTATAAGATACAAAGATGATAAATGAGGGTGAGAAATGCTCAGACTGCACAAAGTGCTTTCTAAGAAAGTGTAAGTTATGTGATATTATTTACAGCTTCTAAAAACATGAGGCATAGAAAGATGCTGCCTGTCGTCCCCCTCCTCCACCTCCTGGTGAGGAACACAAAAGTCAACTATGAAAACGAGTCTGGGCTTGTTTCCCTGGGTGTGGTCAGGTGGGAGAAAACAGGGCCCCTTGCAGAGCAGTGACCTGAAGTGTTGAAGCTCTTCAAGCCAGGTGAGGGACAGATGAGCAGGGGGGTTGATCCCTGGGGCTGGGGACAAACAGCAGCTCTGGCAGCACCGGGATGTCGGGTGCAGGCACCAGCCTGGGTGAGCTTGGCAGCCACCACCTGTAGGAATTTCTGCAATACTGGATCTGCATGAAATTAGAAAAAAAGAAGAAAAAAAAAGGCACTAAAGGCCAAAGAAGCCAACCTGCCACCAAAGCTGCAGCAGGGACCTTTTTAGCCTGATGGCAACAGTGATGGCATCAACACACACAGCACAGGTTTGGTAAATCTGTCATTCCCTGACTCACCTACATGTTTGTACTAGTTCCTCAGAGATTCACACATCCTCATAGTTTCATCTCTCAACACTGGGATTGTGCATTAGCTCTTGAAGATGAGTGCAAATTATATCTTTCCCTCCCACCCCCCATCCCTCACTTCAAAGGAAAAAATAAAGAGAAAACAAGGGAACCTGCTACAGCAGCACCAGAAGCAACTTAGCAATGACCTACTTCTTTGTGAGGATGAAGCAGAAAGTCAGGGGATGAGGTCCCAAAGAACTTGGTGTCCAGTGACATATTATGCACCAACATCCCAATCTGAGCTTTAGGGAGAGCCCTGCAAGAAGGCTGGTGTTGCACTGTCATCTGAAAGAAAATTCAGGCATGAAAGAGTTGGAGGCTGTTCATGGCACTCAGGGTGCTGCACGTTTCTCCTTTTTTTGAGTAAAACAAAACTGTGGGATCGATTTATCTGAGCCAAACATCTCAGGTGACAAATATAAAGCTACATTAAAATAGCTGGCAGCTTCACTCTCCTCCAACTTGACACAGGAATTCAGATCATCTGAGACACTCAAGCTAAGACCTAAAGCAAAATGAGAAGACAGGCAATTATAAAGGCCAGTGAGGGCTGGTTATATCCCTATTCCCCATCTCTTGAAGACTGTCATACTATGACTAACATATTCCAGAAAATACAGCATGAAGTGTACACTAGGAAGATGGGCTTTTTCCTGCAAATACACCAACTGTAACCACCACTAGAGTTTTATCATTCTCTTTAGCTGTAGCCTTGCAAAAAATTAAATCACACACATTCACTTTTGTGACATCTAAGTCTTCAATATCAAAGCAGGAGTCTTTTAGGATATAAAACAACATGTCAGACATCACAATTTGGATTTTTCTTGTGATGGCATCTGTGTATTTACAAACTGGCAATGCACCACAGCTCCTAAGGGAGCAAAACTTCCTTCCTCAACTAATCTCTTTACTGAGAGAGTAGTAGAGATCTTAGCAAATATGCTGAGCTATAAAAGCTTTTATCCCTGGGACAATGCACAACAAACTCTGATGCTCTACATTCATTTAACAGAGTTGAGAGAAGCACCATCAGCCCTGCTGGCTCCAACAATAAGGCTATTCCAAGATGTTCAAGCCTTCATTCAAAGCCTCATCCAGCTGTATGTGAAACCTGTCCCAAAAGCTCTGAGTTAGAAAAACATCTGGACACAGACACATCAGCCTCTCACCAGAAGTGTCCTACATATGCAGATAACTTGCCCCTGGGAATCACAGCTGTGATTTACTTTTATCAGATCCCAGACATGAAACAAGCTCTGCTCAGCTTCAGTTTTACACTCATCTCTGGAATAACCTCACAAAGAGGCAATTCCTTAATCCTAGCAGAGGCAATGTCTGAGCAAAGCATGTAAATAGAGAACAGGAAGGAAAAATTATCCTAAATATAGGCTCATTTACTCATGCAAGGCAATGTATACCAGGCAACAGCAAATCTAAATTCCAGACCCCTCAGGCTGCATCTCTGCATCCTCTGCTCAGTTCAAACTCTTACTAAAGTCAAGGGAAATTCAGATAAATAAGAGATTCAGCAACTGCCTTCTCATTTTAAGTTTAAAAAGCCACAGTTGCTTCTCCAGAGGAGTTTCACCAGATCTGACTGGGAGGCTATTTCAAGCAGGAAGCCTGTGCTCCTGGGTTACAAACCCCAACTGGGAATTCATATGAACATCAAGGAAAGGGAGAGCTGCAATGCTGGTTGTAATTAGCAGCACTAGAGTAACACTGCAAACACCACCACTTGCCCTTCAATGTCTGCTGCTATTCTGTCCTCGGAGATGTCCCCTGGGGAATTTATAAATTGAGCAAACTATAGCTCTGAATTCAGATTTGCACTTGGAATGGGAGTCCCTGGAGACAAAAAAATCACCTAAGACTGGAAGCTGCTGCTGACAAGACAACCCAGCTCCTCCACTGGATCAGAGCCAGAGCCAAAAGGTCAACACCAGCTGTGGACTCCAAATGTGATGGGTGGCCAGACACTTTCTACCAGCTGAGGTCATATGAAGAGACAAAACCAAGGAAAATCAAGAGCATTGAAGAATAAAAACAAAGAGTTGAGAAGTGCAGTTCTAGAGTTTTCCCAGTCCTTCTCAGCTGCACCTCCTGGCCCTGTGCCTGGCTTCTCTCTCCAGGTGCAGTTGTGTTTTGCTGCTTGCTCCAGCTGAGACCTGTTCACTAGGAGTCTCTAATCCAAGCTCCTCAGAAAGAGTCATCATCTCAACACATGTCATTCACTGCCTCACAGATGCCATCATGCAGACAGGAGAGCCACTGAGATGTGCTCCTGTGCAGTCTCCTTATCTAAATCACAAGCTCCTTCTAGAGCCCTCCCTTCAGCCCAGTGAAGCAGACTGACCCTACAAAGATCTGGGAGCTTCTTGTGCTCTCTTTTCCAGATCAGCAGTCCCAGTTCTGGCTAGCATAACTCAGACCCAGTAGCCAACAGGGAGACAAGTACAGACATGCCAAGTCCTGATGTTCTAGGAGCCCCCTCCACCCTGAGTAGCTCTGGCCTCAGCCCTGATTAACACAGTGTCAGGCAACACATGATTGTATAAAATAAGGCTGACAAGATTTATCAAATCCTTTATTCACCACGCAGTTGTTAAATCTTAGTTGCTCTTACAACTCAAACAAGCAGCCTGTATTTTCAATACCCTGATTTTTCCCAATTTCCCTTGGTATTGATTTACTACACCACATCATGACACAGAGTTGCTGTTAAACAGATGCTGCTGTTTGTGCCTGCAAGGGAACTGACCTCTAGATGTGGGTGTGCTTTGTTTTTAAAGCATTTGCTTCCTTTTGAATCAAAGTCACCAATATATAGCAAGGTATTCCCTCCCCCCCCCCATTTTCAGAGTATAATAGAACAGAAAAACACAAACCAAAGTATATTTTAGACACTTTTTCCAAGTCAAGTAAAAACCCATCCATCTTAATAGCAACCAAAACTGATGGCTCTTCCTACGTGCTATGAACACAGCAGATGTTAAAAAGCTGTTTAATCTTCTTCAGAGCCCTTCAGGTAAAAAGCTGGGGCTTTCAAATATGTACCAAGAAGGTCAGAAAACTAAAATGCCTTGAAACAGTTTTGCTTAGGGGCCAATGGGATCTGAAGTGACCTCTATAATTTCTCAAGTTCCTAAACTTCATAATTATCAAGTTCTCTTTCACTTTTGATGTTTTTAACTATGCAGAAGGTGGGTGTTGCCTTCAGCATATCTAAAACTTGTAAGCATTTTTGATTTATTCTCCTGGAAAGGTTAGTACACCTGAGGCTGAAGCTAATGACCAGAGATCCACTGAACTGTAGATTTACCATAATCACTTTTTCCAGCCCATCCTGAGGACAGCTTCACAGTTTCCTCCTGGATGATCAAGAAAAAACACCACCAACCTTCCAAGTCTCAAACCACAGAACTATTTTATAAAAGTCACTATTCTTAGAAAGTTTCCTCTTGTTTAACAGAAGGATATTGCATCTCTACACTGGTTCATTCCCATGGGCAATGCCATCATCTGCACCAAAAAAATGAGCCTGTTTGAAAGCAACATTGTTTTGCTGCCATTAACCTCAGCAGACTTGCCAAGCACCACGGGAAGCTTAGAGCAGGCAGGCTTCAACTTCTAGTCCTTTCTACTCGTCTGCCACATCTCCTAGGAATAAATAGTGAAAGCCACACATCTTACTAGCATCCTGAATAAGACTAGACCATTTCCTATAGGCACAGACACAAAGCCATTACTTCTAATTTTATACCACAGATGCAATTTAGTTTCTCTGCCACAAAAAAAACCCCAACAAACAACAAACCAATGATGCATCCAAGTTCAATTCAGTCACTGACTGAAAGAAATGCTAACTTCCTGTTTTATTCCTGCACCTAAAGTTCAAAATCACCAAGACATTTATTTTTGGACAGTATGTCTAATCCTCTCTCATATTAGACTGTTGCTCACCTGCCCTTGAGAAAGAGATGAGAAGAATATTTTGCATAAGAAAGAAAATAGCACAGGATTTGTCTCAGGTGTGGAATATAACATCATGAAACCCACAGCTGGAAAACAGGACAAAGCCAGAGATAATGGAGTGCTCCTGCAAACACACAGAGCAGAGATAGAATAAGGGCCTAATGCAGTGAAGGCTGCAAGAAAATTTCTTATCATCTCCAGCAGGCCCTGGCTAAGACCTTGAAGCACAACTGAGGAGGAGGTTGTGTTTGCCTTAATCTTTTCTACAGGGACATGCTGGCACTGGAGTCACTTCCCAGCACTGAGGACAGACAGAAAAGAAGGGTGGCAGCCTTCTGCACCTGCAGGACTTAGCTGGGATGAGGGAGGAAGTGCCAGGGTGCTGTGTGCACTTGAATCAGGAAAAGGTACCAACTCATCCTCTTTGTTTTCACTGAGTTGTCGGAAAGGACCTCTAAGATCACAGGGTCCAACTGCTAACAAAAAAACCCCAACAAACCCCAAACCCACAACCTTGGCCACTAGAGCATGTCCTGAAGAGCCAAATCTCCACAGCTGCTGAATCCCTCCAGAGATGGTGACTCCACCACCTCCCTGGGCAGCCTGTTCCAGTGCCTGACCACCCTGTCAGTGCAGAAATTCTTCCCAATATCCAACCTAAAGCTCCCCTGCTACAACTTCAGGCCCTTTCCTCTGGTCCTCCTGTTATTTACTTGGGAGAAGAAGCCAACACCCACCTCCCTACAACCTTCTTTCAGGGAGCTGTAGAGGGTGATAAGCTCTCCCCTTAGCCTCCAGATGTCCACATTAAAGAGTTACCTGCAGCTGGAGATATCTTCATAGCAGGCCATGACAAGAAAGGCTGTATTTCTTCATTACAGAGCAGCACACAACACTTGGGCAGTGAACACCACCTTCAACCATAGATTTATTACCCACATTAATACCAGCCAGAAGGCATTATTATTAGCACACACATTTTTTTCAATCAGCCCTTAATTGGGTATCTGCTTCACTCAAGCCAATGAGCTATCAATGCCAAACTCTCAGAGGAGTTACAATTCATTCTTTTCAACCTCAAAAGGGAGAATCAAATGTGAACAGTGGTGCACTTGACAGCTCACTCAGTTGGACAGTCTAGAACCTAACCTGAAAGCTACATTTCTGAAAAAATGTATCTGCTCAATGGAACAATAACACAGATACTGTTGTTGCTGTCAGCTCCTAAGAAGAACATTTAGGGAAATATGGGATCAGTTGCCTTTCAGGACCCATCTTCTATTCACCTGGCTCCTCCTTGTGACCTGTCAGCACCCAGATAAAATTAATCCTAGAGAGATGCATAGACATCTATTGCACTAATTGGCAATTAAGCAGGGAACCAGGGTAGAGTCTGTCAGACACATTAAATACAGACACACTCCAAAGCCAAGGCAGGTTAATAATGGGTCTTATTTTCAACTTTTCTTCATGCTCTCTAGTTTGTAACTTTAATATGAAGAAAATTTCTCTCTGCATCTTTACAATAAACCAAATCACCAAATCAAGCTCCTGTGCTATTGTTTTCTCCACTTTCCAAAGCACCCAGCAGAGCTCTGGGGTTGCAGGGCTGTGCTGTCAGCTCTTGTGTTCCAAACAGCTCATCTTAGTTAAGGGTGCACAGAACATTCTGCCTGAAAAAGGCAGTCTAGAACAGTAAGGGATCTCTAGTCAAACCGTAACAAATTTTACCTTTATTTACATTAAAAAGTGTCCTAATGGTGCTCAGGTGATGGTTCATTGGCACTGTTGGAGTTCTTTAAGCAACAGAGCCCTCACCATGCCTGAGGAGGTACAGAGAGATTATTCTTGGAGTGCTGCACCATCTGCTTTGATGTAGGTTTGCAAAGGTACTGAGAGCAGATTTTCAAGTGCTGAAGATTTTATAAATGTAATGAATGATGTGCTTTACAGTAGCCTGGAGTTGGAGTATCCATGACAACTCTCTGCTGTACCAAGGGACTTTTAGCCAGATACTGGGAAAGTCACTTGTAGCATGGTTTTCATAAGATGCAACAAAGTCATGATGGGATTTCTCTCTTAATACTTAAAGACTTAATTGTTTCCAGCTGAAACAGGAGACCTCATCCACAGCTGTGGGGCTCCTTGGTTTCAGCTGGCCCCCCAAGTGCCAATAATTTAAAGATCTACCTAGAAAATGGTTCCCAGTTGATGTACACAGCTAGCTGCAATGAAGAAGGCCCTAATAACCCACTTGGTTTCAAAAGCAAAAAAACACACCAAAAAGCCCACCAAAAAAATCCCACCCACATCTGTTTCCATGGCAGCAGGGAAGGGGGTCAAGCAGCACAGAGCCCCAGTGGGCACAAAAACTTCCATTATCCCAAGCACTGTACATCCCACTGGAACACACCAGCACACATCCTCCCAGTGCCTTTTAGAAACCCTCATTGTTCTGGGCAAGGAGGGTGAATCAAGGGGTGGGGCATATCTGGGTGCTGTGTCTGTCTCCTGAGATGCTGAGCACATTGGAACACACTTCCCTTGGAACCTCAGTGCCACAACCATAGGTCAGATTGTAACTTCACAACTTGGATCCAGCCCTAATTGTGTTTTTCCAGTGTGATCTCCCAGCACAAGGCTCTGCCCCAGCCACCTGCAGCTGGTTCTTTCAGAGAGTGAACAGAAGGGGCCTTTCCCTCCCTCACTCCCCAGCAGTGAACACTGGGGCACAGCCTGATGCTCCTTCTGTGATTTACTGATGCTTTGAATGTGCACAATTGATTTGACCACCTAAATTATTCACCAGCTTTTGCCTTTTTACTTGTAAGAATAAACCCTGATGGGTTTTAGTATTCTCAGCTGTCCTGGGGGCTCAGTGCTAAACTGCCTGGCACAAGAGCCCCAGTCTCCAAGCTTCTAACCCATCACATCAACATTTACTCAATTTGACACACAGAAGTCCCAGTGAAGCCTGTAGAAGCAAAGACTCACATCCCTAAATTTCAGCACTGCTCAGGTGTCCTGATTCTGCTGCAGAGCATTCAGTGCAATAGACATCTAAGTTTTACAGGATTTAAAGGCTCCTGACAGGTACAAGTCACACTGCCCTGATCCTCACTCTACAACAGGGACACATAAGGAGGCCACACTGCTCTGAAGAGCAGGTCCTGGAGAGAGTTGCAACATGTCCTGCTGTACACCAGGTCTGCTTGCTGGACAGATGGCAGAGATTCTTCCGCATGGGCCAAGAGGCTCATTCTGAGGAAATACAGCCTAAAATGTTTCTGGAAAGGAATCTGGAAGAAACGTGACAAAGTTTACAGCAGAAGAGGCTGCTACAAACTGAGCACCACAACATGGGGAAACCCAGGGCCCCCTTGACTGCAAGGACCCAGGTGTTAGCAGGAACAACAGGGCCCAGGAGACCAAACTGACCCACCAGCTCTGCTCCTTTGCTCTGTGCTATGGCCAAGAGGCTAATTAGCCAGGCAGCAGCCAGCCCAGCCTACCTGCACCCCAAAGAAACCTCAAGGCAACCAGCACAGCAGCACTGGCAACCCTGCACACATGGCTTGCTCTCAGGACAGATCTCCCCATGATTGACTGAGTTATTTATGCTTATTTTGTCAGTAAAGTTACAGACTGTGCATAGTACCCACAGCCAGCAATAAAATCAAAGACTGGAGCAGCTCTGCTCTGGAGCCAGGCTGGGAGAGTTGGGCTGTTCAGCCTGGAGAAGGCTCCAGGGAGACCTTAGAGCAGCTTCCAGTGCCTGAAGGGGCTCCAGGAAAGCTGGGGAGGGACTTGGGACAAGGGCAGGGAGGGAGAGGACAAGGGGGAATGGATTAAAACTGGAAGAGGGGAGACTGAGATACTGGGAAGAAATTCTTAGCTGTGAGGGTGGGGAGACCCTGGCCCAGGTTGCCCAGAGAAGCTGTGGCTGCCCCATCCCTGGGGGTGTTGAAGGGCAGGTTGGATGGGGCTTGGAGCAACCTGGGCTGGTGGGAGGTGTCCCTGCTCATGCAGGGGGGTTGGGACTGGATGATCTTGAAGGTCCCTTCCAACCCAAACCAGTCTGGGATTCTATGAAAACCAAAACCACCCAAAAAACAACTTTCCCCAGTGCTTCCCAGTTGCCACTATTCTCTGCAGCTCAGCAACAATTTTCAACAGCAACAAAAGAACATGATGAAGATCTCATTCACAACTGAACAGCGTAGGGAAAAAAGGGTTTTCTACCAGATCTAATTTGATTAGCATTTATATACAAAGCTCTCAGCATTTTGGACAAAATACTGCACAAGCAGAAGGTGATATGCTTTTTCCTTGCAAAAAAAACCCCAAACTGCAGGCTTGGGCATGTTTTGAAAAGTTCTCTCTATTGAATAAGAGGCTTTCCACACTTCTCAAGTTACAAATTAATGAAAACCAGAAAAACACACATTTTAAATAACTGAAATCCTTCTGTGAAGTTGAAGATTATATTGGAATACAGGTTTTAGCTAATAGCCTCTTAGAGCCCAAATGATATTTTTAAATAAACCTTATAGTTTGAACTTGTTTTGACTTAAGGGAATTTTCTAACTGAAGTAAAGAGGCACAGAAAATGATAACAGAAATTAATTAATGGAATTAAAGAGAGTTAATTGAATGCTTTCATATTCAAACTAATGCAGGGTCTGTATTCAGCAAATGGGAAGGTAAATTAGAAAGTTTCCTTTATGTACACTCCTTAAATCTGCAGGTAATTGACTTCATGCATTTTGCATCTTTATTATGTTACAGTTAACAACATGTTAATATAAATAAGAAGCATGACTCCAGTAATGGCTTCACTAAAAGTGTAATACAACATGAGCATTTTAAGTCATCTTTCTTGCTGGCAATATTGAATTTACACTAAGTACTGAAGATAGTTATATAGATCTACTGGGATGTGTTCCTGCAGAGTGTTTTGGACAACTGAGAAACATTATAATATAAAGATGTATCACATAGAGTTAAGTTGATCCATTGCATGTTGCCTGATAGCATGGAATTAACTGAAAAGAGGGAAGAGATGTGGCTCCTCAGGGTAGTGGGAACCTGCTTGGCTAAAAAGAGATCTTATTGCTCACCCAGGGGCAGAGAACACTTAAAAGAAGCTCTACACTGCCATACGACTTTGCACTTGCTTACTTCCCAGTCCTACTGGTTTGTACTTTAAAGTTGTTCGAATTGCTTTAAAAAGATACCTTTATTGAGTGTGCTGAACAGACAGCAAGTGGGTGTTAGTCCTACCCTGCAGCAGAACTGAGAAACACAGAAGCACAGGGTTCCTCCTGCAACATGGTTTTGGGAATTCTCCCGCACCTCGGACAGCTGCAACACTGGGGAGCAACTGGGACAGGTCTAAAACACAATCATAACTACCTAGGATGCAATTGAAAATAATTTTCTATCACAAAAATACATTACTGTAAAAATTCAAGACAAAATTAGAAGCTGTATAGATAGTAATTTTCTTTTTTTTCTTTTCCAGACATCTCAGGACTGATGGTTTCCAGCTCTTCCCATCCATGCACCAGGGCTGCTCAACCCTCTTGTTCTCATTTGCACACTTCCATGGCACCTCAATTTTAAAATACCAGTGAGCCAGCCAGGTTATCAGGACTTCATCCTACCACGAATGACTAAGTCACTCATCATCTCCTCCTGCCTCACTGTGAAGGATTGCCTGCTGTAGGTTGTTATTCCTTGTCTATTCCATTTAGGTTTAAGCCATGCTATTGGCCAAGTGTCCCTCTGAGGGTCTGAGTACCCAGCCTGAAATATCTCGTTGTCAGGAATGTTCTTCTTTCTTGCATTTATTTCATACCTCTCTAGTTTCACCTTGCTTCTGTCTTGAGTAATCCCTCTTCATATTTTTGTTCTTCAAATATTTATAGTGTATTATGTTCCATCCCTCCCTCCCGTCACCCTTGGTGCCTTCCAGCAATTTTCCTTATTAATCAAATCCTTCAGGCTCCTGTTAATTTCTTAGCTCCTCTTCTCTGACCATCTTCTCAATTACAATAACTTCACAGTAATGAAGTAATCAGAATGTAATTTATTTTGGGTGCATTTATGTAAATACTCTATAGAGGAGCACAGCCAAGTGGATCAAGTAGCATTCATTTAGGGAACACAGTTCCAACCCTCAGACACACACCCCTCCCAGCAAGCACAAGAGTTTTTGCATGTTATTTGCAAACTGGCCAGAGTTGAGGTGTCCAGCTCTCTGGACAGAGCAGAGCTACTGGGAAGAGTCCAGCACAGGCCACAAAGATGACTAGAGGAATGGAGCATCTCTGTGAGGAAAGGCTGAGGGAGCTGGGGCTGGTCAGCCTGGAGAAGAGGAGACTGAGGGGGCATCTCATCAAAGCTTATAACAAGGGGGGTGGCAGGACAAGGGGCAGTGGGCACAAGCTGCAGCACAGGAGGTTCAAGTTAAACATAAGGAAAAACTTCTTTCCTGTGAGGGTGACAGAGCCCTGGGACAGGCTGCCCAGGGAGGCTGTGGAGGTTCCATCTCTGGAGACATTCCAACCCCCTCTGGACACGTTCCTGTGGGATCGACTGTAGATGATCTTGCTCTGGCAGGGGGGTTGGAACTAGATGATCTTCAGAGGTCCCTTCCAACCCTGCCCACTCTGTGACTCTGTAACAGGGGTGACTGTCTGAGGAGCTGGACAACGCAGCCAGTTGCCACCCTGGGGGTTTGCTCAAGGCCACGGACACTCTCCTTTGCACCTTATGGTGTTTCTTCCCCTGTCAGATGACAAACTTTACACACAGGAGCACCTGGAGACTTCAGCATTCAAGGAAAGAGCAAGGACAGGTCTACAGGAAAGAAGGATAAAGTGCAAATCATCCTGCCTGTGCTGTCCTGTGCAGATCTTCTGCTGATGGGGGAGCCTGGAATTTGCAATAATACAGGATGCAATCCTGTTCCTCTCTCTCTAGGAGGATTTATATCCCTGGGCTGAGAGATTACTCACATGTTCCCTCTACAATTCAGCTTTCAGCACCCTGTTTCCATTTCCAATGGCTCCATCCAGGATGTTTCAAATGCAATAACCAGGAACTCTGCATGCATAATAAAAATCTAATTCACTCACAGATTATGAGGAGTTTACAGGTAAATCAAATTTCATATATGTACATTTCTTAAATGTGTAGGTAGCAGTAAAGTTCCTTGCTTCAAGAAATAAACTCCTTTTTAAAGGACATATTTCTCAGTTTTACTGTAAGAACAGGCTTTTTCCTCAAGTTGGTAGTATTTTTGTTAGACACTTCTTGCTCTTCAGCAAGAACAAGCCATTCAAGAACAAGATTAGAAGATCCAAGAGCACTCTTTACAAGCTCTCAGTTAGACAGGGTCTGAAATATCCTTCTAAACCAAATCAGACTGCAGTGCAGTATCCTCAGTCAATGCCAATTGTTTGGCATTTCACTGCCTAAACAGATTTACTTCCCACACACACCTCCCCCATTTGTTTCCCTCCTTAGTGTCACTGCACACACTTGGGTCTCTTGGTGTAGGCACAGTTCACACTCTAGGACAGGTGAAAGCACAGGGTAGTACTTGGAAAGTAGCTCTTCTATGCAGAAGTTCCCCAAGTTTCCCTCATGACCCACATATCCTGGAGCCATTTCAGTTTCTAGTTCTCACCAGCTGAAATTCTGCATTTCTTGTTCATGTACTTTCTGAAGCTGTTTTTAAAAAAAAGCATATCACATGCACCAAAATACTCTCCCTTTCACATACCCATCCCACAGCGTCTGGAATGCAGCTTTCCCCAGAACAGACAGGAAGAGCTTCCCAGATTTATTTTACCATATGAATCCATTTGAAACGTTCTTGCTTGATGATGAAGAAAACAGTTCTATACTTGGAAAGTAAGGGTAAGGTTGAGGTGGTTGCAAAGAGCAGGAGTGTGAAAAAAATCTGTGCTCCTGACAACATTCAGCAATGTCCTTAGGGGCTTTGGAAAGCAGACTTGGCAACAAGAACAGCACTGAAAGGACTATCACTCAATAGCTGACTGAAATAAATGTTGTGTTCTGCTTGTATGAGCCAGCTGGGTTTATCCTTGTCAAAAACATCATGCATGGCTGGCCCATGGTATATTACATAGGGGCAATGATTCAATCCAGAGATCTTAGATGCCAGCCCATGCCATCTGTATCACCAAGTGTCAGATACAAGGTTTGCCCTGCAGAGGTTTAATTAGCATGAGAAATCAGTTTTCAAACAAAATATCAGTGTTAAAACTTCTCTAATTCCTTTTCCTTATGTAAATATGCAGTTTTGCTTTGTTATAAACCAGAAAAACAGAGAGTTCCTCACAAAAATCCACCTTCCCCCTCCATTCAGAAAGAAATAGCTTGGCCCTCAATATCAGGAATTCTCTGTATCTGTCATGATTTCAACTGCTTTGCAGCACTTCTGGTGGGGTAGAAAAGGGGAGACATTTGAGCAGAAAAAAACTAATTCTTTTGACTGTTGATTCATTTCAAAGACCATGAGAACATGCCAGAAATGGCAGAAGTGATCAGTGCTTGCATTGCTGAGGTGTTCTGTGCATCACTGCAGTTTGGGCAAGGGTGCTAAAAGCACCTCAGTGCCAGAGATGAGCCTGGAGAGCCCCTTTGCCCTTGTTGCTTCTGCAGCTTTGGCTCAACTTGCCCAAGCAAACCACCTGAGCTGCTGGAACTACACACTCCCTCTTTGGTCTTGCCTTTTCAGTGCATCTGCTCTCTGCACTTCGTATCTTTACACAGTTTCCAGCCATTCTGCACTAAAGACTCCTCTTCCCTCTTTCCAGAGCTATGTGTCAATTCCTCCCACCAAATGACATCAAGATTTACCTTCTAGCCTTGACTGCTGTCCTTCTAGAGAATAAACTGGACCTTCACAGAGTCACAGAATGTCAGGGGTTGGAAGGAACCTCCAAAGATTGAGTCCAACCCCCCTGCCAGAGCAGGACCAAAACCAGGGCAGGTCACTCAGAAAGGCATCCAGGCAGGTCTGGAAAGTCTCCAGAGAAGGAGACTCCACAGCCTCTCTGGGCAGCCTGTCCCAGGGCTCTGTCACCCTCACAGCAAAGAAGTTCTTCCTCATGTTGAGGTGGAACTTCCTGGGCTCCAGTTTGAGCCTGTTGCCCCTCATCCTGTCACAGGGCATAAGTAAGGAAAAGAGGTTGTCCCTACCTTCCTGACACACAGCCCTCATGTATTGATAGACATTCATTAGATCCCCCCTCAGTCTTCTCCTCTTCAGACTAAACAGCCCCAGGTCTCTCAGCTTTCCCTCTTCAGGCAGGTGTCCCAGTCCCTTCATCATCCTTGTAGCCTCCATTGGACTCTCTCCAGTAGATCCCTGTGGGCTCTGGCACCCTCACAGCAAAGAAGTTCTTCCTCATGTTGAGGTGGAACTTCCTGGGCTCCAGTTTGAGCCTGTTGCCCCTCATCCTGTCACAGGGCATAAGTAAGGAAAAGAGGTTGTCCCTGCCTTCCTGACACACAGCCCTCATGTATTGATAGACATTCATTAGATCCCCCCTCAGTCTTCTCCTCTTCAGACTAAACAGCCCCAGGTCTCTCAGCTTTCCCTCCTCAGGCAGGTGTTCCAGTCCCTTCATCATCCTTGTAGCCTCCATTGGACTCTCTCCAGTAGATCCCTGTCCCTCTGGAACTGGGGACCCCAGAACTGGATGCAATACTCTAGGTGAGGTCTCACTAGGGCAGAGTAGACAGGGAGACCTCCTCAAAATTGACCTCCTCAAAATTCTCTTACAATATTAATCCAGCATAAATTCAAAGTGAAAGACTCACATCCACTGAAACCACCCCCATGTCTCCCTAGCCCACCCTTCCTCATGTTCATGGCTTGGCTACCAACTTCAATGTGACCTTCCAGAAAGCAACTCACTGCAAATGCTTTCTGAACAGCATCTCAGGATAACAGCATGCAGACAGATTAGTGAGGTTAGAACTCTGGCCAAGCCACCAACCAACATGTCCACCACAACATCTGCTTCCCAACCTTGGTAAAGGTTAGTGCACCTTTTCACAATAATACCACAAAGTCAGACCTGAGGGAATTATTTGGTAGACACCCCTGATGACTGTGCCCACTCACATAAGTGAGTGTCAGTATTTAATTGACACCACAGGAAGTGGGATAAACTCCAGGAGGAGAGATTGTTCCATCAACCTTCATCTAGTCAACAACCAGGAAATTAAGGCTCTGGCATTGAGTGTAGAAGAAAAACTTCAGTCCAACATTTAAACCACAAGTTTTCCCTCACAAAAGTATTAAAGTATTTTAATGTCAATTGTTATTTGAAGAAATACTTTTTTAATTGTTACTATTATGTGATTATGTTTTCAGTATGGAAAATGACTTCTCTTCCAGCCTTTTGTTAAAGTACTACCCTTCTATTTATTATATGAAAATTATTAGCTTTGTTTTCTGTTGTGTTCTTTTTTTCTCTAGTGTGGAAGAGGTAAAGGAGAGCTAACAGGAACTAGGACACTGCTAAAATAAACACAGATCCACCACAAAGTAGCCTACAGCCACACACATGCTGCACTCCACAGCATTATTTCCACCTTCATTCCATCTACCAGACTTCATTTATTATTGCAGGTTTTTCTCCTCCTGGAAGAACCAAGGTATGTGTAGTGTACATTTATTTATACACAGTGAGCTGCACAAAGCCACAGAAACAGGAAAAATAATACCTGGAGCAGTGTGGTCAGAAGAAATAACTTCAGCAGGTTGGAGGAAATATGAAAGCAAAGAAAAAAAAACCTGATACTGCTGACAGTCTTTGCTAGATGAAGCAGCTGGTACATCTGACTCTTGTTGTCAGCTGAAATAGGAAGATACAAAAGGAAACCAGATAGGATGTGCAGTGATGCTGCTGCACACAGCACGGGTGAGGTTTTATCTGCTCCTTGGGTACAGCATCCCTGCCTCCTCACACTTGCTGTCAGCATTCCAGTTTCCTGAATCCACTGATAATATCAGAACCTGTTTCGGGGCTTCAGACATTGTTTACTTACATGTAAGTAATTTGATCCAGGAGTGGAGAACAAGCTAATCAGCCTGTAGTCACTGTTGCCTCACTATTGAAATCACTTGCTATTTAACCAGGTCCTGTCATATTTTATTTCTTCAGAAACAACCAGATTACACTTCACACACACACAAGCTACAAGGGTTTCCTTGATGGATCTCCTGAATAAATTTGGGACCTATACCAGGAAGTCATCTGATAACACTTGATTCAGGAGACTAAAAAAATCTGGATTTTTCAATCAACACCACTGCAAAGCAGTAACAACAGAGACAACCATTTGATTGCTTCCTGAGGAAATTGCAACAGCCTCAAGCAAGCCTTGCTGTGCAAAACCTGCCCTGCTCACCCTTTTGCCAGCAAAGTGCACTGATACAGAAGATCCAACATCAACTCCAGCCCTGATATCCTCCCCTGCGTCCTCTGCCACTGCACAGAACCACGGGCGAGGACGCAGAGCACCAGGAACACGGGCACTGGAAGCACAGGGAAACCAAAGCACCCATGTCTCCAGGGGCAGACAGGCTGACAGCAACAGCAGCCACTGTGTCAGCCAGGAGCTGCCTCCCCTGAGCCTGGCAAAGCCCCCAGTACCAGTGCTGCACTGGGCTGACCACCCAGCGCTCAAGTTCAATTTCTAGTTTAGTTATTAGCTGACCACAGACTAATGGGGAAAAATTACACCAATTCCTTCATAAGTGCTTTTAGATTCACAGGGAGATAAAAGCTAAAATAAGATTATCACCAGAAGAGATGAGTGATCTTTGAATTGCTCAGCTTTTTACCAGAGTCTCTGCCCTTAAAAAACTTTCCAAAGAAAGTCTCGGTGCTCCCCAAAGCTCAAAGACACTTTGCCCACTTTATTTCCCCCTTTCAAACTTATTAAAATACTCCCACCTTATCTCAGCAAATCTACTTGAGCAACTTTGTCCTACCTATTAAACTTTTAGCTAATGGGGCTGGGAAAAGTCTAACAGACTTGAAAATTACAAAGTTAAATGAAATCGTGAAACCACCAGAGGTAAAGTAAGGATTACACATCAGGAACAAAAGGAAGGGGTTTGAAGTTGAAAATGGCACATGCCTGCAGCAGAAGTGGAGAATGTTTGAAGAGCAGATGGTCCTAAAAGGGTGAATTGCCATCTGCACCTCAGGCATGGCAGAGCCAGCTCAAAGAGAAAGAATTTCTCAGGAGCTTCAGGGTTTCAAGGTTGGTACACACTAGGTGTGGTCTATAGTGCTTCATCCTACCCTGTCTTAGCTGATCGGTCCTCCTGAGGACATCCAGCATTTGATTTGAACACACCCCTTCCATGCAGTTCTTCTGACCTGGATGCAGAGGTTTTCAGGTACAAGCAGTGAGCAGTCCCAAGGAGGTACTTCATGTGCACACACCACCTGGTCACGCACCGTTCACACGGGAATAGCTGGACAGACGCCTGTCCCAGCTGCCTGTTCCCAACACAAACCAACTCTCACACCCATGATTAGCAGCAGCAGCTTCAAGGTCTTAAAAAGATAAATGTAAGAACAGATTTGTATCATCAACTGTCTGTTGCTGGCAGTGACTGAGACTGTGGTGTGCTCAGAGAGACTAAACTCGGTGCCAAAAAAAGGAGCGGTAATGGGAGAATCAGAGAGCACCACGTGCACCGAGTGGCTGTCAGACCCAGGCTTAATGGTAGGGCTGATTTTTCAGCACCACTAATGACTTCATAAAGTAGTTAACTAGGGAACCAGAGGAAAAGCAACTCTTGGCTTGGCCCTGGCCAGCATCTAGGATCCAGTTCTTTATGCCTTTTCATTGACCACCACTGTTGTTACCCGTGGACCACAGTGTGTTTAAGTTCCAGGTCCACCTTGGATCCAGAGAAAAATGAGAGCCCTTTTGCAATCAAGAACAACTTGAACTAAGTTCAGAAAAACCTCACACCTCAAAAGGGGAGCCAGAAAGAGCAAGATCCTTGCAGATAGCAGAAAGGTTACAGAAAGACAACACCACGCTGAGGCTTCAAGAAGGCGAAGTTGTACCCCAGAAGGAAAAGCAGCAAGTACTACTCCAGCAGGCTGACTGTAAAGGTGGTAGAAAACAGGCCAAAATACTTTCAGGAACAAGCTTTCAAAACTTGTAACATCTAATAATAAATCCTTTATAAAAAAATGTCCTAGGTAGTAGCTTGCTGGAGAGCCTGGAGGGCCAGTGGATGATCAAGGTGGAAAAGGAGCTTTCACAGAAGATAAGGCCACAATAACAAAGATTATTTAAAATATTTTTTTTCAGTCAGAACATTTCAGTGCTTTTTTCCACCCAAGGCAGTGGGAGCTACTGGTCTTGGAATACCTACCTGAATTTGAAGTGCCAGTGCAAGAGGTTACAGCAAAGGTAGAAAGCACTAACAGTGCTGAATCGTGAGCAGAGAGCAATATTGAACCACAGGCTGGAAATTAATTCAAAGGACTGAATTTCTAGCTTTTATACCACTGCTTTAATATCTGATTTTGGCCCCATGTTTAATCTTGCAAGGGAGTTTTTAAGATGACCTCCCTGGAAGGAAATAAATATAACCTCTAAATTGCTGCTCACAAGGAAACACCTCTATAAACTGTTTTGCTGTGTGTGTTAAGGAAATAAATGCATGAAATTAAAAAGGCACAAGACTTTTGCCATGTAACCTGCCAAGGTCTTCACTACAGAATAGTAACAGCTACTAGGATTTACAAAATAGGCTAAAGAAGTCAGGTATGCAAATCCCACCAAGAAGGTTAATTTGGTATCTAATAACTAACTCCTTCAGGAATGTCTCTGAAAATCTTGTATTCATCACTAGTGGACTAGTTTATCAATTCCAATGCTACTATTTTCTGTGACAAAACTGAAAACAGTTCAGAGTTGCAGGGCTGGACCAGAACAGGCTGGATTTATCTCTCCTACTCTCTCTCATTCACCCAAATTTTAGCACTTCCTAAAGTAGTTTGGGTGAATCATCCAGTGTAACACTTCTCTGCCACCAAGTACAGACTGGGCCTAGTGACCCAGTTTAGGTTGGAGGTTTAACTGGAGCTGTGCACAAGTTTGGTTGGGAGCTCTCACCCATGTCCTTCATCAACAGCTTCAATCTCAGCAGAGGGATGTGGACTTAAAACTATCAGGTCTCAGCTCCTTTGCTCTAATTGTGTTCTGTGTTCTTAAGTTCCAGTCAAATCCTCCATCTGCCTCTTCTTTGTCAAGGGGTCGTAAAAACACAAGTTACTATTAAAGCAGCAAAAAGTTGTAGCTACCACTGCTGGTGTAACATGAATTAACTACATGATCTCAGGCTGCATTATAAACAGCCACATACTGTGGCAGTTGGGATGTATTACTAAGAAGATATATTTAATTATCTCACACAGAGCTGTGGATATAAATTCCTGTCCATAATTAACATCACACCACCTGACCTGAAAACTGAGCCTAGCCCTTGGAGCACAGCACCACAGGGAGGCTGGGAAGAGGAACCAAGTAGCCACAAGGATCTAGAGCTCAGTTTCTACATTCTTTCTTGTTTTGAACAAAAAACAGTGTAGTCATATGTACAGCAAGTTATCTTCTCTTACATTTTGATATTAGTGTGCCTCACAACCCTGGACATTTGAAGAAGCAAATATGAATTTTGGGAAGTAGTCTTCTACATCCTAACATCCTTGGGCTGCCCACAGCTTGAACCTCAGTTTACAGATGATCCAGCTGACAGAGAGAACTATTGCTCACCTTTTGCACTTACAGATTGCAAACAGAGCAGAATGGACACACTTCTACATGCACAGGCACTCCACTCACAATTAGAATTCATTTCTTGGCAAAATACATACAAGCAACGTTAATTCAATAAAATACTTTCAGGTCTCAAGAAGGTTGGAAGGCAGTTTAAATTCTCATCGTGTAAGTGCACTTGAACTCAGTCCTCTACATCAGACTCCCATCTACTTGTTGTATTTCCCACATGAATTGCCACTACAGTTTTCCCTTGATGGCTGCCATTTCTGAAAGCCCAGAGGAAATGTTAAGAATAGCCTAATAGAGGTGAAAAATGAAGCAATCAATAAGCACTAAAATGGAAAATTGCATACATGTATATTACACTAACTACACAGAAATACATCTTCCAGGAGACTTTACAGTAATTATTGCAAAAATAAATCACACCCCAAAAGTGCTTATTAATGTGATGGGAAATAATGTTGCTTTTAATGTAATTTTTACTGATGTCTTATTAATTTATTTTTGAGTCTGCTATAATTAGTAGCCTTTGCAACAATTTAGGTGAAAAAAATAAAAACCAGAGGCTATGTAGGTCAACACCAACATTGCTTGATTTTAAAAAGGAGAATAAATCCTAGAAGATTCTAAAAGCTGCTCTCCCCACAACTGCAGGTTCCCAGCTATGCAAACCCTTAATTATGAGATGAAGTCAGAGCTGAAGATGTTAATTAATATTGGAGCTACGTATTGAGAAAGAGGGGGAAAGACCCAAGGCAGTCTCAATGCTCACTGAATGCTTCTTAAGCCCTTCTTAATTCAGTGTTTTCTGTAGGTGTTGTTTTTACAATACCACAAGATGTGTTAAATAATGGAGCCCAAGAGGATGGAAGTTAAACAGAGATGGCAATCCCTGTTATTTTTTCATAGATGAGGGATAAATCTGTCTACTTATCCTAAGGATCATACCACAGAATCATTCTGGTTGGAAAAGACCTTTCAGATCATCGAGTCCAACCATTACCCAACTCTACCGGGTCCAGTGCTTAAACCATGTCCCTCAGCACCACATCTACACATCTCAAACATCTCCAGGGGTTGTGATTCAACCAGCTCCATTTAACATAAGGAAAAGCTGCTGTTCATCCATGAAGCCAAGCTCTTCCCTTATTAGCAGAGACACATCCTGCTTTTTCCTCCTGCAGCTCATTCGTGTGGCTAAAGCCTCTAAGCAGGAGCTTCACCTCAAGATGATTCTCAGAGAAGCATTCATACAACAGACTTTATTCAACTGCCTTCAGTAAAAAATACCACTGCTCAATTTGTACTTTTGAATAGTCAAAAGTGGCAGCTTGAAGCATTGCAGTAAACACGTGAGTGCTCTTCACTAATGAAGTAATAGATTTTTCAGTTTCTATACAGGTATATTATGCTAATGTCAGATAGAAATGTATGGTTATGAACAATATTAAGCTCTATTCACTTGATATGTTCTCAAACAGGGTATAATAATCTCTCAAGCTTCCCCTAATCTATATATCCTCTTAAGAAGGGGATTAATTTTCCTGTCCATTCATAAGCAAGTCATAGAGTCTATGTAATGAACATTATCCAAACACATCCAAAGAATGTCTCATTTTTAACTCAGGAAGCACCCACTCCAGAGGCCAGAGCCTCCCTTGTGGACAAGGAAAAAAAAAGTTTAACTTCCTTAGCTATGCTTCCCAAAATATTTCTCCACACAGACCCAAAAATATGAATGTGATGTATTATAACAAGTTATTGCACACGCTGTGGGTACAGGTCACTGAAGATTCTCCCTGGGGATTAAAGAAAAAGCAAAAAAAACCCAAAGCACTGTGACCTTCTTACCCTTCAGCAGCACACAAACAGCAGTAAATTGGTTCTGCTGAGCCTCTGCATAATATTGATGAATTTCAGTAGATTACTGAAGACAACAGGGAGTCATTACACTCCCTCCATCCCTGAAGTCAGAAAGAAACAACTGCTGGTAACAGCACAGTCATTGTCCTTCAACTTTTCAAAGCCTTGCCCCCCCTTACATCCTAACATCACCCGTTACAGAATATGGTGCTTTTTAGCCTATCTTTGTCCTTCCTACTTGGTAAGTAGGTGTGAGGATCAGTGTTTAGGAGCAGCTCTAACATGGAGCATGTGAAGCCCTGGTGCCTCACTCAGGTTCATTTCAGGAACCGCCTCTCAGGTGGGAGTCTAACACTGGTGCAGGCAGACACAAAACCAAGCAGCCTCCCAGACCCTACCTGTTTTCTGATCTCCACAGTCTCCACCTGTTTTTTCTACACCTCTCACTGCAGTGCTGTGAACAACTGTATCAAGAGCAAACAGGCAGATAAAGGGCGCTCGGCAGAGGCCTGACCACGTATCGCAGCCCAAGTGTGTGGCTGAGGAACAAAGAGAGCTCTTGTGCAAGAGAGACCAGCTCTCTGCAATCAGAAAGTAGATAAAAGAATACAGATGTTAGCCCCATTATTCCATTTACCACTGGGAAGTGTTTGAATGTTACTGTAGTGACTGTGGTACCAAAAAAAATCCTATTCAGAAATGAAAGAATATTATCTCCCTCATATCGTCCACAGCCATTCTGGTTTTCTGTGCTCTGTTCCTTCTCTAACAGATGTTGGAGCTGCAGGCCTGCAGTCAGCTTCTCAGTTTTAACCAATATATTTGATATATTTCAGCATGGACTTCTCAAACCTCTCTAATCCAGTGTGGAAAATCCACTTGGACTTCAAACAGCAAAATGAATACTTGGCCTTGCCCCTAACAAGACTTCTCCTTTCAAAAGGAGAGTGGAGTCAGCAATATGCTCTGCAGCATTTTTCCAGTATTTGTTCATGAATATGTGATTAACATTTTTAGGCTTGAAGGTATTTTCCAGTTTCCCACCTTTAAAAACTTTTTGGCAACCAATAATTTTATCATCTAGTATCAACAATACACGGTATCAGGCAACGTGTTCGTATCAATTGTTCATTAAATACCCTGTCTGGAAACTAAAACAATTTAATTACCTAGTAACTCCTCTATTTTGCTGATGAATTCAGTTTGTCAAGAGAGATTAAACTCATGAATCCTATTAAACTTATCACAGACCTGTTTTAATTTCAGAACACACCTCCTGGCTGATAGGCAGGCTGTGCCACAGCCAAGGCTGAACAAAAAGGCAAGGGTTGTGCTCTCTCACCAGCACTCACTGGTCCCACTGGGGGTCCCAGTATGGGAGAAGTGCTACATCACCCCTTGGTGTAACGCTGCATGCTCCCAGCTGGCAAAGCCACTACCAGTAACACAGCAGTAACTCTCTGGGTTGTTTCAGAGGTCTGCCCAGGAGGGCCCCCCCTCCCCAGCATTTTCAAGCATGGAAAACAGAACAACTGCAAATTGAAAGTGAAGAAATCCAGAAAGCAGGGATTTCTGAAGTCAAAATTGCAACATCTGAGATCCCTGACAAGATGGTACTTGATAAATCTGCACCTTCAGGCAATCCTCTCAATACTGCCTTCTTCTTGTACCACTCACCTAGCCAGGGCTCCTTTTCTGCTGAAAGGTATAACCTGAGGCTCTTGGTACCACACTTGCAGATGACTCTGACTTCAATTCTTTACATCTGCCTTCACCTTACACTGCATTCTTACCACTTCTGTAACATCAGCAGATAAGAAAAGTGAATTGTTGCCCTAAACCCTCCTCCCTCCAACAATTACTGGCTGTTTCTTCACCTCTAATTCACACATTTACAGCCATTACAAAACAATAGCTTTCCTCATTTCTGGGAGTGGTTGAAAACATTTGGCCTCTTTCACAGTCAGGTCATTTTCTTTGGGGCAAGCAACAATAGAATTAGCACCAGCTTTTTCAACAGTAAAAAATCATGTTTTGTAGGGACCTTACAAGCCTCTGACAGGTTCAAGAGGAGGCAAAGGTGACTGTTGGGGCAGAAAAGCTTTTTCATTTGCCTGTTAGTTTGTTTACCTGCTTACAGCCCTGCAAGAAAAGAATACAATCTGTCATCTGCCTTACTACCCTCTGCAAATTGTACAAGTTAATTGACAAAGACCTTTCCAGTTCTGGATATGATTGTAGCCTAGAACTTCAGTTTCCTAGAGGTTTCCTTCAAGTACAGCTCAGAAAAGAGCAAGCACAAGTTTTACCCTGACAATAGTAATTACAATAAAGAATCTGTGCTTTGACATTGTGGCAAAGAACTTGTGGCTTAGAAGAAAACACCAGTCAAGGTAAAGGATGACAATGCTAATCCTGGAAAACCAAAACCATTCAATATGACTACTACCTGTTAGCACTTCCACATATCCCACACTGTTTCACAGCTCATACTTTGATTTCCCCAGCTGTGTCTGATTTTCAGAAGGGACACTGTGTGTAACTGTGGTTAGAAAAATACCAAAAAATTCTTTAGGCTCCTACTCAGGGATGCAAGAACAGCTTGCTGGGTTTTGGAACTCTATACATTTCCTTAAGGTTCACACCTAACCATTACGTGAGGCTGTTCCCTTTTACAGACAGAGGGAAACTGAAGGTCCAGGTAACTGAAACCCTGTGTGCTGGAAACCACACCAGAGCAGGGAATGAGCCCATGTGCACAGATTCCTCGGCTTGGGTTGGTCTGACCAGTAAGACATGACAGCTCCTGAACCACAAATTTTCACATGTACCCAAGCAATGGGAGACTAAAGAGACAGAGATGATGAGGAGGAAGGAATGCCAGTTCTCTACCACATATTTTCCCATAGTTTGCTTGTAGAAGAACATTTCCATTGCATGTTTATAATCTTTCACTTTTCTCCTTCACTTGTCATACTAAATGAAAACTTGCTGCTCTACTTGAAAAGTATGTTAATTGTTACCTGTGATCACTTGCCTTGATTCTGTTCTTTTTATGCTCCCCTTAAGAAACAGGAAAGAATGTTGGAGGCAGGTACAGCATAAACGTGCTTTGGCTGAGGGAAGAAGACAGAGTTAAGTAAGCATGCCAGTTAAGTAAGCAAGTCAGAACAGTCAGAAACCTCTCAGCAAAGGGCCTTGCAGATGATGTGAGAAGCTCTGTGGAAAATAATCTCTGACCTGAAGTTCTTTGCAGGTACAAAGCTCTAATGTTTCCACAGAATTGGAAACATCTAGTGTGGTCATGATTCATTTTATGAAAGAATCCCTAGCTGTGAGAAGATGTGCTAGCCAGCCCTCTGTTCCTCTAGCCCAAACAACAGCAAACAAGGGAGGGCTCAGTAACAGGCATCTTGGTGCCTGTAGCAACAAACCTGCACCCAAAGCCTGAAGGAGTTAAACGAGGGGCAGCCTTTCCAACACTGTTTTCCTTTGATGTGCAAGTAATCCAGCTCTCCTGACCAACCCTCTACTGCCAAGCCAACAGGACCCACTGAAGAGGAGGGTTTGAACCTTAACCCCAGTCTGTCTTCTCCAAGCAGGACAACCTGAAGCTTTACCCAGGTCAAAGACACATCTGTAGAGCTTCTCATCTTTCCATGGAAGGGAAGCCACCAGATCAGACACACATTTCCTCTTGCTTGCTGTGCAGAATTTCTCACACACAAGCCTCAGCCCCCAGAGATCTTTCAACATCAGATGTTCCCAGATTCAAGACAGCTCTCAGCTTTGAGAGCAGAGTCTTGGTTCACAGGGCTGTTTTTGCTCTAACTCCTGTAGATAGGCTCATTGTCTCTAGGTGGTAAATTATTCATTCTACATGTTCTCAGTCCAGGCCTAGCCTTGCACCTACTGTTTAATGCTGCAAAATCAATGTATCCTGAAAGACATGGTAGTCCCTGGCAAGCTGTAGAATTTTGGGTCCTTTCTCTAACTACGTGACCTACCATTTTTGCTGTTTGTCTATTAAAAGTAATTTCTGAACAGCAGCACAATATTTTAGAGGATGGTAGCCAGCAGGAAGCACTGTAAAGTCAAATACACATTAAAGTTTTATTTGCTAATAATGTCTAGGTGTTCTAGGGGTATCCAAACCAAAACAACAAATCAACTGTGTTTCCATCATTTTGAAAACAATTGTAAATACTTTCTAAAACAATTAACAGCTGACTGGCATTCTACAGTTGAAAAAGAATGAAGGCCTCTCTCCTCCAGAAACTAAGTTTTAGAAGAGTAAATTGGGCTGTACCAGCACTGGGGTGGCCAGCAGGAGCAGGGCAGGGATTGGCCCTCTGTGCTCAGCACTGGTGCAGGGGCACCTCAAATCCTGGGGTCAGTTCTGGGCCCCTCACAACAAGAAGGGCCTTGAGGGGCTGGAGCGTGTCCAGAGAAGGGCAGTGGGGCTGGGGAAGGGGCTGGAGCACAAGTGTGAGCAGGAGCAGCTGAGGGAGCTGGGGGTGTCCAGCCTGGAGACAAGGAGCTGAGGGGAGACCTGCTGGCTCTGCAGCTGCTGAGAGGAGGTGGGAGCCAGGGGGGTTGGGGTCTGCTCCAAAATAACAGGATGAGACAAATGGCCTCGAGTTGCTCCAGGGGAGGTTTAGATTGTGTATTGGGAACAATTTTTTCACTGAAAGGGTTATCAATACTGGAACAGGCTGCTCAGGATAGCAGTTAAGTCACCAACCCTGAAGGGATTTAAAAGATGTGGAGCTTATGGACAAGGTCTAGTGGTAGATTTGGTAGTGTTAAGTTAATGGTTGGACTCAATCTTATGGGTCTTTTCCAACATAAATTTTTCTGTTCTATGATTTCCTCTAATTTCATTGTGACTACACAGGTAAGTATTTTCAGCATCTGGCTTTTCAATGAACAACTTCAATCTTTAGCCTCTGTAAGGTACTTGCTGCACCTGTTATGCTTTCTCTGAACAGCAAGAGAAGTCCATTTATACATTTAAAGATATTAATTTTTCCTTTTGGTAATCAGAAGGTTACTAAACCAAATGAGATTTTAAAAGCTGGCAACAGAATATCCACATAATACTCTGCCACAGTCCTCTAACACTTCCATTCTGGCCTAATTTAAAACAACAGTTGTTCCTAGGCATAGAGCAGAAAGCAAGGACAAAACCAAATGCTAATGAGCCAGTCTCCACCTCACTGCCAGTAGAGCCCTGAGTTGCTTCATTGAATCTGAATTCTGTTCCCCTACAAAGGCCATTGACT
>NW_009951955.1:598710-624275 GCF_000747805.2 Chaetura pelagica
GACCACCCAGGAGTGAGTGCTCCCCTTCAAGTTTGGATTGAAGCCTCTCTTACTATCTAAGAGATGGGAAGGAATGAAATTCTGTGCTAGTCAGTTCTGTGCTGTACTACTGCCTGAGACTGACTAACAAAGAATTCAGTTTCATGCTAATCATGGTAAATCCTTGCTCCCTGCAATAGGAACAGGTCCTGCTGTGCCCTGAGAGCTGCAAAAGCCACCTTCTTTCAGGAATTATCATGCAATAATTCATTGCAAGACTCTCCTCCTCCCTGGGAGTCTCTTTCTCACCTCCACTGCTGTGCTCACACAGCTCTGACCTAGCAGCAACCAGCTCCATGTCTCACCCCTAGAACTGACCTTGCAGGGTCCTGTCTCTGGATATGAGAGGTGACTCCTTGAGGAGTTAAATTCTGGAAGAGCAGAATCCAGGGATTTCCTTCTTGGCAACAAGCCCAGTAGAGGTAGGCACTGGGAAATCCCTACCAGCTAACTGAAACCTTGGCATAAACAGGGGTGACTTTATTAACTTGGCCAGGGGTGGGTAGCTGGGTTTATTTCAACACAAGCATTGCATCAGCTGAGTGTCTGCAACACACTGCAGGAAAGCCAAGTCCCTTCACTGCACAGAGTATATTTGGAAGAGGGGGACAACACGTGGGGAAGAAGAGACCTGAAGTTCAACAGAGCTGAAGCAGGATGTCAAAAATGCTTTTAAAAAGCAAGCACAGCATCCTCCAAGGCTGATTACACATGAGTCCAGGGATACTGGGAGAAGTCAGTGGGAAGTTTAGAGGTGGGGAGATGAGTATTCATATTCACAGCTCTTTTTAGGCCTGGTTGGGGATGAAAGAAGGGAGCAGAGCCATACAGTGGCTGGGGACAGTGGCTGCTCTCTGTTTTCCCTCCTCAGAGGTGTTTGGGGCAGGTGGTTCACTTTTCCCTTGCCTTGACTTTTATGCTCTTCATTCAGCCACCCACTGTGAGACTCAAGGGTTTGCAGAGGGAACAGCAACATCCATATCCTAACAAAATAAATTCCTCTGCCTCCTCCTCACTGCATTGTGCTGGAGAGGGACCCCACACCCCAACACTGAAGGATGCAAACCTCTGTGTATTTCCATGGGACAGAAGCTGCCTCTCTGTATCAACTCTCTGACTATAGGAAAAGTATAGGACTCCTACATGGCCAGCACTCAACACTCTCTCAACAAACCTTGGTATTTGGAGACTTCTTAGCCAAGGAAAAAACTAGAATATCTCTATAGCCTTCTGCAAGTTGTCTTTAACTAGAGTTACTTGGAAATTATGACAATCAGTACAGATTATTCAAACTGTTCCCCTGGGGGGGAAAAAAAAAAACCCACAACAAACCCACAAAAAAACCCAACAACTGGTGATAACTCATTTTAGACAGCCAAAATTATTCCAAAAAATCATAAGCAGGATTCATTTTCACAGGACAATAAACAAAGGGGTTTGCTTCAAAGACAGCTGGTAAAAGGAAAACACTCCCAATAGGTGCCAGCAGCTGCTTTGTGCTACACCACCAGGCTTCTCATGAGCTTCTACTCCACAGAAGAGAGTCTTTAAAATCCTATTTGTCAGGCTGCACCAAGTCACCTCGTGCTCCCCTTTTGTCCTGCCCGCCCCTGTGTCGCCAGGTGAAGAGTGAAGAATGTTTCTTCAGTGATTTCCTTGATAAAGATCACAGATTTAATCAGATAAATTATTCAAGGCATTATTTACCAACTTCTGCTGCTCACATTGCAAAAAAGAAATGGAGCTCCTGAGAATGCTACACACAAAAAGGCTGGGCACAGCAAAACAGCTCTGCCAAATCTTCAGCAGACTATTATTTAGCAATCCCCATGCCCAAATAGCTCCTACTGCCCAAAGAAAGGCCAGGGCAAGAAACAGAATAGAGGTTTGCTCTCCAGCATCCAAACGGGCAAAGAATACATATATTTATCTTAAAGGTCGGTTCAGTCATGGAACAGTTGCCTAGCAACACTTCCTAGCAACACCAGGCAGAAAACCCAGTGAGCCCTCTCCTACAAGCCAATTAGAAATGGTAATTTGTATGGGAAGATCCCACCATCCATTCCATTTAGAAGCAACAACTCTAACCTCATCACCATCCTTTTTTATTAGAAGCTTTCTGAAGGTGTCCCTTGCTCCATTTTGCTCTGCCTTCCTTCACTTCTCACCAGAACTCCAGCAGCATCAAGCCAACAGCAACAGTATCAGGAGCAATGCCTAAAAATATCATACAACCCATTCATCTTCATTTCCAAATCAATGACAGGTTTCTTCTCTTCTGTAAATGAGCTCAAGAGACAGAGTTGCCTCCTCAGAACTCTTCGAAGGGGAGTTGCTTTGAAAGGAAGAGTCCTTAGAGCAAGCTGGAATTCTGGCACTAGGAGCTGTGTTGTGCTTCCCTAAGTTCACACAGCTGTGCTTGGGTAACTTCTCAACGTGTCCTGAAGGGTGACACAATTAGGGAATGTGGCACAGGGAACTACTACACTTCCCTGTGTCTGTCAGCAACAGCAACAGATAAGAATGGTTTGGGTTTTTTGGGGAAAAAAAAAAGTAATCAAAATGCTTGGTAATTTCATGTCATTTAAGGCAACGTGTTCCAAAATGAGATTTGAAAACTAAAAAGCCAGGCAGATCCCTGAGATGGGAACGAGCACATCTTTAAAGCCTTTCATACTTGACTCTGTCAATCTCAGTAATGAAATTCCATGAAGAGAAAGAGGAAAGAAGAAAGTGATCCTGTGTAGGCTGGTGACTGATCAAGGTTTAAACAGTCTCATTTACTGATGTCTCCAATATACAGTAGTAACAAAAAAAATAGATTTTCTGCTGTCAAGTGACCATAATTTTCTAGTTGTTTACCCTCTCCAGAGCCAAAAAGCCATCTCCTACTTAATCACTTGCAAAAACTATTATATGCTTGCATTAGTGTTTCTCATGCTCACTCCCTCCTTTACACAGATTGCCAGTAATGGGAGGGAAGGCATCTCCCTCAGAGTCTGAAGGAGAGAAGAGCTTCAAAAATCATGCTCATCAGGAGACCTCATGACCTACTCACTTTGCTAACAAGCTGCAAGCTCACACAAACTTTAAGACTTCCAGAGGTCCCTTTGGAGTCTTAGATCCCAAAACATGTTTTCCTAGCACTGCTCTCCAAAGAGCAACAGCACTGCTGACTTCCCCATGGCCTGGGATGCCTTCACTACTGAAGCAGCAGCCAATTGCCCTGTCCTGCTATGGCTCAGAATCCACCCTGGGGAAGGGAAAACAGCTGAGGGTGGGGCCAGTATGTACTTGGCTCTTGGACTTCTTGCTCTTCCAAAGATACAAGTCCTAAAACACTAGGTGAGGGGGCAGGAGGACAGTAAGTTTGCCTCATCTGTTTCAGACAGGGTCAGCTGTGACCCAGGCCATTCAAGAGGTGTTCACCCCAGGTGAACAGCAGCCAGCAGCCATCCATGATGGAGATGCTGGGACCTCTTGGAGACAAAATGTCAGTGCCTCGTTAACTCGGCCATTAACAGCAAAGCTTTGCTGTATTTAAAGTCCTTTGATTTTACTCCAGACTCAAAGGTAAGATCTTAATTATTTCAAAAGAATTCACATGGCCCATAGGACATCTGCCAAAACTCAGCTTCTACTCAGAATGGAATTTCTGCTTTTCCCAGCTTCCAAACCCTGATGCACGTGTGTAACTGAGACCTGTCACTTCCCCCTACAACACAGGCTGGGCTGCTGCTCAGGGCTATTTCTGTCCATCCACCTACAAAAGATACCCTCAGTTATCCACATTTCCAGCAAGATATGGCTGCTTGGCAGGGACTAACCCAGCTGGGAAAACATGGCAGGTGTGTCTCGAAGTATCTGACCAAGGTGAGAAATGACATTACAGCTGGAGCAGCATCACCTTTAGAGACATTATTAAGAGAAAGCTGATTATTTTGTCAAGTCTAACTGGTGAAGCTGCAACCCCCTAGCTGACTACAGCTCACTACTTGTTTCATAAAGCCCACAGCAAAATGATTCAATAGTAACAGAAGGGGTAAAAACCACAACAGTCTGTTTTAACCTACAGATTGTCAAAGTTATTTGAAAGGACTACATAGCCTCTAGCAAGGGAAAGGTTCCCCACACTTGCCCAAAAGCAATGTATCTGGTAATAAGGTAGTATAATCAAAAAGCAGACCTTGCTTCCTAGCTATCACATTTTGATGCTGTGATTTTTGTGACAGTATCCTGCATCAGCTGGAGCTGGGAGATGGATCTGCCTACACCTTTCCTTGAAAGTGAACACAGTAGAAATACCAGAACAGCACTGATCCTCCAGAGTTACCTTGGGAGAAAACAAACCAAAGCTGGCTAAACTCTGCCACAGCAAAAAAATATAAATGCACCATTCCCAAGTGAACACACAAAGAGGGAGGCAGGGATAAACCAAGGGCTACCTCCTTATCTCAGCCTCTGCAGGTGTCACTGCTCCTGACTCAGAGCTGGGATGTAGTTCTGTCCCCCACTGCTGCTCGTGGGGTGCTCACTGTGCACCTCAGTCTCTCTCAGCTCAGCACGGTGGCTCTCCATGAAGGAAGCAGCCCTCTTGCCCAGGATCAACCCAGGGATGAATGGAGGCAGAGGGATTGGATGCTATCCAGAAGGACAAGCTAGAGAAGTGGGCCCTTGTGAAGCTCGTGAGGTTCAACAAGGCCAAGTGCAAGGTTCTGCAGCTGGGTAGGGGCAACCCTTTTTACCAGTGCAGGCTGGGGGATGATGTGATAGAGAGCAGCCCTATGGGAAGGGACTTGGGGGAACTGGTGGACAAAAAGCTGGACATGAACAAACAATGTGCACTCCTAGCTCAGAGAGCCAGTCATGTCCTGACCTGCATCAAAAGCAGCATGGGCAGCAGGTCAGGAGAGGGGATTGTCCACCCCTGCTCTCGTAAGACCTTACCTGGAGTACTGTGCCCAGTTCTGGAGCCCTCAACACAAGAGGGACATGGAGCTGTTTGAGTCCAGAGAAGGGCCACAAAAATGTTCCAAGGGCTGGAGCAGCTCTACTCTGGAGACAGACTGAGAGACTTGGGGGTGTTCAGCCTGGAGAAGAGAAGGCTCCAGGGAGACCTTAGAGCACCTTCCAGTGCTTGAAGGGGCTCCAGGAAAGCTGGGGAGGGGCTGTTTACAGGAGTGTGTAGTGATAGGACAAGGGGCAATGGTCTTAAAGTAGAGCAGGGAAGATTTAGATTAGACATCAGGAGGAAGTTCTATGAGAGTGGTGAAACACTAGAACAGTTGACCCAGAGAGATGGTGGAGGCCCCATCCCTGTAAACATTCAAAGTCAGGCTGAGGCTCTGAGAAACCTGATCGAGTTAAAATGGTCCCTGTGCACTGCAGGGTGGGCTGGAGCAGGTGACCTTTAAAGGTCCTTTCCAACCCCCCACATTCTATGATTCTATCATTTCCTTGCTCTCTCTTGCCCAACCACAGCTTTTAAAAACAAACAGCAAACCATGAAGAGTAAACGTGCAGAGCACATCCCTGCAGCCAGAACCACACATGGACCCAACCTCACACAAGTTAAATGCAGGTAAGTGGTTAGAAGTTCCTCTTCCAAAGCCACTATTTGGGATTATGTAAATTCCATGTTAAGGGCAGAGGGAGCAATTTATAGCCTTTCAGTGGAACTGCAGTACTGAAACTGTGTTTGCTCCTTCCTCAAAAGGCTAAAGAAGACTTTGACAACACAAATGGAAAGATAAGACGGAAAGGCAATTTCAGAATTTAAATAAGAAAGCAGTGATTATGCCTTCAGCCCTTCACAACAGACAGAAGGGCTTTGTTACAAAGTTAGACTGAAACAAACCCAACTATGATGATAAACAGGGGGAAAGAAAAAAAAAAAAAAAAGAGGAAAAAGCCAAAATAAACAACTTTTCTTTTTAAAGAAACATCTCCATGCTAAGAGTCCAGAGGTCCAAGGCATCCTCCCTCACAGGAATGGGGTGCTGAGTGAATAGGTCACTTGAGAGCTTCAGTTAATCCTGCAAAATTTCAAAGCAACCGGAAAGGATCCTGTAGGGTAATACACTGGCAAGATGAAAGACATCACAGTCAGTGCAGCTCAAAGTCTTTTATGCTCTCCAGATGCACTCAGCCATGGCAAGCACCAACTGCTCCTCCTCTCAGCAGAGCCTGCTGCTCCCACCGACCCCGCTGCGTCCCAGGGGTTCCTCAATTCAGCTTTATCCATGCTGATTTGACACAGATGAACTGGAGTCAGAAGACAGGATGGCAGGCAAAAAAGACAGAGCCAGAAAACAGCTCCTGAAGGCCACAGTCCCAGACTTGAACCCCCTGCCTTCACTGCTCCACCCCCAGGCTCCCCAGGGACAAGGTCCCTCAGCTCCTCCAGAAGCTCTCTATTCTGTATTGCTTTTTGGTAGCTAAGGAAGAAGAATCCTCCCTGTGCTCAAAAGGGAACAAAGGTATAGAATAAAATGCAAGTTGAAAGTCTTTGTTGCAAAGAGAGGAAAAAAAAAAAGCAGGTAAAGAATATTGGGGGGCAATGATAAATAAGCTCAGGTCACTGACAAAATTCTGCCTCTGGGCAAAATGTCTCTTCTGGAGATATCTGTCCTGGATAGCACGTCCACTCTTGTTTTAAGTTCTCCTTTTACTGAGAAACCCAAATGCCCAAATGGTTATTTGTGGAATACTAATAGCCACAGTTTGCAATGGAAATGAAGACCCACTGCAGCAGAAAGCACACAGCCAGCCTTTTGTAAGTCTGAGGACAGAGATAGGATGCAAGCTGCTAAACAGCAAGAAGCTTGGCTGTGGCAAAAGCAACCCTTAACACTTTATTTGAACTTACTGGCACTATGAAAAGGAGGTTTTTCTTGTGGAGTAGCCTACAAACTCCCACCCAAGCTCCCACACTCTACTCAAGTTGACTGGTCATCACACACACAGGGCAAGTCATTGGCCAGATCTTTACTGACAATGGAAATTTAGCAGCATCACCTTGACGAAGTCAAAAGAAGAGTGGAAAGAGGGTGAGAGAAGAAACACACCCACTTTTTTTTTTTTTTTTTCTCTCTCTCCCAGTTAATATGGGCTGCTCAAAGCCAAGTGTCTGATTCATCCATCAGACTTGCAATTTAATGTAGGAATGCTATAACGGGCTGGGAGGGGTGGGTGGAATCTGTCCCTTCCATGGATCAAAAGACTTCAGTTTCTAAATCTCATTGTTCTGTTTAACAGGACTGCACATTTCTCAAGCCCTCTCCTGCCTGAGGAACTGCAAGTTCCTTGCAGAAAACAGTCTCACAAAACAGTACATACAGAAAGAAGTAAAACAGAATCAACATAACCATGGTTTTGTACAGCAGATTGCTTGTTTCCCAGCAGGTATTTTTACAAGAGGCCACTTCCCTGTCCTCCTTGAGAGAGGAGAAACAGTTTAGGAATGGACAGAGGGGAATCTGAAAACATTTGCAACTGGTTCTCTGAATCTTCAGTGGCTTACTACTAAATGGATGCAACTATGGATGTAATCACCTGTGTTTCCAAACTACAAAAGGATGTTATTTATGGGTGGAGTGGCTCACTACCCCTTGCACATTCCCTGCCCGTTCCTTGGAAAGCATAAAAAACTACAAGCAGCAAGTGGAGACCTCCCAGGTTCAGGTAGAGCAGCACTTTCAGTTGCTCTGACTCCTTTCTTTGGGCAGCTTGCCTTCACACAAACTTCAAGGAGAAGAACATGACTTGTCAGGCAATCAGACACACAAGTGGCTGGATTCCCATGCCCACAAGGCTGCACACAATCCCTTCCAGCAGTCCAGGGGAGGAAACAAGAGTTTAGTGTCACTCCCTGGTCTCCCAGGGAGGCAAAAGGGAGAAAAAGCTTCTGCTGCTCAGATTCAGCATCTGCCAACTTGCACGTTTTTCCTCAGAGAAAGTAGAACAAGGGGAAGAAGTTTTGTGGAGAGTAGTTTTTGCCTCCTCTGGTTGAACCTTTATTACCTGTCAGGGTTCAGTCTGTGTCTTCTGAGAAATGACTCACAAGCAGAAGGTAAGGCTCAGGCAAGCTGAAGTCCCCTCTGAAATTCCACAATACTGAAATGCAAAATCATCCATAGGAATAGAGAATACAGATCAGCTGTAACAGTGGCAAAGTTCGAAGCTGTTTGGCAACCCTGAAGGAGCAGGCACTGCTACCCAAAGATGAAAAGCATTTGGGAGGTGACACAGCAGCATACTGATGGCTCCTTGGAAAGAACTGCTGGTCTGAAAGACAGAGAAACTACACTTACAAATGGCAAATCTCAAGGTGTCCAAGTGTACCTGGACCAGAATCATACATACATTTCAACCCACAAGCAAGTGCTGAGGGAAGATGTAAAGTCTGCACTAGAAAGCTGCGTGAGCAAAGGACCAGCTTTAGGTGACTCAAGTGCTTAACAATGTCCCAATTATACTACTCCACACCAGTTTGCAAGGGGAGATGGGAGAGAAGACCCACACTGATGTTCAGAGCATCCTGCACCACTAACACCTATTCCTGGGTGCTAAATTTATGGGAATGTCTTTGCCTACATCTCCCCTCATACAGAAAATGGAAAAAGCCAAAAAAGCCACTGGTCGTACCACCCTTTCCTCCTGAGGACTGCAGGGTTGCTCAGCCAGAGGCTTTAGCAGGAGCACTGGTGGCTACAGGCATGGATTTTACTAACAGTTATGCAAAAATTTGTGCAGGCATTGGGTCACCAAAATATTTGTGTAGAAGACAAGAAAAAGGGCAAGTTGAACTGTGATGCACTGGCAGGTTTCTTGAGCAATAATTAAAAAAAACCCCAACAAGCAGAGGTTGGAGCATTATGCCAGATGAATATTTGTCACAAGAAGCTATTTTCATCTGCCCTGCAGTGTAGTAAATGTGCTGAAGGTAACTTCAAACCCTCAGGCACTATTGCAACAGGCTTGTGTACTTCACTGCTGTGACACCAGAAGCTTCATTTAAGATCATGGGGCACCTTATCTGTAGCTCTTGCTATTGTGCAACTGCTCTGATATCCATATGCAGAGAAGAAGGGAGTATTAGCAAGTGTAATGAACATATTTCTTCCCTAAACTATCTCCATGGAACACCCCAAAAGCAGTTGAAAGTACAGGTCAAGAAGTCCAAGCGGTTATTGCACTGGAGGGGTGAGACCTGAAGGGCTCCAGGGATGAGAAATGCTCACTATTGTGGTCACCACAAACTGATCTCAAAGCAGATACCACAGTAAAGAGTAAAGGATGGGCACAGTCTTTAAAGGACAGTCATTTTTTATTGCCTATCAGCAACAGTTGAATTACAGCATGTGGTCTCCCCCTGTGCTATAATTCTGCTTTGGCTGTGCTCACAGGCCAGTATTTCACAAAACTATTTTCCATTTGGGTGGAAGTGACTGAGTCCCTGCTCCTCATGCTGCAAGTGAGATGTGGCACTGGACAAGGATGTCTGAGTCATGCTGGGAGGGACGGAACTAGATGATGTCTCTTCCAACCCAAACCAATCTATGATCTTCTCTCACCCATGATCTTCTAAATAAAATTGAAATGATACACTTGCATGCATACCTTGAATGGTTCTGTTGGTGTTGGCTTTGATGCAAAGCCTGGATCAAGTGGCAATTACTTTACAAATCAGAGTACTCAGGTAGCCCAGATACAAAATAATCTTCCTGTTCACAGACTAATAATGTATTTCTGAAAAAGCAGCAGGGGAGAGGCCTGGGGCACAAGCCTTGGCAAAGCACATACATGGGTTGGTCTAGTACCAAAGACTAAGCTCCTCTGTACCATCACAGGGAAAGCAGATGAAGGGCCAGAACACACATCCCAGTACTCTTCATTCTGCTGAAGAGAAACAGTCGCCAACAGCCACTATTTCTTGCCAAGATGGCCAGCAGGTCTGCAGATCCTTTAAAAACAAAAGCCAAGCCATGCTGCTCCATATCCTCTCACTACCCTGCTGGCTGCAGGAGCTCTACAGTTGCCACCTGCTCCCTGAAAATACCAAGTGTGCCAGAAAAGAATGAAAAACCAGACTAGCTTAGACAAAGAAACGGAGAATCCTGCAAGTGACAGTACATACCTTCAACTCTGGTGCTTACATTCAAGTTCAGTGATTTTATGCAAGTTACCCCTAACCTGCTGTGCCTGCACCACCACAAATGCTTGTTTTACACTGTACTGTTCTCCTCCTACAGACCCTTCAACACTCTGCTCTCTTGCTGCCTCCCAACTGCCAGACACTGCAATAATTGGCATTCCCTGACTTTTTGGGCAGTCTTCTGTAGCTCAGGATTTCACTAATTCATTTCCATGCTTTATTTATTTTAAGATTCCTTTGTGATGTCTGCTCAGTCTTGGGAAGAAGCACTGTGCTGGTACGTGCCTTTTATAACCAGGAACTTAAGCATGAAATGGGAGAAAGGCTGAGCATACCTAGACTCCTGCTATAGCATAAATGGGTTGGATAAAAAAGCTCACGAGAGATGAGGAACAGCTTCCTGGCCTAGAAGCAGCCTTGTATTCAGGAAGATGAACATTGATTTCTTCACTCTGGTTCAATTAATTACTATAGCCACCCCCATGTGATTAAGCAGAGCAGATGCTTTAGATCAACAGATTTTCCACCAGGAGTTTCAACAGCAAGTGGGGCTGGAGGCTGCCATGCATGCCAGGCTATGCCCATGCAGTGCCAGAGCCAGGTTGGCCCTTACTCTGCTCCATCACTCCTAGAGACCACGTTTTCCCTCACCTTCAGGGAACTCACATCCAGCTTCCCTACCAGTCTCACTGGCAAGCCACACTTCAAAGAGATCAACAAAATCCAGGATGTCACCACCCATGAGTGTCTGCTGCCTTGTCACCATGTCCTGGGGCCCTGCTCCCCACTCCTGGTAAAATCCAGCTACAAACAGTTCTGCAGCTGTGACCTTTGATCATGCACCGTGACCACTATACAAGTCCTCCAGAGCTACTCCTCCTCTAGTTCAGAGGAGCCTTTTCTTTTGGAGTAAAGACAATAGTTTGTGACTACCTCAGGAACAAGTCAAGCCAACCTGTGACTCAGTTCAACCAAACATGAAAATAACACTCTGGAGCTGTCCTCCATGAAGGTGACCAAGCCTCCAACCCTTGGATTACAGGCCACCTTCCCATTCCCCACCTTCATACATACAAGTTTCTGCAACAAGGACCACACACAAAGATTCTCACAGCCCAGTATTCTATTCACTTGAACTGGGACTAGTTGAGTTTAACTGATTTTATTTTTTTTAAATGTATTTATCCTTTATAGGAACTTTTTTTAATTCTTAAACGCTGATTTGCTGAATCTGTGCCTTTCCAATACTCATTACGGAAATGCATGGGAAGCTGCCAAAAGAAGTGATGCCTTCTGACTAAACAAGGGATTTATTACTGAGAAACCACTGCACAGGGTAAAAATCCATCACAAACTTATTGATTTAAACTGATTGTAAGTAATCACACACAATTTATATTAAGTGAAACATACTGCCATCTAATTTAGAGTAAGTGAATTGAATTCTAGTGCTCTGAATTCTGGTTAAAAGCAAAACTCTAATTGATATCCAAATAGGAATAATTGAACCTTTCAGGAAACATGAATAAAATATTCCGTTATCTCTGTTTATTATGTACTGATAGATCATTTTTATCTATTTTCTAAAAGTTAGATGTAATTATGGTATTATATTTCTGCACAGATTTATACATAAGCCTGAGGGTAAGTTAAATAGAATTGGACAAGTACTGTGCCTACAGTGTGGAGAAAAGAATTTGATATGCAGGATGCAGTTTAAATTACTTCAAGTTACTCTTAATATAGAAACCTCAAACTTTGCCTACCTTCCACCAAAAATATGATGAAATAAAGTAATTTTAATAAAACATGCTTTTCTCACCTCCAGAGGAAGCATCTCAGGATGAAAATTGTAATGTACAGCACAAGTGATCACTGTGGTACCACATCTTCCCTCCAAGATCCATTCAGGGAACTGTGCTTGTCAGTCTCCTTTGATGTATCAAGTAATTGCATCCCAAACCTCAACAGTATTACTCAGCCCTATAGCCAATTTTATTTCTAAATAAACATTTGAAGGTATTTGCTGTTCTTTTAAGCTGTCAATGTGTAAAGACTGTCAGGAATAATAATAATAAAAAAATCCAAACTTATTCAGAGCAGTCAGAAAGTTGACTATTCGCATTTAAGGATGTCAGAACATATTTTGTTAATAAAATCACTGGTTTATAGGAGCACTGATTGTGCCACCACTTCCAGTATTCAACTAGCTTCATAACTTTTGAAGACCACATGCCCACCTCAAACTGTTCCTGATAGAAACCCCTCCTCAGGTCTATACATTAAAGACTGACATGCAGTTTCTCAACAGCAGCACTGATGTGCTGGATCGTATCAAGAATGACTTACAAAGTTCACCAGAAACCTTTCAGCAGCCCTTCCCACTGCAGGTTGGGTTCAGACAGGTTCTCATCAGCTGCCCACTTGTAGAAAGGCATGTTTCAAGTCTTCAGTGAAGTTAAAAGCCAAGGTGTTCAGATCACCTTTGGACAACTTGAAAAACTGAGTTTTAAAGTCATGCTCTAATATATGTTGCACTCATGGGCTTGAACTTCATCCTGCAGTGAGCTGCACATAAGTGGAACAGTTGTCCATAAGTAGCCTCATTACAATTCAATTAAGTCCATTTGCAGAGTGCATTGCAGGACGGGGCCCTGAGGAATTTCTTATGTTCCTGGAGCTTATTAAATTGCTCAATATCTTCACCAAGGCAGCAGCTCTGCATTCAAATCATAATTTACTCTGATTTGCCTGGTTAGAACTAGCGACCTGTTAGCTGTTATTTTTGCACAACTAGATGCTTCCATTTACATAAACTTTCCCCATTTTTATCATAACCTGGCTCTTAACATCAGTCCCTTGATCAAACACCACAAAAGGCTCCCTGCTTTTCCACTGCTCTGAGATGGACTCATGGACCAGGCTAAATTACACCAGAGGACATCCAAACCCCTCAGGTGCTTGCCAAGCATGACTTAAGTTCTAGAGAAGGTATTCTGAGAAATAAAGCCTAATTCCCAAGCTCAGGTTTTTAGAACAAAGCTATCCACTACAAAGTAATGCCATTTAGCAGAGACTTTTTTCTCTCCTGTGGTGTGAATGTTGCCAGACCACACCAAGTCTGTTTGCATGCAATTCAGAAATACTTTACTGACATTTCCACCCAAGAGTACACTCATTGGATGCATGTAGCTGAGCTGGTTTAATGGACTTGCTTGTCTTGCAAAGTATTTACTCCATATAACAAAAGAAGTGTATGTTACACAATAACAGAATATCTCCAGTTGGAGGAGACCCATGAGGATCGAGTCCAACTCCCTGCTCCTCACAAGACCACCTAAAACTAAACTATATGACTAAGAGCATTGTTCAGAAGCTCCATGAACTCTGACAAGCTTGGTGCTCTACCCACTTCCCGAGGAGCCTGTTCAAGGGTCCAGCCACTCTCTCAATGAAAAGCCTTTCCCTCGTGTCCAACCTGAACTTCCCCTGATGCAGCTTCACTCCGTTTCCATCTGTCCTATGTCACCACAGTGAGGAGATCAGCACCTCTCCCTCTGCTGCCCTCCTCAAGGAGTCTGCAGACTGCAATGAGGTCCCCTCCCCAGCCTTCTCCAAGGTGAACAAACCAAGGGACCTCAGCAGGTCCTCTGAAGTCTTGCCCTAAATTAGCCAACACTCCCATTTCCTGAGCCTGGCTCTGCTGTTTAAAGACTCAGCCACAGACTGCAACAGTTGTTTGCAGTTCCTGATCCAGCCACAGCCCTGGTTGGGCCTCCCAAAAACTGCTCATCATCTGCTGCTCTTTTTTAAAAGAAGTGTGAGGAATTAGCAAGTTGGAGTAATAACTAATCCCTTTCTCTTTATTAATAAATACAAGTAAAACTTCAGTCAGAGATAAATTGGGAGAAAGGAAGAAAGCAAAGAAGATCTGTCAAGGGAACTGCTGAGGTCAAGCAATTTTTCTGCTGTGTTTCTCCCTCCCCACTCATTCTCAGCAGTCTGGCTTTTCCCACCCAGTCTGAAGTGCAAACCAGAAAAGCAACAAACTAGGAAAAAACTAAAATGTTCAGTGGCTCAGCTGCAGAAAGACAACTCAGGCATCATCTCTGGATAGGAAATGGTGAAATACAGTTTGTGAACTGGCTTTTGGCATCAAAAGCTGCTGTCAGTAGGATTGTTTCTGAGCAGAGCTCTACAGGTTGCAGTCATAGTCAAGGCTCACACAGGGGCCTTCATGGCAGAGTGGGAGCAATAGCACATCCTCCTCCTTCCAAATCTCACTCTGATGCAGGAGCTGGAGCTCCTCAGAAAAATTGTATCAAGAGGACACCCTCAAACCATGGTTTTGTTGTTTTGACTAACTCGTTTCCTCAGACTTGGATAGCTGTAGAACACACCACAGAAAAGATGAGATTCCTGAGATGAAATGGTTCCACCTGCAGCACCACCACACAAACACCTAAGTAGTGCCCCCACATCCAAGAGCAAAGGCCCCCAGTCCCTTGGCTTCAATTGCAAAAGGCTGCTCCAGTAAGAGCTGTTTGCCATCTGCGTTGCACTGCAGTAGTTTCACACTCTCCTTTTCAGTATTAAAGTAATTCCCCTGCTAATGATTCCAACAAGCCAGCACCAGAGCATGACAGCAGCCCTGACACCACAGCAGAGTAGGAGGGACACAGAACAAGGTGTTACAAAAGGAGCTGAAGCAGCAGTTAACATTTTCTTTCTTTCCAGTCCAAAAGGAAGAAGTTTTATTAAAGGACAAGCTATCCTAGACACTCAAAACACATCATTCCCCACAGCTCTAACAGAGGCCACTGCTCTCCTGCCCCATGGGGCTTATTGCCTCATGAGCAGCACAGCTGAGTTAGAAAGCAAACACAACCCAAGCAAAAACAGCATTTACACTCACTTTGAATGAAAAACAACTTTCCAAGCATTAGGGATTAGCCTTTTTTTTGTGATAACAGTCAGAGGGCATCCCTGCCCCACCTTTCTCAGGCCTGCCCTAGACCCCATCCACAAGCTTCACCCTCTTCCAAACGTGGTCTCTTCTTAAACACTTGCTTAAAAAAAGCCAGCTCTTGCACCATCCACCACTTCCTTCAGCCTCTGCCCCACACCAGGCAGGGCTTCCCAAATGTTGCACCTTCATGTGCAACCAGCCTTCCCTGCACTCCCTGCTTTGCCACAGCTCCAGCCCTCTAGGTGCAAAAGGACTTTGTTTGCCAACCCCTGACCTCCGAGTTGGGGGGAAATCCTCAGGAATCACACAGGCAACCGTGGGCCACCCAGAACCCAGCTCCACTGGGATCCCAGTCCCATCCATAGGGGTTGAAAATACACCCACAGGTACTACTACTCTGCGTGGGCTGGAGGAAGGAGAGGGGACAGGGGATCCAGCTGCTGCTGGGAGCACTCCATGTCCTGTCCCACTGCCCTTCCTCCTTCCTGCTCCTGCTCACACTCCTGTACCAGCACAGGGCTCCCAGGGCACTGAGACCTTGGAGATAGGGAAGTGATAGGAAGTGAATCTAGAAAATGCTTTAGAGGAGGAAAAGTAAGAAAGGGACTTGCTAGAAGTTGTTTTTAGCCTATGTGAGAGTTGGAGAGAAGCTGGAAGAAGTACTGTGGGTAGGAGGCATTACTTTTACCAAAAAAATGCTCTTCTAACACAGAAAAGCATCACAATGGTTTGCTTTCTCAAAGCTCAGGAGTCACTCATGAGAGTGACTTATGGCAGCATCTCAGAGCACTGATCAGATCTCCATCTACTAGACACAAAGGCAAGGAAGTAAGACACTCAGATCTCATGATGAAGCACTGTCTGACATTAGCTGCCTGGATGCAAAAGGTCACAAGAGAGCAAAACAAGCCAGCCTAGCACAGCCCAAACCCAGCACCCCAACCCAGCACACACCACCCTACTGGGTCTGGCCTTGGAGAGCTCACAGCTGACACCAGCAGAGGGTGGCCCAAGACACATTTTAAAAGACCTCCCTTAAAACCCCCAATGTGCAACTATTTCACAGACATTAGCTTCTGTGTCTTTTCCTACAAGAGGTACAACACTGCCCAGTCTCTGAAAGGGGCAAGCTGGCCAGCTTTTTTGTTTTGTTTTTATTAAATAACCTCCCAGACACTCTCCAGAGAGATCTGAAGGCCCTGACTGCCCACCAACACAAGCAAAAGACAGGAAAATACAAGATGCTTGTGTCCTGGGTTTAGCCTCAGAAAGACTTCTTTAAGGAATGAACTAAAATTGAAGTGGCTGTAATGCCAAAAACACACACACACAAAAATCCCCTCACAACCACATCTTCCCTTGGTGTCCTTGTGACAGTGTCCACACACACCTCATGTTTACAGCCTGATTGTTTCCAGTGGCTGCCCTCTCTTTGCTTATGCTACAGCTTTGGATCTCAAAGAAGTGAAATGTTGATATTGAATGTGAAAGAGAAATTCATCTGTGCCATGAGAGTAGTGAGCTGGTGTAGAAGCTGTCAAACAGAGCGAGTGTCCTACAACTGCCATAGTATAATGAAAATATGCTTTAAAACTCTGTGACAACTGCAGAGTGAGATAGGAAATGAAACTGCATCTGGAGACTCTGTGTGTGAGCACAGCAGCCTCTGCTCTGGGCTGTACAGCCAGTTTGAGGGGGGCAAGCCCTGCTTCCAAATGCTGGAGCAAACAGGGGCAGGCAGACTATTTTGAGACAGGAGAACCACCAGGATCCCAAGTGCAAGTAGGTCCTTGCAGAGGATCAGCCTCAGGTGCCCTCTTCCCTCCTGTGCATGAGGCTTCAGCTGGAGCAGGATGGATGGAGCCTCCCACAAGTTCAGAGTCACAGGAAGCCAAGCAAGGTTAGGTAGGAGGAAGCCTCAGCTCATTGAAAGAGAAGCTGAGGAAGAACACTGTCCTGCCCAGTGCACAATTTCAGGCTTTTCAAGAATGGAGCCTACATAACAAAGGTGCTTTTTCAGGAATCAAAGATGCACATGAAGCCAAAAGCTCTGACAAGTCCACGTGTACTTGAACTTGCAGATCTGACTGTCAAACAACAAAAGACTTTATTTACAGAGATGATCAACACAAGGTGGGGATTTTTTGGCCACAATTCCTGGAAAGCTGCTGCTAATTCCAGTGAATCACTTTGCCTTGTTGCAAACATCTCTTGACTCTAGGAAAGCTTAAGATTTATATGCTTCAGACACTTGGGCAGGGATTTTCATGGATCACCAGGGAACCTGGATGTTGAGCTCTTGCTGGAAGTGTGAACATTGAAGAGCAAGCAGAAGCAAGTAAATATTTGAGGTATTTAACCTCCCTCAGAAGTACTGAAGCTAAGAACCCAAGTGATGAACCACTTGCAAAAAACCCCCAAGACTCTGGAGTTTGGAAGTCACTCATGTCAGCATTGAGCAGCTCTGAAGAGATGTGGGAGCATCATCCAACCCCTTCACCACAGCCCTCCTGCTTCCCAAGTCAGCAAGGCTAGCTGGGTCTGCAGGGCAGAGCATGAGCAGCCTCAGAGCTTTTAATCACTGCTGTGAGGTGACACCAAGTGCGAGTGCAAAGGTGGGGGAGGAGAGGCATTTGGTCAAGAGTGGAAGATTGGTATTATCAAATCAATAGTGTACAATAAATATAGCAAGGGCGTTAATCCAATTAGCTGAGTAAGATGAAGGTGGGAGATACTAGTGAAACAGGAAGATTGCAAGAGGCTGAAATTAAACATACCCAAAAGAGAGAGGCAAGGAGGGCATTACTCTAAAACCATGGCCTTTTGGTGACTGTGTGCAGATGGAAAACTTAACCTGACTTTTGGAGGCAGAGTCTGAACAGGGAAAAAAGTGCAAGTTTTGCCACAAAAAGAGATCCCACCTTGTGAAAACCCAACAAAATGGCAAAATTCTGCAGATGGAGCTGGTTAAGCTGTTTGCTAAATAGCATTGCACTGTAATACACTGAAAAGAAAGAAAACCATCATATAAAGATCTTCCTGCTTGCAGAAGCTTATTCACTTGTACCACAGCCCACATGTCCTCACTGAATACTCAGATCCAGCAAGGAACTATGAAAATCCTGGGGAGGAGGACGCAGCCAGTCTAAGAACAGCAACAGCAGCCCAGAAGGAACAGGTATTTTATACAGTTACCAACATTTACTGCAGAGAACTAAGCTAACAGGGTGCCTGGGTGTCTATTTGTACCACGGCAGGAGTCCATGGCTATTACAGGCACACAGGAAGAGGAGAGCAACCTGTGGAGCATTCATTTCAACCAGGCACTCCAGTAAAAGGAAAACTTCTCTCTCTGAATCTTTAAGGAGAAGCTAATGAAGACTGACTTTTGCGTGCATTTATTTAATTTTTTCTCAGCACTGAGTGTTTCCACTTTTAAGTTTCACGTGCAGCTTGAAAGCAAGGCAGAAGCCAATCCGTTAGGAAGAACACCAGCTCTTTAGAGGATTAAGAATTAAGTTAACTGCACATTAGAGATAAAATAGTGGAGTGCTTGTCTTTATTCTTAATAATAAACCATAAGGCATTGAGCTACACAGCACGATTAACTTCTTTCAACTTCTCACTGTTACTGCTGAGACAGCAACATGGTGCACTCACAGAAACATTAAAAAATATGGAGTGATGATGTTAAAATTAAATGAATTTAGGGCAGGCAAAAAATGCTGCATTGCAGCCCAGAAGATGTCTTTTGTTCAAACAAAGAGCACTAGTAGCTTTAGGATGAATTCCTCAAAACCAAAAGCCATTCATGGTTTGAACTAACTAGCTCTAGGGCTATACATGTTATTTTGCATCCCTCCTCTCCTGCCTAAATCAGGATTCATCTGGCTACTTGGTCTCTGAAATAACTCCACTAGTAGTGATGCCTACCAAGCTGGTAAAAAGAATGAATTTGGGAAACCAGAAACCACAGCTGAGGTTTCATCCCTTCCTCCTTTACCAGATCTGTGCAGTCCTGAACTTCTTTTTCCTTTGACTAGGTTCCCCATTTATGAAACTCCACTTAGAAACATGTTAAAATAAAAATAATTTAAAAAAACCCAACTTAACCAAAACATATACGTCTGTGAGATACAGATACTAAACAAACAGAGGCATTTTGATCATCAGGCAATCAGCCCAACACATACTACAAACAGACCAGCAAAACCCAGTACTTACTAAGAATTCTGGGAATGAAATGACTCTCCATAAGATGGAAAAAGTTCCATCTTCAATGTGCAACTGAGTCTTCAACTACTCCCCTTGGTTCAAGGAGTTGCTAAGTCTACTCACATGTACCCTGACCTGGTTTAGGACAACTGAAATAAGAGAAGGAACAGAGCAAAATTCCTAGTTCTCCTCTTCCTCCAAGCTTTAGCTGCAGCTGTAGCAAATAAGCAAACACCTCCCACCTGTGGGAGAAGCTCACCTGAAAGGTAGGCAAAGCTTTGAGCATTCATCAAATTCCACCTTCACTGCCTGAAAAAAACTGGTTAACACTTAAACCACTGAAAAAACTCTGGTTCAAAAGTCTATCCTGTGAAAGCAAAGATACATCCTTGTTTTTGCACAGACTTGGTTTTTTCATACCTGGTTAATGAGACATCTTTTCCTGCATTACAGAGAGTCCAGCACAGGTGACTCAGATCTAAGGCAGCAAATCTAAACATGTAAATACTCCCCTAGGGAAGAGCTGAAGTCATTGGCATGACCAGCAGCAGCTGGTGGTGCAGCAGACAGCAGTTCCTCTTTGTGTCTTTTTTCTGCAGCTGTGTAAGGTCTGGAGATGATGTGACACCTGTGACATGGAGGAAGACATGCCTTAGCCAAGCACAGTCCCACTGAGTAGCTGGAGCTCTGTGGTGGCCTTTAGGCATCACACCTCAGCTACAAAGAGGGATCAGCACTCCATGCAGGTGTTCAGTGTGCCAGGCTGGGCCCTGAGGTGTTTGCCACCTTAAGCACATGAGGCAGAATTCAAGCTGCTGGAAGTTTTTCAGGAAAATGCTGGGGGAAAAAAAAGCAATGAACCAAGATCAGAATGCTCCCTGGAAATGTACTAGCTTCCAACAACAGGGGCAAGTTTCCCCATTTACTCTCCTGGCAGGCTACATGGATTTCACAACATCACAGACAGAGCAGACATATAAGTTACCTGAAAAAGCTTTTGGTTTAACTGCTACAAGATCAGCAGCCTTAGGAAACTTGTTTTTTCCCAAAGTTGTCAGTGCTTTCAAATTTGTGGTCTGTGCACCCATCAGGGAAAATATGAAAAGTTTGCCTTTGCTCAGATTTCAACATGAAAATGTCTTTTTTAGAAACTACTTTGGACTCCTCTTCACTGAGTTGTCAGTATTTTGGGATCCTGGAAGTCTGGTTACTGCAAAGACTCAGCTCCTGCCTTAGCAGCCCTGAGCATCTGGTCCTGCTCTGGAATATACACAGCAAAACTGGGATTCAGGGAGGGCTGAGCTCTGCTCCCTGAAGCTAGTCTGGTCCCAGCTCTCTGTTTGCTCTGTTGGCAAACTATCTCAGATTGTGGCTGTGTTGGGGCTTGAGAAACCATTACTTCATTTTGGGTAAGACATTTCTAAATTACATTTCCTGTTTTGTCTTTTAAAGTTATCAGGAGAGCTTTGTTCTCCCCCTAGAAGTGTGACTTTTCTTGATTATACTTTTCACAGATCTCCAGGCTGTAGTTATAATGCAGCGTATAATATACACAGAGAGGTTTGGAAAATTAGGCTCATTTTGTTGCTGGGTAAACTGTGTAAGCCTGTGACTCTCCCAGCTGGTGCCACTGCCAGGTAGCCTGTTCCTGTCATATTCCACATTGGAAAAAAAAATGCAACAGCTTTGCTGAGTGGACCAAAATAAGTGATTTTTGCCTTAACTTTTCCAGTAACATCTCTCTCTTCCCTCCCCAATCCCCCCCATACTTGGGGCAAACTGAGGCTCTCCTGGGACTTTGATGCTTAGAGCAGCAAAAGGGTTTACTATCCTTTTCAACAGGTCTTCAGCTGCCTGCAGGAAGAAAAGATGCACAAGTATCATTAGTCCTTTAACCTGTCTTTGCACCATTTTCAGGTCCAGAAACTCACATAAAAAACCATTTTATTTTGGAACTGAGTATTCTATTATGTACAAATCATTTCAATTCATTTCCTTTTAGACCTGCTGTTCACCTGCCTGTTAGACAATCTTCTGTCCCTTCCTCAAAAACATAAATATCCTCATAAAACATCCTCTCCCAGAGTAATATAAAAGCACTTTTTTTTTTTTCTTACCAATCAGATATTTTTACAGGCTACTAACTCCATATTTGCTGATACTTAAGCCACCCAAAAAATCCATCAGAACTTCCTAAAGACAGCCACGTGCCAAAAAGAAAACAGCAAACTGATCTTCCTTTACAAGAGCCAAACCCCAAATATAGTCTTCTAGATAAAAGAAAATCCCACAATCTTACACTTAACCATCACATTTTGCTTTCCTACCCCCTAATACATGTATTTGTGAGGGTCTTTTTCCTGTCTTGATGACTTAAGTGTGCAATAGTAGAGCCTTTCACTCCAGTTTCACTGATGTGATGTTTCGAATCACTGACAAGTACAGTGTTGCAGAGTCTTTTTATTTTTCAGTTGGATTCCTAGGTTTAGCAGAGTGCTTAGTTCACACCCCAAAATGCTGCAGGCATTCGTATCCAAGGCGTTTTGGAAGTGAAAGTCAAGGGCACCCATGATTTAGCTCTTCAGTGACAGGAAAATTAGTCTGCAGATTTGAGTAGAACTAAAGCTGTTGAAGGTTCATGCACAAAACCAAGGCCCAGTTTGATCCCACACTAGTCTAGATACCAGAATTTCATGGCAACTTATGTGGATGATCAACTAGTGAAGATCCACCTACTCTCTGCTTGATTTCCTGGAGACAGACTGTGCTCTTAATTATTAAACAGTCTTGGTGCCACTCAGAGCAAAGTTTAACAAGTCAAATCTGCAGAGGCAGGAAGCAAGTTCCCTTGACTCCAAATAAATGCAGTTTAGAATTAGCAGTGATAAAAAGCTGTTGCTGGCATTACAGAATAATTCTTAAAATCCAATGCCCACTTCGACTGTAATGCCTCCAAATTCAAGCAACCTAAAGATAAAACGAAGTAAATCTGCCAGAACAGCCTTACTGCATTGCTAATGGGTATTAGAAAGTACAAGGGGAGGGGAACAACCACCAAGACAAAATCTTGCATATATCTTAAAGCTCTTTAGAGGGGGAAAGAGCAGAGGGAGAGTCTGAATCAAGGCTGAATCCTCAACTCCTTTGCTTTGAAACACAATTCTAGAACACACAATCATCTGAAGAAACATGGTAACAGAACAATACACCCTGGTTTACTTTCACAAGACTGCAGTGAGAACAAATTTTACCTCTAATTCTATGTAGTCTGGCTCTGTCCCCATGTTACCAAAGCTCATGAGTCCCACTGTCACACTAAGGAGATGATGCTGGGACACACACAATTTCCAGTTCAAAATCCCTTCTGGAAGTCCTGCTTTTTGCACCCAGGGTGTAGGATGCATCCTGCTACAGAAATGAGGTGACAACTGGAGACAAGCTGGCACCTGTTGTCCTGCTGTGTGGCCATCCCAATATCTCTCAGCTGGCAAAAACCTTCCAGGGTGGTATATTAAAAAATGACACAACACCCCACACTTTTCCCACTCAAACTTCTCAAATGAAACTCAACTTTGCAGACAAGGAAAAACCACCAAAGGGTTGAGCTTGTTTAGCAACAACCTGCTTTCTTACTCTGAGGTACAAGTGAAACGAAGCAGGTTGTTAGGGAAGAGGCAACGAATTCAAAGTGGAAGACAAACACCTGACAAAAAGAAGGAGTTATTGGAGGGTTTCTTTCCCAGCCCATCCCAGGCCCATAGCAGCCCCTGTCCCCCATTTCAACCTTCTTGGTGGAAGGTGACAGGGCCCCGGACACGAGGGGCAACGTTCTGAGGTACTGACAGAAAAGAAAGGTGTTTATTTTGATGAAGTAAACAGACACACTGTAATAGCCCAGTCTGTCCTGCCTGCTCCTTTTGCATCTTCATTTCTCCATCCCAGCAGGCAGAACACAACCTCACAGCTGGTGCATTTTCTTTTTCCCCCCTCCAGGCATTACTTCAACTTGCTGCATCCCTCAGGATGTTTCTCAAGACACCTTTCTCAAATAACTCCCAAGTTAAAAACTTTCCTTACCCTAACACCTCACAGGTGTAAAAACAACATGCTGGCCGGGCTTTCCCTCTCCCACACTGCCCTCTGCAGCTCGTTGCTGCCCAGGCTGCCAGCGAGGGGAGAGATAACAACACATACCTGTGCAGATATTGTGAGACGTGTTCACCTGATTCGTGTTAAAATGGAAAAGTCACAGGGTGAAGAATAATCCTGTGTGGAACAATGTTAGAATGAAGAAAAATTTTTTGTGTATAGTATCTTTGCTTGTGCTGTTATTTTTGTATAGTGTAACAAAATTTGTATCTTCAAATGTTAGAGTCATAGAATGAAGAAAAATTCTTTGTGTATAGTATCTTTGCTTGTGCGGCCTGTTTTTTTTGTATAGTGTAACAAAATTTGTGTCTTCTGCTTGTATATTGCTCTTGTCTTGTGTATGTTCTGCTTGTACATTGCTCTTGTGCATCTTCTGCTTGTGTATTGCTCTTGTGTATCTTCTGCTCACATTGCATGTGATTTTTGTATTATGTAGCAGACATTGGGCAAACATCTTACAGTTATTTTTTAGCATAGACTGGCTTTGTTCTTAACCATGAGAATGTTATAAAGCAGATTCTAGGAAATAATTAACATAAGCCGACCCTTTTCTCAAAATAGTGATGCATATGTATTAGTCAAAAAGATAAAAACTGGGAGACGAAACTGTTTGTTGCACGTCTTGGTGGAGCAGGGACTCCCAGTGCTGGTTGTTTGCTCCCCTTCGCTTAATAAATCACTAATTTGGATAAAGATCCCACTTGGGAACGGGTCATTTATCACAGATATTTATGAATGAAGAGCCCAGGGGGGTGTTTCCAGTCAGAGCAGCCCCACGTCACAGCCCGGGACACCCAGCGCCTCACGGGCCTGGCTGCACAGGCATCGACCTGACAGGAAACTTTCCTTTCTCACAAAAAGATGCTGATTTCAGGTGGCATGAAGCCACACTGAGTCTGTTTTCTGCACGTACCTCACCAGCTGGGTACACTGGGGCAATGGGTGCAAACTGGAGCACAGGAGGTTCCATGTGAATCTCAGGAAGAACTTCTTTGCTGTGAGAGTGCCAGAGCCCTGGGCCAGGCTGCCCAGAGAGGCTGTGGAGTCTCCTTCTCTGGAGACATTCCAACCCCCCTGGCCACGTTCCTGTGTGATGTGCTCTGGGTGCCCCTGCTCTGGCAGGGGGGTTGGGCTGGGGGAGCTTCCCAGGTCCCTTCCAACCCCTGGGATTCTGTGATTCTGTGGTTCCTGGCCCGGTCTGTGGTCCCACCAGGCCAGGTGCCTGGGGAGCGTGAACAGGGCCGGGAGCTGCAGGCACAGACACACACACCCACCCTGACTGCATATTTTGAGAAAGAAATGCTTCAAAGAGACAGATCAGTATATTGCTGTAGTATTTAGTGCTGTATTTACTGCGGCAAAGCTACGGATGCTCCGTAAGCCACAATAATACAGTGAAGTGGAAAATGAGTCACTGAAAACCATCATGGCTGTCATTGCGTAACTGCACGGGCATCAAACCCACCACAAGGATTACAATGCGAGGTGGGTGATACACGTTTGTCAGGGCCACTGGCTGATCAAAACTGCTCCTGTGACTTGCAGGGGACCTGAATTTTGGCTGCGAGATGGCAGAGCCTCACTGGTGAAGGCAGAGGGTGATTGTCCCCAGCTCACAGCCCTGGGGGACGAGGAGCAGGGTCCATGGGGCCATCACCCTTCAGAGACCGGGTCCTGGTCAAATGCCACCAAACTGTGAGCACGGGGGCAGTTCCTGGGGTTTGCTGTGGGCAGGCAGGTGGGAAGAAGGCACCTCATGCCTGCTCTGGCCCTCAGCCTGGAGAGAAGCAGCTGGGGCTGCACTGGGACGTGCTTTGCTGCCTGGTCCTCAGACCCTGCCCAGGAAAATGCCCCTTGAGCAGCCCCTCATGAGAGTCAGAGCTTTTACAGCACCAGGGAGATGTGGCAGAGCTGACTTGTGGGTAGAAAAGGAAAAACTGGGGCCTAGTTTTCTGCCGCAGTGAAAGCAGAGAGCTCTGATGTTTTTAAATAAACAAATTTACGTCCCTAGGAAAAAAATGGCCTTCTTTCCCCCCC
>NW_009951955.1:624386-633755 GCF_000747805.2 Chaetura pelagica
CACCCCAGCCACAAGTGAAACAATTCTCCTCCTCAGCCCTTGGCTAATGCTTTAAGAAGCCAAGTGATGGAAAAAAAATGTCCTTACCAAAGGCCGAGGCTTTGAGGAATCACAGAATCTTAGGGGCTGGAAGGGACCTCGAAAGATCATCTAGTCCAACCCCCCTGCCAGAGCAGGAACCTGACATACACCAACTCATTGTCCATATTACTTACACAGAGCAGCATCATTTATTCCTTTCACATGAGCAATTGCTTTGTTCCTACACTGTACCCCCCCGTAACTCTCCAAAATAACCATTCCCCTTATCTAGCTGAACGCTCTGGGTATGGGCCACCTCTAGTCCTGCTTATTAAATGTGATAAAGCCAGGTCAGTCCTCAGCCTGGGCGCTGCCTGACACTGCCCCGCTGAGATTTCTGCCAGTCCTGCAGGGGAACAGGAGATCTTCTCACAGATCTGACTCGTAATTTAACAGCTACATTCACCTTGAACGAAACAGCACAACCGTCCCTCCAGCCTCCTCGTGTTTCAGGGCTCTCTTTAACTACCCTCTTGTGGTATCTCTGAGCAACGACAGCCTTTCCTAACAGCATAAAATAAATCCATTTCTACTTGGCCGTTCTGAGGCAAAACTTTCCTTTTAGAGGGGAAGCAGCTGGTGGTTGTTTTAGAGATTGTTTGGTTATGGTTTGTTTTTTTGGTTTGTTTTGGTTTTAATCAAGCGAGCTTCAAGTGCATCATGTTCAACCCAAATACTCTGAGGCCCTTCAAAACTAGGGCCCACTGAAAATCCCAGGAAGTTTATACTTGCAGTTTAAATTGTCTTTAGGAGAAAAAAAAAATAATTCTAGTTTCTAAGCTTTTGATGCTAATGCCATCTCTGCAGCATTAAAAGAAAACAACACATAAACCAAACCCACCACTGATTCAACAGCAATTAGTTAAGGGCTTTGAAGATACAAAGCAGAAGATCTATTTCATCAACATACAGTAATATATATTATAGATATTTAATATTGATATGTAAATTCCATTTAATACATTAAGTTCTCAATTCTTTTCTTGCTGTGAAACAAAGGTAATTGCCCTGGGGGTGGAAGGCCAGGTTCCTACAGCTAAATTCAAGTATTTCAATAAAGAAACATCAGAAACCAAATCAAGACAAAGGCTACACTGAGCAAAAAGAGACACAAATAAGCCACACTAGGTGGTAAAATAGAGCCTGTCTGCCCTCAATAACCAGAATGACCTCAGGCCTTATCAGCTTGGGTCAATACCTGAGGTACTTGAATTATCAGTAAATAAGTAAATCCATTATTTCATGGAGATCATTCTAGCAACTCTAGGATGCTGGGAAGTTGTTACCATGGGTTAGGGTTGAAAGTGCTTTCTAAAGGAAAAGGAATAACCCATCAATTCCTCATCTCTTACCAATGACTGTGCAATTAACCTGAACCAGGGTTCTTTTGTTCCCGTGGTGACTAAGGAAGTAACCTAGTTCCCCTGGCTGACTCCTAGGATGACTCAGGCAGCAGGTGGCTGGTGTTAAAGTGGTGACTCTTCTGTGTTCCCAGCTGCACTGTCTCCATTTATAAAATGGGGATAATGGTGTAGTGAAGTCTGTCTTACCAGCCCAGCAGAGGGAACATGACCTGCAGCTAATGCAACCTGCAGGAACGGCCTCAACAGAGAGCAGCAAAAAGGACACCAGATTGTGGGGTGACACCATGACTGCTACACAGTTTTATGCCTATCATGGTGCATCTAACATCACGTGCTAATGATTTGAGTTGCAAGGTACCTGCACAAAAAGAAACTCCACGCACACCATGGAACCACACAGTTGGCAGAAAGGGACCATGCTGGGAAACTGCCACCTCCACTGGGAGACACTGTCACCTGGGAACTTCCACCTTGCCCCTCCAGATGGAGACAGGGCTCAGAGAGAATAGAGCCTGTCTTCACCTGCAGCTTTGTCTATTCATGGCTAGCAAATAGATGGAGTCTTTTATAGTGGTTACCATGGCTAATTGACTGCAGCCTTGTTTTCACTCCAGTATCTAGTACTGCTAAAGGGTTTTTACAACAGCACCACTGAGAAGTGCTCACTTGCCCCAGTCAGGACACCAAGCCCAGTGCAATCATGTATTAAGAGACAGACTGCAGCTCCAAGGAGCTTCACATAAAGAACTGCTAGGGTTGGTACTTTACAGAGCAAAGGAAGGAAGAACCAATAAGACTCTAAAATCAACAAGGGAGGAGACAGTCTCACCACTCATTTACATGTTCTTCTCTGAACCAGCCAACCTAGAGGCCAGTCTCCATCTGGGGTTAATGATGAGCCACCTTCTAAAGGCAATTCAGACATTTAAGTTGGGATTCTCTTCCAAATCACCTTCTGGATGAGTTTGCCTCCAAAGATGGCAGCTGGAGTCCAAAGAAGCAAGTTGGTTTATCCAGGTGAGGTTTAGCCAACCTGCCATGGTTGTAACAAAGCCCTGTATAATGAGAATCTTTGGTCGCTGGTTGAACCACAGCTCGTGCTTCTTCCTTGCCAAAACCAAAAGCAGTAAGCCAAGCAGCTCCCCTGTAAATGGAATGTAACCAAGTCTGTTACCTTGTTCCAGTGCCCCAAGGTGGCTTTCAGCAGAGGTCACCTGCACATATGAAGCAGTAGTTAAGAGTTCAAATTATCAAGAATCATGCTAAGTATTTACTTAATAAGGTACAGCCACAGCACATGAAAATAGTTTCAGTAAAATCCTCTCCAACCTCCATTTGCTTATCTTCCAGTCCAGCAAGGACTACACATTTTTGAGGCATTAGACGCAAAGGGTAAAAAGGAACAAAAATACTGTGTCCATGGCTCTTGGAAAAAAGGTCTGTAGTGTTTATTGCTGCCTATAATAGATTTAGTGATTGTAAGGGATGAAAGAGAACATGAGTAGCAAAAAGGCAGATAGAGCAAGGTATGAATAGCAAACAGGCAGGTTAGAGTGAGGTATTTAGTAAGGACAAAGAAGACAATCCAGGTTAAAAAAAGGGGACAATGACCATTGCATCAGGGAACATGACTGCTTCCAAAGGGTCACTTCCTAGACATTGCTTTAGTTGGCATTTTCCCCCGTGATAAGAAGCTACTAAGTGGAACATTAGTTGAGAGTGTGGGAAGGTGGGACCTTCAAAGCACAAAGCAAAAGGTGGTGTAAGCTCAGGGTGGCCTATGCTCCATAGCTAACTGTGGTTAGGTTCCTTCCTCCAGGGTACCTGGCATGGTCTTCACACAAACTGAATCTCTTAAATACTAGCAATTCAAAACCCTAAGATTCAAAATGACCATCTTGACTGGAAAACCGTGCTAAAACAAATTTGTCTATACCTGTGAGCTAATGTCCCCATGCTAAACTTTGGAAAAGCAAGGAATGCATCTGAAGAATTTAAAAAGCATTACAAATGTTTTTTCCTCTCTCTGTACCTTTCAGGAACATTCCTCTCAGCATCACCACTCCCTTAAGAAGACCTGACACAGCCACTTCAGTTGTGTTGCCTTGAAGGGAGTGAAATGCCTCCATGCTTTCTGGGACTGAGAGTGAAGTTCATTGGCTTGATTGGGAATTAAGCACCATGAGCAGGAGGCTGCTCAGCACCTGGGACGACAAGGACCATCCTCTGCAGAGTGACACCACGTTTCTTCCCCCTGCAGACACTGACAAAGCTGTTAGGACTCCAGTTACAGTGCTCCGAGACGAGCCTGGAAGACGATGCTGACACCTGGCAGGGTATCTCTGCAGGCCCCAATAGCTTTCCTCCTTCTACCACCATCTGTAACTGGTTTCCTTCAGGAACTTGGAAGGTTTTGTAGTGATGTGCATCTGAAGACTGAGATTTGGGTTCCGTGCAGAAAAAAAAGAGAAAAGATGCTCTTTTTGCACATTATGGTGCTATTGTACATTTCACACAGTTTACACTACGCTGGCTTTTTAAAAAGACACAGGGGGGTTGCTCTTTTCTCTTAGTTGCACAGTTGAAATTCAGGGAAATTTCACTTTCATCAGATTCACATGGGAGTGAGAGTGGAATTCAGACATAAGAGCTACAGGGCTGAAGAGAGAAACAAAACCAGCCTTGCATCTATGCCTGCACACAGTTCATTGCTTACCAAAACAAGTGGCTGTTACTGAGGGAGGAGAAAGATTTCTTTTGTTTTTCTCAGGAAAGCACATCTCAGTGTCACAATTTACCTCTGCCAAAGTAACCTGGATAAAGGCTGTGAAGTGTTTACAAGAAGCTGGTAAAAACAAAAATCCCTGAAGTAAAAAACCCTCCTGGAAATCTTCTATAATGAAGAGAAAGGTTTTGGTAGTTTGGGGTTTTTCTCTTCAGAAAAGAGCACCATGAAAGCTCTACTATGAACATAGTAATGGACAAATGGACACAGCAATGCACAAACGGTTGCTAGTTACCAGTAGCCACACCTGGTAGCCAAACTGGTAAAATGCCATTGGCTTGTGTAGAAGAGCAGAGACTCCCAAAAGGGCTGGCACAGCCAGGAGCTGCAGGATGGGACTGCACTGAAAGACAAACTCAGCAGTTCATTAAAACCTCACATAAACAGAATGTTATAATACTTTTACAAATCTGGACAAGCCCAGGATCTATTCTCATTTTTGTTCCTTTTTTTTCCCCCTGATCACTATCATCACGTTAAGCAGACAGCTCAGAACAGCTTCCCATCGCCTTTCTATTTTTAAAAGCTATTTCTTCTGACAAGAAACCCACTCTTGGGAAGCAGTATTTTTTTTCCCCATGGCAGCAGCGATGGGGTACTCCACACAAAGAAGCACCTAGCAGTTTGGTTCACATTTTTTAATAACATGGCACAATTTACATTACACAAGTCTTCGCTGATGAGGAAACATGCTGAAGATTGAGAGCCGCTTCACTTTGCTTTTCACATAGGATCTAGAAAGGACTTTATTACATACAGGATAAACAGCAAAAAGGTTTGTATATAACAATCTCTTTACAATACTGAAAGCTACCACTACGGTTCCAGTGTACATATTCTTCAGGGTTGGGGTTTTTTTGTATTTTTTCCTTTTGTTCTTAAAAAAAACCAAAACAAAACCACTGCACAACATCTGGAGTTCACAAAGTCTGAAGCTCACAACTAAACCTTCAGTTGACTACTAAAATAGATCTCTGATCATTAGAAACAACTGTCTGTAGGTAACTTTTGTCTTTTTTTTCCTTTTTTTTTTTCTTTTTTGCCAAAACAGGGTAACAACTTCAGATAGCACTTTAATACACTAGAAGACCAATGGAACTAGTTTTATTTCATACATATATTTTACAGTCCAGTAGACAAGGTATTGAATTCTCTCTGATAAAGTCATATTCTCTCCAAATATTTAGACAAGAAACTCAACACGTTATAAAAAAGTGTTATGAAAAGACAGATTTCAGAAGATTGATGCATATTTTTAAAAAGGACCATGTTCTTCTTGTTACTTCATGTCTTCTATGATTAGGGAACAACCAGGCTGGCCTGTTAACTATTCACAGACTTTATTACCAACTGAAATACAAGAAATTGCAATATGAAATCTGCATCAGAGTTCATTAATTCAACTACTGATCCACAGTGAATACATGTCTAGCATTTAGAAAAGTATCAGCTTTCTTGTAGGATTTGTTTCAATGTGGCTAAAAATCACTTAACAAAAAAGAAAGTGTGTGTACAGAGAAAAACGACACACTGGCAATAAAAAGAAACCCAAACATGAATGGATGTAAGCAGATATTCTTCCAAAAATAAATCTGACATGTTAAGTGATGAAAGTTCTGGAAAATCCCCAGGGTTTGATTATTACTCTGTTTAACCCAGATGAATGTGACTGAAACCCAAGCTGTCATGCCTGCAGCCTCGGATCACAGGTCACCAACCCTGACATGTTCCAGGGAACACATGAGCTACAGCAACATCAGCACCTCGATGCAGGGGTTCAGGGAGACAACCACACTCCTCGTGGGCTGTTCCTTTATCAAAACAAGCAGGAGAAACACGTTTTCTAGTACAGATGAGCTTGTTCAGGGAAAATATGACTTTAGTTATGTTGTGTGTTGAAAAGGCTCCTTTAAGTTATAAAGGCTTTTGTGAAAAGCCTTAAAATTCATTGCATAGTTGAAGGGGTTTAGCTGTCTATAACAATATATGTAACACAGCATAAGCCAACTGTGTTGATCAATATTAAGTTTGCAAATAGCACAGTTTAAGAAGTATTAATGTATTATGTTACTTAATTTTATCTATTTACATTTGTACAAAGTAAAGCTTTCATCTTACCCTTTTTGCATATATGAACCATTAACCCATGAAGCAATCTTTTTACATAAATATCTACAATTGTCTTCACTTCTGGTCTGAAAGACCTTTGAATGGTTAACATTGGTGGTGGTTTGTTTCTAGTCAAGTCATTCAGATTCATGTCTTGTTCTTCAGTTCAAATTTTTAAACTTAGAAATAAAATAGGAGACACAAGGAACATGTGGACTTGGCTAAAAGATCTGGAAAATTTCAACATATAATATACAAAAAAACCATTTCAAAATCTTTGCACTCGGATCTATACATATTGTACAGGGGGTCACATCCCCAGTCTGTATCCATGACTAGTAAGAAGGTCTTTATATTATGTTCATTTACAAGGTTCTTCCCCTCTTTTTCTGTTTTTTATTCAGTCTCACTCTGCTTATCGAGCCTCAATGTCCTTGAGGGTGTGAGAAGGAGGCCTCTCCCTCATCTCTGTTGACAGAGGAGTAGTCCTTCTGGGAGACCCAGGCCGAGGTCCCAGAGTAGAAATAAGAGGTGGAGGGGCACTGAGAGCTGCTGTGGGGGGAGTTTTATTGAGGATGCCATTTTGGTGTCCTGTTGGGGGACTGACCCTGGGGTAGTGCATGCTTGGAAGTCCAGGTGTGATGAGGCTCGGGTGAGGCAGGTGCCCGTCCAGGGCGGCAGGATGAACCGAGTGCAGGCGCGCGTGTTCGTAGTCCTCTCTGAGCATGTGCAACCTCTCCCTCTCATCCAGGTGGTTGCCCCTCTCGTGCTCACGTCGAGGGTCAACAGAGAGAGGGTGGTGGTGATGGTGGTGGTGATTATAGTCGTGAGGTTCTCGATCCCTGAATGACCTGTCTGCTTCATATAATCTCGGCGTAGAAAGACGGTGAAGGGGGTCGTTTCTTAGCAAAAAGTCTCTGCCCAGGGGGTCTCTCCGATGAATATCCAGCTCTCTGTAAGGATCTCTTAAAGGATCTCTCATTGGATCCCAGTGGAAAGAAGGATAGGGGAAACGTTCTCCACCAGGAATTGGGCTAATTCCCATAAAAGGGGTCATCATGCGAGTCCTATCCAGGCCACTGATGCTGTTCATGTGATGGATGCCACTTACACCTACAGTCATGGGCATAGACACTAAAGGACTTGGATGGACATTTGATGTAGATATAGGTGGTGGCTGGTCAGATGACCTATGAGTCTGAGGTCCCTCAGGCTGAACATCATGGTCTTCCTTTCGCTCCTCCTTCACTTTGACTTCATTGCTTTTCTTGGGATTATCGTACGCCGGCTCATTCTTCCTCTCCACCTCACGGTTTGAAGTACTGTTAGGCCTGGTGCTCTCCACAACGGGGGGCCTGGTATAGGGTGAAGGAACCCTGGACATTTGCTTAGACTCTTCCACCACTCGGCTGTCATGGCTCAGGCCTTCCTTCTCTGAAATATAGTTGTCCTTCACCTTGTGCTCTTCAACATTCATCTCCTTCCGAGATTCGGGGTGATCCCTCTCGCGTTCCTTGGGCTTCTCTTTGTCTCGAGCCTCGGGGTTCAGATGGCTCCTCATCTGCTCATTTGAGCTGCGAGTATGTCCGAGGGAGTTGACTGGATGGATAGGTGCTGGCGAAGGGTGGCTGGAGTGTCTTTTCTCAATGCTCTCCCTGGAAGAAAGAGAAGTGTAAAAATGAAGGCGTGAGAAACTCTGCAAATAAAACAGCATCTAGGGTGTCTGACTTGACACTCCTTGCTTTGCAGAAAGCTAGTAACATGCACTGGTCAACACTCTGCTCTTTGGCACACCCCAAACACCACAAGAACCCTCTCTAAACTAGACCTATTCTACTATCTCAACCCTGAAGCTGCTTTGGGAATGATCTGATTGAGATTTCAAACACTTCAGTCCACAGAAGGCTCCCAAGGGAACGTACCTCTAGTACACAGATTTCTAAGACAATGGCCTTAACTGCTTGCAGAGAGAGAAAAAAATAAAAACATACTAATTTCATTTAAAAAAAAAAAGTGAGGCTGTGAAATCCAAATGACATGGGTCATAGTACTGTATCTGCTTCTTCTATTAAGGAAAAGAGATGACATTTTGTTCAGCTGATTTTTAAATAACTGCTAGGCCTATGTATATTACTAATTTCTTCTCTGTTTTCTTCAATCTTCTACCTTTTCAATTCACTCCTCACAACTCAATTTACTTCTTAAAACTGAAAACAAAAACCTCTCAAGACACCAGTGCCAGTGGAGACAATCCACCTCTCTGGGCAGATGAGGCACTTCTCCAAATGTGCAAGGAGCCTCAGTGCAAGAGCTTTACCAGAGGCAGCCATCACAGATGGCCTAGCACAGATCAGTCTGCCCTGTGTGGCATCATTCAGGTCAGCTCTGAAAACATCATCATCTCTTTGGAGTCACTTGCTCTTCAGATTACCAACCCCCTCCCATTCATAGGGCAGAGCAATCAGAGCAGGACAGAGGCAAAGCACCTCCCTGCTGATGCCAGGAAGTCTCAAAATACTGTGAATTCATTTCATCCTTCAAACCTCTTTATGTTGCACAAACGATGATGGAATTCTTGTCTGGCAGTGGACAAAACCTCAGCGTGGATCCTATACCAACTATTTTCTGCAAGCAGTGTTGACCAGGAGTTGGTATGGACAGCACTAAGTGAAAAAGCTTCCTATTTAAAATGAATCAAATTCATAAGGTAAATCTAATCCCTCACTTCCAACGAGTTTAACCTCACTAATTTCAACTGATCTCCGAGCTGGAGTCTCTCCATAAAGTCAGCTCCAGGCATTCAGTGCTGGACACCTGCTGTTTGCTGAGGGTGGCAGTTCTGTTCCATGAGGGGAGGTGGGTGATGTGCTGCTAAAGGCAGGAGGGAGGGCTGAGCAGTGAGGTTCTGCTGTGCCAACCAGCTCCTGTCCACACATTTCTCTCTGGGTGCTGCATCCCTGCCCAGCAGAGTGGCCTGAACGTGCCTGGGTGAGGTTGAAACTCACTCTGGGCAAGAAAAGCAATCCTGCT
>NW_009951955.1:634688-658853 GCF_000747805.2 Chaetura pelagica
CCTGCTGAAGGGCAACTCAGAGGGTGACTTTGAAGTGGACACTTGCTCCACCTACACAATTTCTGCTATGCACTTTTTTGCTGAGCTGAACTGCTTAAGATTTCTACCTGTAGGTACTTTTGGATGGAGAGTGCTCTGGCATCACATACCCTTCAATGCCATTATTAGAATGGAATTGCTCAGTGACAGCTTTTAAACAAAACACCACTGAGAAGGAACAAATCCTGGACAATAGTTACTAGAAATATGGGCTTTTTTTCTAACACTGAGCTGAAGCAATGCAGTCCTTCAAACAAAAAAAAAGAGCTTCACAGCTGCAAATGATGCTCCAGAAGAAAGAGGGGACTGTCTCAGGACACTGCAGTGGAACTCCTCAGCCAGCTCTGCACCTAGGGAAGGTTAACAGATTGTAGCCTGGTATTATCTAAGCTATATTCATTTCCCTTATCTCACTCTAGCTGGCAGGGGGCTGTGGTACCCTGGCCATACAGCTTGTCCAAAAAGAGCAACGTGCAAAAAGAGCAACACTGCACCCTGATCTAATATCCATCTTGGATGGGGAAGAGCCAAGCTAAGAGGTCTCTCTGAGGCACCTTTCCACTGACCACAGAAGAAATCTAGATGAATGCTTTTGGCAAGGCAGCCCATGTGGGGGCTGATAAAATTAGACCTGAGACGACAGAATGATTCTGAAATTAAATCATACCTCCAGGTGTGACTCCCAGTTCTTCTTGTTTGGGCAAATGAGCTTAAAATAGGAAACAGAGATTGGGACCTGGGCTAGAAAGCAGGGCTACATCCTCACCCTGCTGGGTGCCACTGAAGAGAAAACTACTCCAGACATTTTCTACATAGGGAGCATGTCTCCAGGAAGGGAATCTCAGCATCTTCTCATACAGGCAACAGGCTGAGCATGCTGCAAAGTAGAGCTCTTCCAAACCACACCGAGGGAGGCACAGCAACACCAGACTGGCAAAAACATTACTGGACTCAACTGGCAGCCAGAGCTGTGCAGAGGTATGAGGCATGAAGCTTACAAATAATTGAAAATAAATGTGTTCTGAGCTATGATATGGAGTTCAGGCAATGCCAAAGCAGCTTGCAAGGAATGTATAGCTGAAAGGAATTCAGCAGTAACACTTCATAAGAAAACAACAAAACAGCAACTGAAATAATCACATTATTCTAAGGATTACCCATATCATCAGTAACTAAAATGCTTTGCCATTCAAGCCAGTAAAGTTACTCACATGCTTAAACATTTTGCAGGACAGAATCCCCAATTTGTAACAGCAATTTCTTTTGAAGTATTAACACCAGACATGAAAATAATGAAGCTATGCTACCAAACAGAAAATATTCCAAATGAAAAATGTAGGTGAAAAGATCTGTAGTTTGACTTGCTCTTTACATTTTACAATATCATATAAAAGCTCTTACATGTATTTTTAGAATATCTAATGTGTTAGCATAACTTCTTTTAGAAAAGGCTACTAATGCATATATTTGGGTTAGTGACAGAGAAGTCAGAAAAGCAAATCTCCTAAATATTCTTTTATGTTAAAAAATTAGAAACAAATAGCCATTTTGTAGTCATGTGCAAATTTAACAGGAAAGCCATTAAGCCACAACTGAAAAAGCTGATATCATCCTCTCTACATTTTTCAAGGAAGGCATGACACTTGCTGAATGGCAAATTCTTTTAATTTGGTACTTAAATGTTAAGAGGAATTGTTACTGAGTTAACTGTATAATGGGAACAGTCCTGACAGAAAAAATATGACCAGGTTTTACTTTTCATTAACCCTTCCCAGCCTGGACATGGTAGTGTGCAAGACCATGTAAAACACCAAATAAAAACTGTGCTTGAAGGTGTGTAGCAGCAGTGCATGTGTGTGTGGTTTTTTTGAGGGGAAATAAGGCTGATTTCATGAACTGCATGCACTGAAGCTCCTGTGGCTTTGGGCAAGGACCTATCCCCTGCATTTCACAGTACTGGAATTTTACAATTTGATCAGCAGTCCCTCTGGTCAGGCCACTTCTGAGGAGGGTTTGCAGAAAAGGTCTGATTTACAAAGTTATTTAAGTATTCAAAGGTGCAGATATGTGTCTGATGGACTTTTTAATCCTTTTTTCATCCCATCAGGCAAGTATCTACTCGTCCAGTCTGCAAAAGACCTGTGACAACATGACCCACAAGGTGACGGAGCATGTGGGTCTGATTCTGTTCTCACTTGACACTGCCTGAGCTCTGCTCCAGCAAAGCTGCTGCTGCTGCAGGACAGCCAAGTCAGAAGAGAAACAGATGCAGAGGGAACTACTTGAATCAGAAACCTGCATCTTGGTAGTGCCTTGTGTCACAGGCAGCAACAGGTTGTCAGCTCTACAGGCGTCCCTCTGCTGAAGCTCTGGTTTCACAATGTGCCAGGCTGGGAAGGGTTAAAAAGCGGAACAGAGCCCCAAGCTTTGAACTAGACAATTCTTGGAAGTGTTCTTTCGTACCTTTCTTTGTCATCTTTACTAACAGATGAGTCTCGTTTATCTACATCTCTATCTCTGTCATGAGCTGCAGCAGATGAACTGCGCTCCAGCTCTCCTGGCTTCAGCCAGGGCGGAGGGGTCGGGAACGAAGGAGGAGTTCGGTGCAGTCGGTTCCAGGGCTCGTGAGGGTTGCTAAAGCTCTGCATACTGGGGCCATCCTTGTGGCCGAACATTGAGTTGGGTGCTGAAATGGTGAAGTGGAAAACAAAAAGGTTTAAGGAAAAGGTATGCTCTAGTGGAGGTACTTACCAAAAAAACTTTTACAGCACTCAGTTAAAATGAATACATATTATTGGGAGCTGGAAAAGGAAAGGAGATTAACAGAGATTCATTAGAGGGTCTGATTCCTAACAACAGGGCAGGCATCTGACAGCTGTTTAATTGGAAAGGGAAATGCTGTGGATAAAATTGACCAGGGATGAAGTAGGAAGATAAAAGTGAAAATGATCCTTATTCCAAAAATATTGGAGACATCGGGAAATGAACGTGACACAGACTATAAATAATGGAACTTGTTGTGTTTGAACTTGAAATCATGCCATATTTGACGTATGGAGAAAGAAAGTGATTTTTAATAGAATGATCTTTTGTGACTGTTCAAATCTAGAGAAATGTTGATGATCCTGGACAAATAAATGCAGGTTAGTGGTCTTTCCCAGGCACATGTTCTGGATTACTAGTGAGAAAGGAAATAAAAAATGTTCCCACTGACAGCTAGGGATGCTGCACACACCAACTGTCTCTGAACATGCAACAAAACCACAAGAAATGTCACAGACTCCTTAAGACTTATAGGTTCTACATGCTTGGGGTTCTTCCTCTTTTACTGAGCAATGCAATGGTGACACTTAGCACTATGTTGAACCCAAACTATTAAGTAACTCAGAAAATAATTTACCGATGACGAAAAAATGATGATTGAGATAAAAAAGGGCCACTTTTCAAAGTCCCATCTCTTAGTGGTATGTGGTCTAAGCAACTGGTTTAAAAAGACAGCAAATAGTGACCATCACTCAATAGCCTGAATTACCCAGCAAATCAGAAGGCATAAACAGAGAGGTTACTCACTGACTGTGGGGTTCCCCAGTCCCCCGAAGGCGTTGCTCCCCACCGCCGTCAGCCCGCTGAAGGAGGCCGGCCGGTTGAAGGGCTCTGCAAACCAAGGCAAACAGCTGCAGCTCACTGCCAGCTTGGAATGACCATCAAGCATGTTAGCCAACTGCACTACAGCTGCATGAAAGCTCTGCGTCCTGGTCTGAGCCAGGATGAAGGCATTTTTACAGATTTTTTTCCCCTCTGTAAGTGTTCCAGCTTGGACCAGTAACAAATGCTGGATGTCTGTGTTATTGCTGGGACTCCAAGGTCACGTCTTTGCCCTCAGACACTACAGGGAGATCTAGGACCTCTCCACAGGAGGCTGAGTTAGACAGACAGCAAAACTGGCCAGAGATATTCCATTCCATATATCTACGTAAGCTCAGAGGGAAGGACAGAGATCACAGAGGACAATTTCCTTCCTGCTTCTTCTTCCCTTCCCTTCTGACCACGGCCAGCGTCCAGGGAGGACTCCGTGCATCCCTCACTGTGGACCCCCAGGCCGCAGCTCTCCTGACCCTCATCACTCTGTGCTCTCTGGCAGCTCCAGAACTTTTTTGGACTGTTTGTAGCTCAGGAGATGCTGTGGGAGTTGCTGGGGGTGGGGGGAGGCGAGAAGCTTTTGCACATTCCTGAACATACTTATATATAATTGTATATATTTTCCTTTATCATTGGTGTTTAATTAAAGCTGTGTAGTTTAGTTTTCAATCCAGAGTCTCTCTCCTCATTCTCTCTCTCCTTCCCTACTTGGGTGGGAAGAGGGAGCGGATGAAGAGCATTGTTGCTGATCCTGAGTCAAACTGTGATACTCTGGCTGTGCCCTACAGCAGCTGAACATCCCACAACACTGTGGGGATTGTGAGGGGATGGGGCAGAAAAAAATGCTGGTTTTCCCAATGACTGAATGCTTGGGATCAGCTCAGCAGAAACCCTTCCTCTTCAAAGAAAAACAAGATGTTAAAATATACATGGTATTGATGCCTCTAGCTCTGCATAAGTAAATGGTTCATTTAAAACCTGCAAACATCTTCATTTTCCTTTCCTTTTATTCCCTTCCAATTCAGTCCTAGGTCTTTCTCAGGAAATGTCCCTGGCCAGCAAGACTACTCTTAACTCTGGCACCTGTGCCCCAGAACACCTTCAGGCCATGTCTCCTAAAGCACAGCCAGGATGGAAATTAAATGTGCTATTACACTGACATGTCACACTGGCCTGAGCAGTCTGTAATTCTCCTGATACTTATTGCTAATATTACAACAAACTGTTATGGACTGAAAAATACTAGAATAAGCTTTTTTAGTACCTAGTGAACATAGACTTTAAGTCAGTCATATGAAGTAAATTCTCCTCTCCCTTTACTTTGGAGAATTGAAATGGTTTTGATGAAATTACTTCTGATAATACCAGCCCAGAGAAAAGGAAGCTCAGACTTGGCATTTTCTAGAGCCAATCAACTGCAGAATTAGAAGCCTGTATCACGAGTCTGCTGTATCAAGTTGGTGACCATCCCAAGGCCTTTCCTGTGCAAAATTAAATGCCAATTTAGAGTCTTGATCTGGGGTGCTCTCACAGGCAGCAGACACCTTGGTACCCCATCAGTAAGTTCAAAGGGAAATAGCAACATCAGGTAACCCGTTTTAAATGTGTATTCACTAATTTTCACCAAGAGACAAATTCAAGGCCAGATCACAAGATTTTAAGGATATGTTTCCCACTGACTTAAATGAAAAGCAGACATTCAAGTACGAGTTAGGACCAGAAAGCCCTCTATGAACTGAAGCCTTAACACCTTAAGGCATTTTTCTGACTGGTTTATAAACATGACTACAACGAAACCTAACCAGCCCTGTCACTGCTCCTCTAACAGCCAGTGTTCAGAAGTATTTCAAAACATGCTGTCAGTGCTACTATTATGTGTTTTTAGAGCTGCTACTTGGGCAGTCACTAAAATTAAATGGCTAAAATGGTCAGTCTGTAAAGGTTAAGCAGGCAGGACACTCCAAGAGTCTCCAGTGGGCAACCTTTAATGGTTGCAAAGGTCAATGTGTGGTACCTCTGAGCTGTGCTCCCCGTTAGTTGGCTGCAGAAAGAACGTACCTAAGTGAGCAGCTGGGTTGAGAAAGTTGCTGTGGTGAGGTGGTGGGCCGAAAGGGGTGCCAGCTGGATGACCCCCACCTGCCAAAACAAAGCAAAAAGGGTGAATTCCCAGCAAAAGCTCAGAAAGGGACTCACTGTGCACTGGGCTCGGCAGCTCTTGTGAGCAGAGATTGCTGAACTCTGGGCAGGGATTCTGGGGTCAGGGCCCTGTGCAAACAGCAGCTGCTTTTCTAAACAGAAATTCCCAGGTAGAGTATAAGGGGCAGGGGAGGATGGTTCAGTACAGAGGAAACAAAAAAGGCATGTAAGATCCAGCATATTTCCAACCTGTCATCTCCATGATGCATCAGACTTCACTGTGTGAAGAAATGTTCCTCCACTTGTTACCTGCATGGCATTTCAGTAGGTTGGGCTTTTTTAAAAGCATCTATTATCAAATTGACTAACTGCCCTGGGCATGTCTTGCAGAGAGTTCATAAGCCAAAACATCTGGGGAATTCCCTGTTAACATGGCAAGGATTATTGTTTTAATGAGGAAGCCACAAGAAGGAGATTTCACTTCTCAGTACTCACTGGCTGTGGAGAAGAGAGTGGAGGGCCGGGCCAGGTCATGGGGGTGGTGGATGGCTCCAAAAAGGCTGGGGCCTGGTGGCCTGCTCAGAAATTCAGGTTTCAGGCCAAAGTCCAGCTTGTGTGGATCAGACTGCATCTGTTTCTGAAATGGAAAAATAGGATTTGGAAGACACCGTCCTAAAAGACAGCAGCAGCAAGAGACACTCAGAGTGATGTGAGCACAGCAATGTATTCATGCTAACTGACATTTTAACAAGAATAGTAGTTTTTGGGGCTCCAAGCACAGGTGCACAGCTATTTTCCTGGAAGAGGGAAAATCTCAAGCTCCCAAGGCACATTTCCCACAGATTTCAACAGTACTTTCACATATGCTCACATCCATCCCTCTGGAGCAAAGCACTTCAGCACACCCCTGACTTACAGAACAAACATCAGTCTCTGCAGAGGCCTCAGACACTTGCTGAGCTGCAGGAGCAGCTTTGCCTCCAAACATCTAAAGTGAAGCCAAAGAGCAGCGTGAGTTTGGAGCTGATCCCAGGTGGGCAGGGGTATGAAAGGCTGGTTGACAGAATCAACTGGCCAGGCAGAGCTGCCAACTGACCCTCTTCCCACTGCAGGAACCCCCTGCCAGACAGTTCCAGCAGTGGCAATCAATGGACACCAGAACCATTCATTTTCCAGCTGGAGCTGCAACCCAGGGACACTTGAAGCAGTGTGTCCCGTGCCTCTCAGCTGCAGCTGAGCGAGCTGGGGACCAAAATGAATTGGATTACAGATCAAATGTTTCTGAGACTAAAGAACTGAAGTCCCATTTTTCCCACTCCACATCCAGAGCACTGACTGTCACTCTCTGGAGTGGAATCAGCAGACTTTTTTTAAGGTAAATTTGCTGAGGTAGCTGCACTGTAAACACTGCGTGGATGAAGGATGGGCTTGTTGTGCCATCTATTCGTTTCACTGGCCCCTACTTCAATAGTTTTATAGAATGCAGAGGAAAATCAAATTCCCTGTCACCTGTGCTGCCAGAATTCCCCAAACACAGATTGCTGATTAATTGTGCAGGTCAGCTGGAAGGATTTACGAATGTGTAACATTGAGCCAGTAGATCTTAACAGTAACTCTGGAGCAAGTTACGCTTTATAAATCAGTATTTAATACAGTGGCAGCTCAGAGTACAGACCATTACAATGATATAAATATGCATATTAAAAAGTTATGACCAAGTTAATGTGCAGGCCTAGTAGCTGTTTTTCAACTGTTAGCAACATATCTATTAGCTATGAGAATAATCTCCCCTCCTCCTCCTCCCCCCCCAAAAAAAAAGGCTGCAAAAAAAAGTCTTGATCAAAGTTTTGAGATAATGGCCTGCAAGAGCATTGAAATGGAAAGGATGGCCAAGTTACACAGAATTCACACAGGAATCACACAGAATTACTGAGGATGGGAAAGACCTCTGAGATCATCAAGTCCAGCCCATGACCAACACCCCCACATCTCCAGACCAGGGCACCAAATGCCACCTCCAGCCTTGCCTTGAACACCTCCAGGGATGGTGCCTCCACCCCTTCCCTGGACAGTCCATCCCAATGTCTGATCACCCTCTCCATGGGGAAGTGCTTCCTGATGTCCCACCCAAACCTCCCCTAGAGCAGCTTCAGGCCAGGCCCTCTTGTCCTGTCACTGGTTGCCTGGAAAAAGAGCCCAACCCCACCTGAGCACAACCTCCCTTCAGGTGGTTGGAGAGAGTGAGAAGGTCCCCCCTGAGTCTCCTCTTCTCCAGGCTAAACACCCCCAGCTCCCTCAGCCCATCCCTGTCAGACTTTCCCTCCAGTCCCTTCCCCAGCCCTGTTGTCTCCCCTGGACCTGCCCCAGCACCTCCAGCTCCTTCTTGCAGTGAGGGGCCCAGAGCTGCCCCAGGACTGGAGCTGAGGCCTCCCCAGTGCTGAGCACGGGCAGAATCACATCTCTGCTCCTGCTGGCCACACCATTCCTGACACAAGCCAGGATGCCACTGGCCTTGGGGCCACCTGGGCACTGCTGGCTCCTGTCCCACCAGTTGTCACCCAGTGCTCCCAGTTCCCTCTGCTGGGCTGCTCTCCAGCCACTCTTCCCCAGCCTGAAGCTCTGCAGGGGGTGATTGTGGCCAAGGAGCAGGACCCTGCACTTGCCCTTGGTGAATTTCACCCCATTGGCCTCAGCACATCAACCCAGCCTGTCCAGGTCCTGTGCTTTAATAACTAAGTTCAGAAAATAAAAAGGCCTCAGGTGAAGCCTGCGTGCCAGGTTTTTATGCTGTGAATTCATTTTATTCTTCTTTTTAACAACCAAGTTACAGAACTCTGACAGCCATTTCTCAGAACAGCAAAAGGCTGCAACTTTATTGGCAGCCATATAAATGGTGCTGTTCCAGTAATGAGAAAAACCTCCTGTCTGAAAAGGAACAGGAATATCATGGATGTTTTAAAGGAGTTTTGAATGTCTTGGCTTACCCTAAAATCATACCAAAGAAAATGTATCAGATTTATTTTAACCCCAGATGCTGTTCAGAAGAGCACAACTCTGGATGATAACCCTTACCAGTGTATTTGAAGCCCCACCTTAACTCAGGGCCCACTAAAACCAGTGGCAGTGTCTGCACTGATTTCATGGCAGGTTAGATGGAGCCATAAGGCCTTTCCTAGCAGACAGAGAGCCAATTATGGGGCATAAATTCTCTCTTGAATCCCAGCCAGGAAGGCACTAGGCAGGTGTGTAAAACAGCTTTGTGCCCAGAGCTGGTGTGCAACCCTGGGTCTGAGGAACTCCCTGGGAGTGCAGACAGGTTACTCAGGTCTGAGCTGGGTCTTGGTGCAGAGCTGTAGGGAGGCAAACAGCATCCACAGCTGCATGCAATTTGTCCTGGGGTCAGGAAGGTTGAGTTTTAAAGTTTCTCATTTTCCTGCTTCTTCAGTGTCTGCTGTTGCCCTCTGCAAGCAATTACTAGCAGGCCAGACAGTTACCAATTCTTCCATACTTTGCAAGCAGTCTGGTGGCACTGCATGCAAACTTGAAATATCTCTGTAAATGTATTTTATTCCCTGCTCTACAGCCAGGCAGCATCTTCAGCTTGTGCAGAAGAAAAGGCACCTTTACAACCCTGGGCTAGAAGGAGAAATAGTTCTGTATGAGCCTTCAGCTGGAGATTTCACACTTGGTGGTTGCATGCAGAGGGGACTTCACTCCCACGGGAGAGTCTGAGAGAGCCCAAGGGGGCATAAACCAACTCTCCTTACTGACTGGACACCATGCCTAGTTTTCTGACTGAGCTGAGATAGTGAAATACATTTCCCAATTATTCTTGAAATTATTGTCATGCACAGCCTCAAAAAGTCAAGGAACATCCTTTGCTGTAGTTTATTCCTGTTTTTTAACATGCAAGGCAGGAAAGTATTAGGTAAGAGAAATGGCTGCATGAAAATGGCATTTACTGTGAATTATAAAAACACCAGTATGACCTCTCTCTGAATATCAAATCAAGGAAGATACAAAGGACATAGATAGCATGGGGATCATAATTTCATTTCAAGAAAATACCTTTTCAGTAAAAAAAAAAAAAGGAAAAAGACATATAACTCTCTAGGTCTATAATCTTGTCTTTTTTGATAATGGGAAGATGAATGAAGATCACTAGCAGGGGAAACATAAGGAAGCAGAGAAGAGAGATATGTCTCCTGCAGCAAATTAACCTGTCAACCTTGTTTAAAAGGGTTATTTTTAAACTCTATTAGCTGCAGGTTTTAGTAGCTGCTCAACATCTTCATATTCTTCCAGCACTACCTTAGACAACTCCATTGCATCCACAGACTGCAAACTGCTGGGGACTCCTTGTTCATTTTACCTTCTAAGCCAAGCTAGTGACTCCTGAAGTACAAGGACAAACAGTAATCACCAGCCCCTCCTCACTGACTGAAAAATTTCAGGAGCACCACAGAATTTTTCAGTGACTAGTTCAGTGAAAATATTACAAAGGGAAAGAAACCTTCAGTGAGTCCATGTGCAATGAAAACACAGTCAAAGTAAGAATGGGAACACCCTAACTATTAAATAAATACCTTGTTTGTTTTTTTCTGACATCTTATTTCAGGAGTCTAAACTGGCCATGGCCTTTACCCTTCAAGTCTCAAAGCAGGCATAACAAAGAAAAGATCTGCACCCCTTTACCTCTGGTGCAATGAGACAGTGTCTGGACAACATGACTTCATCTGCCTGACCAGCCCAGACAGGCAGAGGTGCCAACCTCCAGCTGGGAGATGCGTTGTGGAAAAAGACTGATGGGAGCCTGTGCAGCCACTGTGGATGAAGCATTGTAGGGACAGGAGAAACCTTCCTGTGCCCTCTTCTGTCTGTGAATATTAGTAAGAGGAATGAGATACACATGACTAGCTTCCCTGCTTCACACAGCTTAATCTTCCTGTGTTTGTGTCCTCAGCCATGAATAACAGCAGGCACACCTACCTCTGCCAAGCTACAAACTGGTTGTTATCACCTCAGATCTGGTGTCCTTGCCCCACGGCATCACAGACATTCCTTTGAGACTCTGCCTTTAGGTTTTGAATTCCAATATGCCATGACTAGGAAATGGCAGGTGTGCTATCATGCTGCATTTGGTGACCCTCACAAGGCATCAGCCACGGCACAGAACTGCTCACAGCAAGGGGCAAACCCTCCCTCCCCCAGCTTCCCCGTGCAATTCATCTGGAGAGCAGGGAAGACTGACCTTGACTTTCTGTTGGTGATGGTAGATCTGCCAGGCGATGTGAACATGCATAGCACACCACTTCCCAGGTTTCTGGAAAAAACAAATGGATACAACATGAACCAGCAACTTTCAAAAGCCTGTGATGCTTTATTCCTGCTAGAGCAACATTTGCCAACTCTTAGCCCAGCCTGGTTTGGCCTAGGGGATCCCACACACCCAGACAACTGAAAGCAAAGGCTCTCCCTCCAGTGGCTTCCCCCTCTGTCCTCTTGGGGAACCAGAAATGCAAAGAAACTGTTAATTTCTAAGAAGTTTATCTGGAAATCCACAAATGCTCCTGGTTACTCTCCTCTCCAAATAAGCCCATGCTCAGGTTTCATGCACTCTTGCAACCTTCTGATGCCTCTGGCTGAGAATGCAGCTTGTGTTGCTGAAACCAATGAACCTGCCTCCCAGTCAGCAGCTGCTCTGCAGAGCTGGGCTGCTTCACAACTGCACACTGAGGTCACTTCTGACACTGCAGCTGTTCTAGGACCAGCCTTTCTATCAGAAGATGAAAATGAAAGCACTTTGTAAGATTCATCTGGTTTTCAAAATTACTCCCTCATATAATTGCTGCTCTGTACCTCCAAAACTTTGCCTCCTAAATATACTGAAAAAATGGAGGTCAGTCAATTCACCATTTGGGAAGACTCTTCGTGTCCTTCCTGTCACCAGGCTTTGCATGTGGAGGAGAGAGGGAGGAAAGAAGCAGAGTACTATTTGGGTTTTTCTGTTGATTCTCTACTCCACTTCCAGGACATCCAGAAATCTTGTCTCAAAAAGTCTCATTCAGGATACACTTTCTCCAGTTTTATTATTTAGGGGCTTGTAGCTAACTACACAACTAATGATTCCTGCAGATTTAAAAATAATCACAGGAATTCCAGAAGCTCCTCAAGCTACTGTTAGCATAAATGTTCACAAACTATGGCATATGGTCTGCCTTCTATTTCCAGGTGTATATCAACTAACAATTAAAACCACAGAAAAATAAACCCATCTCACCCACATACTCCTCTAAAGCCTTTTGCTTACTCACAGCACCTGCCTATGCTGGTGCTTTAATAACTTCACTTGGTTGTATTTTCTTGAACATGCTGAAAAATTCAACAACCCACCCTTCTGTGTCACTGAGAGACTGGATCCCTTGTTCCTCATTTCTAAAATATTTTCTGTTTGAAGTGGACTGCCTGTCAGTACCAGACAGTAAGATACTAGGTAGGAAGGACCATACTGAGTAACACTGAAAATACACTAAATAATAAAAAGCAACATCCTCCAGTCTGCAGTGACATGACAGGATTGAGCTCAGGACACTCAGCCAGCATGACAGCAGGATGATCCACATGAAAGCTCTAGTATTCATGCTGGGGGGTTGCATGAGCAGGACAGAAAACTCCCCATTTTGAAACTGTGGATTTCCCTTGGGTGCCTGCAAGACACACAGCCAAAGGAGTGAACACCCTGCTCAACAAACCCAGTGTAAAACACCCAAGCTGAACCACTCTTTGCTTTCTAATTAGCCTGCTGCCGTAACCCGGTGGGGACCGAGATGAGCTTGACAAACTGTATCAGAAGAAGATTTCTTACCCTCAACATGGGCCTGAACGGATCTGTCAACTGTGAAGAAGAAATGACAGCTTGGTTACATGCCTGTCACTCAAACAATTGCTCTAATTAACAAATTTGTATTGCTTCATTAAGAGATGAAATTAAAATGTTATAATTTTACTTTCAAATGAAGCCCTTTTGGATAATAATTAGTCCTGAGCCTCTGTATTGGAGCTGCTCTCCCTCCCCCCATGGCTGTTGTACCCAAGTGTTGAGAAGCAACTAAACAAGCCTCACAGAGCATTCTGTCCTCTGGCACCATCAGTAATTTGTTGACTTAATGCTACAAAAATGGCTGGTTAACAGCTCAAAAGCAAAACGCAGATCTATCCTTTGGGCAAACTTCTGTTCTCATCTTTCAAAGTCGCTCAGCTCCCAAGAAGGTTGGTTGGTGGGCAGGGCCACTTTTTCTCAGGCTTGATGCCACATACTGGGTTGGAATGGCTGGAATGGTGGTTCAGATGTGCCCCCACAAACCCGTGACTGTGTCTGTTGCACGGCTATGGCATTAGGCCTTGATTTGTACACTCAGCCATTACTGCCTGCCTGCTCATGTGCTCTCTGTCACACATGGGCTCTGCCTTAGATGTGTCTCACATCAGAACAGATGCTGGCAAACAGCAGCTGTATGAAAAACCAATGTTCTCATTATTTTTGTGGCATGGGTAGATTATTTTCTTATTCTCCTTTTTTGCTTCCACTTCATCAATTAACGCTGGAAAAAAACCTCAATTTCTTGAGTACTTCTCATTTGTTCTGGATTTTCTTCTTTGAGATGCAACACTAAAGGAGATTTATACCCTGCAGACTGAGTGATGGCCCAAGACATCATCCTGAAATAATCGAACCTGCACTACCAGCTGAAAGGGACATAAAACCAAATGACTTAATGATGGGAGGCTCTGCAATTAGATGGCATAAACAGAAAAGAAAAAACATGGTTCCTTTAGGTACAAAGCCCAACTACGGCACCAATTCAGTGCAAACCAAAGTACTGGAACTTGGCACAATCACCCTCCAAAAATTAAGCTCTGATATACGTAAAAGTTGAGTGATACCACAACGTGGATTTTCAAAGCTCCCCTTTTTTTTGGGTCAGAGAATTCTGCTAAAACCAGGACTGCATGATGATGTGAATTTAAACCAACAAACAAGCCACGAGCATTTGGAGAGGAACAGGAAGAGGCTCAGAGGCAAAGACCTGGGACTGCTGCTCACACGCCAGAACTCAGCAACCCGGAGGCGCCAAGTGATCAATAAAGTGCATCCGTATTTCACTGCTGCAATCAATGGTACAGGAACCCAGGGAATAACTGTCATTACCCAGATTAAAAACAATTACAGAGTATAAACATAAATCCTGAAGAGGTTTGTACATTTCTACGTTGAATTAGACTTTTATGCCTTTGCATCTGGGCCTGTGAGGCTGCCTGGAGACTGCAAGGGGAGAGCTCTTCTGCTGCAGAGGGTCTGTTTGCTTTGCTCATGATGAACACAAGTAAGGCATCAGGATTTAAACTCTTCATAGAATTATGGAATGGTTTGGGTTGGAGGGACCTTATCCAGTTCCAACCCCCCTGCATGGGCAGGGACACCTCCCACCAGCCCAGGTTGCTCCAAGCCCCATCCAACCTGCCCTTCAACACTGCCAGAGATGGGGCAGCCACAGCTTCCCTGGGCAACCTGGGCCAGGGTCTCACCCCCTCACACAAAAGAATTTCCTCCTAATGTCTAACCTAAATCTCCCCTCTTCCAGTTGCAATCCATTACCCCTTGTCCTCTTGCTACAAGCCCTTATAAAAAGTCCCTCCTCAGCTTTCCTGTAGCCCCTTCAGATACTGTTCTCACACAGGATCTCTAGTTCTCATTGACTTCAGACTAAACTTTAGTTTTAGGATGTTAATTTGGACATACTGAATATGGCAGCTCTAGCATTCAAGGTTTTAAATAGGAACAGCTTTACTTGAAAAAAATGTAACATTTCCTACAGACCCGTGGATCTTTTTGTAGAAGGGTATGTGGGACAGTTCCAGGTCTGGCTGCAACATCAATAGGATTGGAAGTCTAGAAATATCACAAAGAAAGACAGTATTAATGAGTGAAACAATACATAAAAGAAACAGAAAGTGAAAAATCATACCTCTTGATCATTAAGTTTGCCTAAGCAATGGATAAGCATTATAATCCACTTATTAATATACATATTATAATACCAATTTTCAAATTGTCACTGTGCATCAACTCCTCATTACCTGAAGTAATCCAAAACATATGAGGGAACAGTGAAAATCTTTCCACTGTTGAAAACCTGATTAGCAACCCTGACAGGGGGTCTCAAGCAGTGTCTGGAGGACCAAACTTTAGCTCTGCTGCTTATCAAGAATGCACTGGAACTGGCTAGAACTGCTAAGTGACTGTCAGCACACAAAGCACCACTCATCTGTCACTCTACCAGGATCTCATCTCCATCCCCAATGAAATGTTACCAGACAGATATCTGGAAAAGGCAAGACCCAGTTGAAAAAAAATTCAAGCTTTTCCCATGATTTGAATGTAAATATTCAGCTAATGTAACAAAACTCATATTTGTGAAAAAAAAAACCCCAACACTCCAAAAACGCCTCCCCCTACGTTTAGAGCATCTCCCTATGTTCAAATGAAGGAAAAAAGAAATCAGCTACAGTATAACCAACAATTAAGTAACAGAGTTGTTAACAGCCTCATTACCATACATATGAAGAATTCCACTAATGAACTGCAATTTACATATTCAGTCATTACAGTGGATTGGCCAATTTAAGCAAGAAGGTGTCTTCGCTGCAGAAATTTCAGTCCTGATTTCAGTCTTTAGTTGCAAAGACTACAGAATATGATTTCCTCCCACTTATAAATCAGGAGTGACTTCATGAAAACAGAAGGAAAAAAACCCCAACCCGTCCCATTTATCTATCCAGGCTGTCAGAAATGAGAGGAGAAATAGATCAGGGAAATGCTTTGTGGTGGAGCTACGAGACCATTATGGAAACGAGTAAACAATAATGATCATGGTTTCTTAAAATCTTGATTATTCCATGACCTTACATTAATGTGTACTATCTGAGAACCAACTATATTACTTCTAAAGTTAACTATGCCATTATATATAATTAAAAAAATATATGTATGTGGATAGAGCTGCACCTAATGGGAAATAACTTCTCTTTGTAGTACATTTGCAAAAAGCCAATTGTCCTCTGTGGAATGAGGCTGTAACTCAGATCTCTGCTGCTCCACAACCTGAACCACGTTCTAAACTTCAACCTAACCTGGCTCACAGGACCAGGGTAGCTGAGTAGTGACAGACAAATAATTCCTTTCTTACCTTGGGTTGGAAGGCTCCTTGTAGTGAGCCAAAGGGACCAGTTGGAGGAATCATGGGTGGAATACCTGATACAGCTGGAGGATAGGAGTGAAACAGCTGTAAGAAAAAGACACGGGAACATAAGTCCATGTGCAGGTCAACATGAAGACAGAAAGCTGAGCAAGACAGAGGAAGCATTCCTGCATAATAATGGGACAATGGTACATGGAGAAAACTGAGAAGCCTTGAAGAAGTGATCTCATTGCAACAATGTTAGTTAAAGCAGTTGATGAAATGTTCACAAATGTCATGAAGTTTAGAGCTTAAAAGCAGTTCCAAAATCAGAAAGCCAGCAACCTGTCCCCTGGATTAGGCCTTCATAGTGAAAGAGACTTTATTTACAATTATTCATTTTTTAATTGGATAGAGGTTTTAAATGTTTTCAGTTTGCAAGCCATTTCAACAGAAAAGGCAGAATACTGAGCCAGATGAGACTCAAAAATCTACCAATTGAGAGGAAAAAAACACCTTACAAGCTCTAGGACACTGTATCATTCCAAGTCCATTAGTCCCTTAGGAATTTAATAGTCCCTCTAGGAAATGAGGAAAATATGCACAATTCTTAATTCATTAGTCTGTCTGAGAGGATATCCTGCCACCTCTAGTATGAATAGAGAGACAATCCGATCTGTTAAAAAATATTATTTAAATAATACTCTAGTGGGAGGTGTCCCTGCCCATGCAGGGGGGTTGGAACTAGACCATCTTTAAGGTCTCTTCCAACCCAAACCATTCTATGAGTAAACAAAATGGTAGAGCAGAACCACCCCCAAAAATTTAAGGTATGGCTTTATAAAGACAGACTACTAAGCATAAAAAATTACACATCTCCACAGACCTCACTGATCCCCAAATATCTGTTCTAAGAGAATTTGGAGAAACAAAAGAAAAAGCTGCTCTGTGCTAATGCAAACAAGTACAAGGGAAACCAGCAGGTAAACTATAACATCCAAAGCTTATCTTGTCTCTGTGGTCTGGCTGTCAATCTTTTCCTCATGCTTTCAGAGAGTGAACGTGCCCAATTCTATGGAAAATGCAGAGATTACACACCAAACTGCTGTCTGGTAGGAGTCTGGGGTTCAAGGCATCACTCTCCAAATATGTTCTCCCTGTGAAGCCTCAGGGTCTAATGGGATAGCTGCTAACTCTGATGGTACTGCCACCCAAAAACCTAAAGGGGTTTATCTGGCTGATAAACATTCACCTCTGACCACAGCTGATAAAAGATGAATCTGCTGTATGCTACTTTTAAGATCAAAATAAATGAGTTAATGGCCAATTGAACAGAAGCAGGACTGGGCAAAGCAAAAGACTGGACATGCAGAGTGGGCAAACACTGAGACAATCACACCCCAGAGTAAATCAGTATCACAGGGTTTGATGAATTTGTTTATGCCAGGCATATTGTATGGATTTTCTTAATCAGTTTTCCTTCCACTAGCTTATCTTGCAAGGTCATCTATTCATGTTATATTTACTGAAAGCTGAGAAAATACTGCAGTATTTTAGAGGTATCAAAAGATTTTCTGGGTTAAAAGCATAGAAACAAGTCTCCTTTCATAACACATTTCTATTGTTGTTTTTAGTTCTATTTAGTTTGGACCTGCTCCATTCAGTGATGCAGAAAGCATTTTTAGATTAGTTGATACTAAACATTTGAGAAATCATTATGAGACACAAGTCCTCATTTACAATAACTTTTAATGAGTAAAATGTGTTTTAAATCCTCCAGTGTCTTCTGCATTTAATTCTGTGTGTAATGGACTAATTCCAAGCGATGGAAAGAGACACAATGCTTAATATTCTATTGGCTATGACTAATAATAAGGAATTCTTTCCTTAGAGTTTTATAACAACTGGTAAGTTAATTAAATGTGACCTTTCTTCAAGGTCAGAATTAGTAATAAAATGTAAATATTTTATCTGCAGGATCTCTTTGTATCAGTTAAGTTGCTCCAGCTTCCTAAGTGCATCTTTCATAGTCACCATAGAATCACAGACTGGGTTGTGTTGTGTTTCTTTTTCTCCCTCTATTTTGAGCAACATTTTCCCCCTTCAAGTTTCTTCAGGGAACAATATAGTACCCACAGCCTTCCTGGGGCCAAGTGCAATGTCACACTTATCTAGACCCAGTATTAGATGTAAATAAAATCAATGCCTCCCTGTGCTACAGTGAGGGCCTCCCAAAAATGAAATAATTGTAAAATCAAAGATGCCAAGAAAGAAAACTGTTTTAAATATCTACATGAGCTTCTGTGTGAGCTGTTCTAAAGTACATTGATTTTAACACTCAGACCTTGTTCTCATGCAAAGTTCACTTAGAAACTTTAAAAATCATGGTCAGCTTTTTTTTAGGCATCTGAATTCTTAGTGTGGATCTGTAGGGGGAACCTCTTCTCACTCGGAAAAGGTCTATGGAAGTGCCACAGTTTCACAGCATTTTTACAACAGGAAAAGCCCTCTTGGGCAGGCAGTTAAGCTTGTTGATGGTGCAGCTACTCAGGAAACTGAAGCAAGCAGGTCCTGTTACCTACATAATCTCTATTTACAGCAGAAGAGATGACTGAACTACCCTGGCTAGTGCGGCCTTGCTGCAGGTTCAGACAGACTATTCACCCCATGTAATCTGTAGCTATCATGTTGATCTTCTGGTAGCAACTTGCTCACTATCCAACAGACCCAACAGTGATTATTTTGCAACCACTTCCCAAGCACAAACCTTTCTTGAAGGAAAGGCAGGGGAGGCATAATGGACCAGCCCTCTGCTGGTGGAGCTCTGCCAAGTTCAACAGCACAGCTCACTGGCTACCAGAGCAATCTGAAGCCTTTCCTTCCTTTACAGGGGGCAATACCATGACCTACAGTGCAGGCAGCTGCCAGATTTATGAGAGATTGTGTCACTGAATTTGAAAAGCATACACAGCTGGAGACTTGTGCAATGTTTCCTGTATTACATGTCAACTTGAGTGCTTTATTTGTCTAGAATTCATTTACCTATTTCCCAGTTCCGTGCTCTCGCTTGAATCAACACTCCACATTGATGATCATCTATCTTTTGAATCCATGTAAAGCTCAGCAAATAAGAGGGCAGTTTTGCAAATAATGATGCAAATGAGCAGCATTACCCCTTAGAGTGAAAGTGATTATCGCAGGCTTCACTGTTTGCCTAACACACCTAGAGCTCTGCTCCTGCAAACACACTCATAAGCTGACAGTCACCCAAGCAAGGTGTCAGAATTAAGAGGACTATTCACACCTACTAGAGGCACGAGTTGTTAGCAGGAACTGTGTTTAATGGGTACAGCAGAAAGCATCACACCATCACCTTAACCAGTTTTTTTTTGCCCAGTTCCACTTCTAAGCAAAACCAACACATAAAGCCAAGTGCTTTGCAGATTTCTGAGTGCTGATGCAGTACTCCTTCCCTCATCAAAATATCACTATTGGGTTTAGGAATTCTTGTCATATTCAACCAGATAGCTGCCTCTGCCAATATGATGAAGGAAATGCAACCCATATTTCACAGAATCACAGAATTACCTGGGTTGGAAAAGACCTTAAAGATCACCGAGTCCAACCGTCAAGTTCAGCAGCAAATTAACGGATAGATTTGTACCTTTAAGAGCTTTACAATTAACTGGAATATTAAAAATCAGTTCATGTACCAAAAAAACCCCCCACCAAACAGTTTTGGTAGCTCTTAGATAAACACATCTAGTGCATAGCTGGATTCATGCTGCTGTCATCAAACAGAGCTTTCAAAACCTAACAAGCCCAGTGGATCAGATGTGCCTTTGAAATCTGAAGAACAAGACGAGGCTTCAGATTTTATAGAACAAAATAAGATATACTAGGAAAACTATTAGATTACCTATCCCTGAAGGATTTGTATGATAGTTTGTCATTTCATTTCAAGTTTCTTAGGAAAAATATCAGTCAAAGCGCTTGTGGCACAACTGAAACACAGTGATGAAATTACTGCTCTCTCCTGCTTCCATGGAATAGTCAGCTCTTCTGTCTCATCTTTTTCACATCAAACCTGCCTTCAAATGGGTGCACGAGCAAGGGATCTTTTGATTGGAAAAGCTGATACTGCATCTTTACCAGAAACAAGCACCATGAATGCAAGCTTTCCCAAGTCCAAGCAACCAAGAAGGGCAATGGTGAATCCTGGAGTGATGATCAGGGAGTGGTTGGACACCCGCGCCATCGGCTGCCTGGTGAGCCCAACCCACCACAGAAAAGCAGTTAAGTCAGGTTTAAACAGAGCAATAAAACTCACACTGTGACGGTAGAAGGGGTCAACTTTTGTAGGGTATTTGTCAAACTGCAAAGGGATCAAAGCACAAACTAGTTACTTGGTATTTCCTGGCTTTAGTTCTGTTGGCAAAATAGAAAACTACCGCTCTATTATTTGACAACCAACGGAGAGGGAAAAAATACGCGGAACATTAGTTTTCAATGAAACTGGGAATTTTTCCTTCTTCAAAGTCAAACAAGGTCTTGAGGAGGCAGGTCTCCTTGCCAAAGGAGGAGGCAGCAGGGTGCACTGCACCAAGCACTGGGAAGTCCCAAGCACTGGGAAGTCCCAAGCACAAGAGCTCCACCAGCCTCACCCCTCAGCCGCTGCCACCTCAAGCTGCTGCAGACGTGACAAGGGCGAGGAAGGACCAGCCCGTCCTCTCCTACCCAACCACACCTGGGCAGCAGAGGACTCCATCCCCACAGCCTGGCAAATTCTTAAATTTGTGTAATAAAGAATAGAGTTGTGCTCTACTTATCCTCACATTTCTGCCTGGGGTACGCACCATGGGCGGTGCTGGCGTCGGCATGATGGCAGTGGGTGGGATGGCGTGAGGGAAAGGCGTGAAGGTGTGCTGGTGTGTGTGCTGGTGCGTGTGCTGGTGCTGGTGTTGGTGCTGGTGGAACTCGGTCCTCAGGTAGGGGGGCGGGCCCAGGGAGGCCCCACGATCCGCGCTCTGCGAGGCCAGAAACCGCGTGTTGAGCTCCTGACGCAGAAGATCTTGTTCTGAAACACAAAGAGCAGAACAACCCCCATGAGCTCAGGGACTTCTCCAGGCCTCGTGTCACTTACTTCTAGCTGGCTGAGGTAGCAATGCTGCCATTTAGAACTTCCTGGTGGTCATTCACAAAATTGTACAGAGTAAGAAAGCTCCCTCAGATCTTCCCGAAAGGCCTGAGGGACAGAAGAAAGTCTCCCCCCATCTCACCAAGCCTGTCTTCACTACAGCATTCCTCTGAGCATTAACCTGAGTGTTCCTCTGAGCACTAACCTGAGCATTAACCTGAGGGTTCTCCCTAAATTTGCACTGACAGAGACATAGTGCTACCTAGGTGAGGAGGCATGGATAACCCAGAGTGAGTAAACATCAAGTGGCTGCTGCTAACACAGGTACCCTGCTGCATGGGCACAAAACCACATTACTCAAACACTGATAATGCTCCATTTTCTTCCCCCTGTTCCCTCTCAGTGACCCAGGAGGAACAGACATGACGCATGTCCCCACGGCTGAAGTATAAAAGAGCACAGTTTTCTCAGCTGATAAAAATCTGTGTGTCTCACCCCCAATCCTGCACTTACACGAGCTCAGGAGCACTGTGTGCCCAGCCTCTGGAGACCTCTCTAGCCAGGGAAGCAATGCTGAACACAGACCACAGCTGCAGCAGAGACATTCACTAAGGGGGTCACAGATTCTGTTGTCAGCACATTATGAACTCTAGTGTGGCTTTACTTCACATGGAAAAGCACAGTCTTCCACAAGGATTCCTTCCCAGGGCAGTCATTGGGTCTGTCTATACATGTTTTGGCTTTGATATCACTCCACATCATTCAGCAATGAATACAGCCTCTCTCTACCCAACCAACACCCATCATCAAATGGACCAAAAATAATTATTCTGACTAAAACAAGGGAACTGGCTTTCTATGCTGCACTAGACATTCTCAGGCCATGACCTATCTGTGTCTTCACAGAATCACAGAGTGGTTGTTGTTGGAAGGGAGCTCTGGAGATCATCCTGTCCAACCCCCTGCTAGAGCAGGATCCCCTAGAGCAGATCCCACAGGAACACATCCAGGCAGGTTTGGAATGTCTCCAGGGATGGAGGCTCCACAACCTCCCTGGGCAGCCTGTCCCAGGGCTCTGGTACCCTCAGAGTGAAGAAATATTTTCTCAGATTCAGGTTCAACCTCCCGTGCTCCAGTTTGTGCCCACTGCCCCTTGTCCTGTCCCTGGACACCCCTGAGCAGAGTCTGGCCCCATCCTCCTGACACCCCCTGGAGATATTCCCCAGCACTGATGAGATCCCCCCTCAGCCTCCTTTCTCCAAGCTGAACAGCCCCAGCTCCCTCAGCCTTTCCTCACAGGCAGATGCTCCAGCCCCTTCATCATCTCAGTGGCTCTTAGAGATCTTACCTGAGTAGGTACTACCAGCTGGATGTCCTGGAACCTGCAGTGTCCCTGACGTCAATGGAGGTGGAGGAGGCAGAGCCGTAGGAGGGGCAAACATATTGGGGTGATGGGGGTGCGCGGGGGGCTGGAGGGTGGGCGTGAAGGTGTGCAGGGGGCTGTGGCTGGGCAGGGAGAGGGGGAACGGGGAGGCTGAGGGATGGTGAGAGATGTGTGGAGGAGGGGCCTGAGTCTTGGCAGGAGTGCTGCTTCTGCTGCTGCTGTTAATGAAAAGAAAAGCAATTAAGCGTTGCATGGAGGAGAGGAAAGCTCTGAACACACACACACACACACAACCCCACCAAGCTACGCAGTGTCAGTTTTATACTACTCATGCAAGTCACTGTTCTGCTTTTCTAGCAGTACCACTGTGATACTCCTTTTTCCAACCATCTGCTGTACCTTTTCTAGTATCCGTTCCTTCCTGTGGTCTCTCCACACCAAAACCAGAGACACATTCTCCCTCTCTGGAAGAGGCTGACATGCTGTCCTCCAGCAACGCAGGAATGACACACAAAGGAGTAATCAGCCCTGTGCATTCATTACTTAATTATCAGGTCCTTTCTACATGACTGCTTCTGATTCATGTTTTCAGGCAAATGAAGCTCAAAATCAGTGATCACTGCATTAATAACAGTTTAATTTCTTTCCTACAACTTACTAAGATGAAACATTGCAGAAAATGTGAAATGAACTTGAGAAGGCAATGATGGCTGCACGATCACTGTGCAGTTAATGCCTTTCTCTACCCCCACAATATAGAGGAGTCAGCAAAATAAGTATCTGTGACTACACTGGTTGCCATTTTTTCAGGTTTCATTTCCCACTAATGAGTATCTAAACTACATTCACCTAGAGCTTAATTGTACTTGTCAGAATTTCAAGTAGCGACAGGCTTCTATTGCAGTGACTTTTAAACACAAGCAATACCAACTCAGTTAAAAACAAATCAAAACACCTCTCAGTCTTTAGTTAAACCACGAAGCATAATGCTGGTTTGCCAGGTCTAGAGGGATATCATCTGCCTGCTGAAAGCTCAGATTTGGGGAAAGATGAGCCAGAGCTGAGAGCATTAGCTTAGAGCAGGAGGAACCTGAGGTGCCTGCCTCACAGAGGCATCACCTGTGAACGTGTCTCATCTCTCTGTCAGCCCCTACCAAAGGTGAGGTGTGACCTGTGACCAGGTGACAACAACGACACTGGAAAAACTTCAGCTCTGAAGTGGTTGGTGTGGGATGGTTTGTGCTGGGCTGTCAGCAGGGCCCCCAGCAGCTGCTCCTGCCTGGGCTCGGCAGCTGCTCCCAGGGACGGGAGGGTAAAGGACGCCCGCCTGCAGAGAACAGCCCACCCTGTGGGAATTGGGATTTTCTATAACATTTTCTGTCAGATTTTGCATAAAATATCCTCTAACAAGCCCCTGAGAGTATCTAACAGGGGAACACCAGACCCCAGCTCGTTTCAGGGCAGGAACGAAGGCAAAACGCACGTTTATCCCCCGGGATCACACAGGACTCGCTCCCCTTCCCCTCCTGGAGCTGCTCCCCGGCTCCCCCAACCCCCACGGCCCCCCAGGGTTTCCTACCTTAAGCTGTTGA
>NW_009951955.1:659223-696093 GCF_000747805.2 Chaetura pelagica
GCTCCGGCGGGGCCAGAGGTTGCGTGACCTGAGGACAAGGGTCTTTAGGCACCACAGGCTCAAGGATGGGGTCTTTGCTGCTGTCCTGGCTCTTCTCTTGGCTGCGTTCTAATCCTGATATTTTGGGGACAGCTGGGCCCCTAGCACCAGGGTCGGCATGTTCAGCTGGCGTGCTGACTCCCAACTCTTTATCTGCAACGACAAAAGGGGACAGTTCAGCTGAGCGGCGAAACCAGCCCTGCTTTGTCTTCATCAAGGACCACGACAACGTGAAACCCAACCCAACCCAAAAGTCATTTCCAGCAGCATCCTTAACCCTCAAGGCCTTCTCCTAATACTTCTATCACAAGGAGAAAGTTTCCACTGACAGAAAAGCAAGTACACAGAAGCTGAGCTGGTTCGAGTGCGCTCAAAAAGGCCTCCCTCCCCAAACATCCCCACCTCTGCCTTTGCTTCCTTCTGTCCCTGTAGCAAAATATGTAACGGGTCATCCATACCTTGTCTCCCAGGGATCCATTTCCCAGCGTCCCTGTGCAACCATGCTAGGGTTACATCAATTTTTAGGAAACAAATCGGATTTGCCCAATAGTTAATCGCATGACTCCCAAGATTTGAGGCCATAAACCAGCGCTGATAAAATGGTGAGTGTAGGTAATATCATCTGTACATTTATTTGGCAAAATCAGTCCCTAAATGATCACAAAGAAACCACTGAAATGATCTCCTGAGTCACAGAAGCACAACCTGCTACAGTGCAGGCTGCCGGGCTCCATCCATGGCTTCCTCTGCTTGGAGAGCCCCTTGTTTTCCAGGCACATCCCTAATTTGGTTTGACAAATGGAACAGAACAAAAAGCTTAAAGGGAGTAACATTTTGTTGCCTCGATTTTTCTTTCAGTAACATTAATTTTGGACATTGCTTATCAGAAGAATGGCCAAAGCAGATGAGAAGGCACCATGGTTAGTCCTTGAATAGATCTTCTCTGAAGACATGAGAGTTGTGAGCATGTCCATCTGGCCCTCACCTTCTTTCCCTGGTAACTCTCCTTAAAATAAACCACCTGGTAGAGCAGAGACCCTGCCCAGTACTGCTATGTTCTATTACTGTTATTCAGTCATTGCTCCCTTACTGACCCCATGAGGCAGGGAAACCAGGGTGAGCTCTACCCCTTATTACAAGAGCTCTGAACCTTAAAACATCTCTTAAAAGCAACTCCAGTTTTTTAGGTTTGGCTTTTCATGGAATTACTTGGTTTTGTCTTCCAGCTTTTTAATAACAGTGAATATTATTACCATTTCAACATTTCCTACAGTGGAGTTTTGCTCAGTGGGATTCTACAGCAATTTCCCATTTGAATCACACTCCAAAAGTTCTGCCACTGAGTATTTGATGCCTGGCACCCCTTTGGATAAATCTGGGGGAATGCTGCTGACTGGCAAAGGCAATATCTGGAGGGGAAGCATTTAGGGCAGCATCAGTCAGCAGCTCTGAAAAGCTGCCCTTACACCTTTGCCAATTACAGACATAAAGCATAAGGAAAACAGCAAGAATAAAGGGGCTTGGGGCAAGTTTATGATTAATAAAGTATTCAGAGTTCTAAATAATCTAAAGACAGAGAAACCTTACTCATTCTTCTGCCAATTTTAAGGGTAAAATGACTAAATGCACAACAAAATAATACTGTTGACAGCTATACTGTTCAAACCCTGAAGTAAAGGAGTGCAAATAAAGATGTGCCAGTCCACAGCCTGGGCACAGCCACCAGGGCTTGCAACCTTCAGAGCTCTCAGGCTGCGAGGGAGGTCTCAAGACACATCCCATCACCTGGGTTTAATTTTATGCAGAGATCTCAGCAAAACAGGTCAGTTCCCTGTTACCAAGTGCTTTACTGGGCAATGGCAAGCAGCCTGGTAAACCGGAGTTCAGGCTGTTTTAATAGTTTGTGGACAGAAGCTGGGGAGAACTCCTTTTGGAGGCAAAAGGGAGGTAAAGAGGGGAAAGGGAGAAGGAGCAGAAAAGAAGTAAACAGACTCATTTGATGAGGATGTACTTTAATCACTTCTGGAGGCTGCGATCTGTAACAGGCACAGAGGCTCCTCTACAAATTTGGATCAGAAGACCATGGGGGCAGGAGCAGGACTCCAGAGGAATAAAAATAATTACTCTGCTGTATGCCCAAGGTCTACCTCACTGCAATTCAACTGCAGGTTATAAAGAAATGAAAATCCATTTGCATTCTGAACCAATCCTGTTTGATCAAACATTACTAAAAGTTAGACAGAGATGGCCACGTGTGTTGACAGGTCCCCAAGCAGGAAAGAAATGAACAACAGTTTGTTCAGTAATAGGTGGCTCTATGATCCTAGTCCTTACAGATGGACCAGTTATGACAATTTGTTTTTTTGACAGCAAGGTATAATAATTAGGGCTTAGCTTTGTTTAGTCTTATGTGAGGGAGAGAATATGGACTGTTCCCCACAAACCTTGTTGTTAGAAACTCCCTACAAGATGATTAAACAGAAGGTGGTCTGAAAATCCTCCAGAGGTGAGACTTCCAAACCTACAGGGAGCACCTTCCCACTCACTCACTGCATTCATTAAATCCTTCCATTTGGTATTTTTAGTGACTCTCGTGTGTGTAACATTCATTCAGCACAGCTCTCTGTTGGGGAGTTTGTTCCTCACGCAGTCTCTCCTCCTCCCCTGGAGAAAAGGGCCACGAATCCTACTGTCTCCTGGGTATCTTTTGCTGCTGCTTATATCTTCATCACACAGCCCCTTAAGTACCATTCCTGTTAGTTCACAGCTTAGAAGATGCTGTAGTTACAAAGATAATATAACTCCAAACGTCAAACACTGAACATGTGCACAGCTTCTGCCTCTCCCTTACCCCACCTACACTGCAGTCCAAAATTGGACCAGATGTCCAGGAGTCTCTAACCCCAGTGTGCCTGGTACCTGCATGGCTGGTAATTATAATAGATAAATGAGAAAGAATTCTTCACCCCACAGTATCTATTTAGTTGAAATCCCACATCAGTGATGTATGCTATCCATTGTATGTTTCATAAGGAGGGCTCAAGTCTTCATTAACAACACTTCAAGGTCATACAGGTAAGATTGCTCTTTTTCTACCAGCAGGTCTTTGCACATTATTTCTGAATGTTGACTGGCTGGTTTGGTGTAAAAACCAAGTGGGAAAAAAATTCTTCATGTCACTATCATACGACAAACTGCTTTGGGTGGAAGGGACCTTAAAGACCATCCAGTTCCAACCCCCTGCATGGGCAGGGACACCTCCCACCAGCCCAGGTTGCTCCAAGCCCCATCCAACCTGCCCGTGAACACTTCCAGGGATGGGGCAGCCACAACTTCCCTGAGCAACCTGTTCCAGTGTCTAGCAGACAATCCAACAACCCAAGCTTCTGAGTTTATACATCATAGGAATAAATTTCCATCCAACAGCTAAAGAAGCAAGCAAGTGAACTTCATTTGATGGCAGGCTCCATACTCTGCTTTGGAGAAAGTAAAATGACTGCAGGAGTATTCAGTAGAGCAGTGACTGTGATGTAACACAGGCTTCCCTTTTCCACTGGGTTGATAACTGCATCCAGCAGCAGTCACTCTCTTTACCAGAAAAAGAATAAAGCCATAATTCAATGCCCTTTGAGAACTGAGGAGCAACACTGGCTAAGCTTGTCCCACACAGACAGGACATGCAACTTCCATTATCTTCCCTTCCTGTCTTTGCCCTTTGATGTGTTTTACATCTCAAATTCGGCAGTTTTTCACTTAACACACAACGTGGGGATCTCTCCATATGCAGGACTCAGTAACACAAGGGCAGTTTGCTGTGCCTACAGGATAATAATGACTTGGTTGGCTCAGTAACAGCAGAGGAGCAGACAAGGCCACACTGGGAAGACCTGTAAGCAAACCAAATGACTGCAAGTGAGCTGGAGAGACTCTGGAGCTGAGAGTTTCTGTTTTATACATACACATACACACCGGCACTCCCAGGAGTCTGCATATGCCACGTGTGACACGTAAGCAGTTATATTTACACCCATATCTGACAGACATGTGCACACTGCCAACAGAGAACACACATGCAAGCACTCATGTTAAGACATGGATTTTTATAAGGAACACAGGGAATGGGCAGCATGCAGCTGAAATGCTGTGGACTCACTTCCTAACAACCAAACCAGTAACATTTGACCTAAACTCAATGTTGTGGCTCCTTTGTTCCTTTTGGATGATCCAGAAGAGCTAGAGGGGTGACCAGAGGTGGGCACTTGAGGACATCACAGCCACAAGGCAAAGCCCAACTGTTCTGCTGCTGTTGCAATTTGCCACATTTGAAATTCCCAGAGATTCACCAATAATGAAAACACTAATTTTGCCTGGTCACTTGTTGTCTGCAGAGAAGTTCAACAATCTGGTTGCACCAAAGACCACAGGAGATGCCAAGAGCCAGTACAGGGTGTTTCACCATGAGATCTGGGGCACCACCAACTGGGCCAGGTCCTGAGTGGCAGCCAAGGACAATGGAACTGGGCATCTTTGACCTGACATGATGGTATTTGGGAATTAGATCTCCTTAGACAATGCCCTGCATGATGCTGTCAACTTACAGTGGCCAAACCTTTTTTCTAAATAAAAAATCATCCAACTTTTCCACGCCCAGGTCTGGAACAACTGAATTTGATTTGGAAAGAGGACTATACAATACCCTGTCACTCCTCCTTCTGTTCAAATTAGGATTCAGCCTCTCTATGTCTGGCCTGGGAGTAAGCAGGCATCTTAAGAAAGCAATTCAGAATCAACACTGAATTTTCCAATTCTCTTGAGAGAGTTCTGGATGAAGCTCCAAGTCCTTATTGCACAAGCAGGAAAAATAGTGGAGTTTTCAGTGTTTTGCAGCATTATCTTTGGATAATTCCTACCAAGGAAATCTTTAATAGCATTATTTAATTTAAAATTAATATTCATTTCTTTTATTACTTTAATAAGGTAAACTCCTCTCTTGACAGTATTACCTCTGCAAACTTCTCAATGTAAGATGATCAGAGGGCTGGAGCAGCTCTGCTACAAAGAGGCTGAGGGAGTTGGGGTGTTCAGCCTGGAGAAGAGAAGGCTCCAGGGAGACCTTAGAGCAGCTTCCAGTGCCTGAAGCAGCTCCAAGAAAGCTGGGGAGGGGCTTTTTACCAGAGAGGGCAGTCATAGGACAAGGGGTGATGGTTTTAAACTGGAAGAGGGGAGATTTAGGTCAGACATCAGGAAGAAATTCTTCACCATGAGGATACGTGCTGGAATAGGTTGCCCAGGAAGGTTGTGGAAGCCCCATCCCTGGAGATGTTCAAGGGCAGGTTGGATGAGGCTTGTGCAGCCTGGTCTGGTGGGAGGTGTCCCTGCTCATGGCAGGGAGGTTGGAACCTGCTGATCTTTAAGGCCCCTTCTAACCTTCACCATTCTGTGATTCTATGATTCTATAAAAGAATTAAGACCTTTCAAAAATACTAAAACTATTTTCTTCAGTTTTAACACAGATGAGTGGGCAGTTGGTGCAAACTGTCACAACCAACACAAACCATCCTAACTTCTCTGAAGTCAATGAATGCAGAAAAATGCATATACCCCACTGACCACCAGCCCTGGGAGGTTTACTTCCACAAGCATGCTTGAAAGAATCAGTCAGATTTAAGACCTGATTGTACATTTCATATTGATTAGACACTGGTCAATGAAACATTTGGATAAATAAAGGCAGATGACAGAAACTATTACTGCAAAGGGTGGAGGAGGTTGTTGGGTCCACCAGCCAACATGGATCATAAAGGCCCCAGAGCGATTCATCTGTTGTACTAGATACACATAATTTGATAAAAACAGTTTTTCCTTTTTAGCACACAGTCAGCTTTCATCCTGATTTCCAAGGACACTAACAAAGTATTTGATTATGCAAATTAAAAAACATGCCTTCCAAAGCATGGTCACGAGCAGCTCTGTCATCTGCTGATACCAATTATTCCACAGAGGGCAGGAATTTAGTACAACTGAACAGCAAGACCTGTGACACACTTTGTACTTCACTATAAAACAGAGAAGAAAATAATTCAGGACAAAAGATTCTGCTGCCTTCTGTTAAAAATGTTTATCTGCTATGTTGAAATGGGTTTAATTGTCAATACTAAAGTTGCAGATAAATAAAAAGACGCACTTAGTGGAACGGCACGAGATGTTGACAATTCTTCAGTCACTGAGCTGCTTCTGGCCTTGCTTTGAGAATGCAGAGTCCTCCAGTATTTCACATGCAACAACTTACTTCATTCCTGTGTTAAACAGAATATCCACCATAAATGCAGCTCCTATATCCTCTGCACTGTGAGTGTCACAGTGAAAGCTAATTAAAAGCACCTCTTAGTAAACAGGAACGTGATGTAGCTTTCTAAAGGAAAGTGAAGCACAGAATGCCCAAACATCCCCCTAAAAAAACACCACATTTTACTTACTAGGCAATAGATGGAAGCAATTTTACCATCCTCACAGACCCCAGGAGAAAGCAGCACCATGAGAATCAGTCCTGCTTCACTGTGCACACACACACACACAGAGCCAGGAGTTCATTTCCAATTGGGAAAATCTCTTGGCTTCCTAACCTTTCTGGTTAGGAAGCAATAAATTACATCATTAAATATGCATCTCTGAGGTGCTCAGCAGCCAGCTATCAGCACCTGAGGGCTTGGTGAGGAGGATTTCTCTCAGGTGGGCTGGCAAACCTCCTATGGGGAAGCAATGCTGACATATCAGGGGGGATATTCTTCAATAAAAACAAGTTTGAGCACAAACAGCTTGAGCTTCTTATTCCAACTTGGCATTTGAATTCAAGAAATCCTGTAATCACAGTATTTGCAAAGCACCTCTAGTTTCACAACATACAAGGCCTTATTGAACCAGGCTGGAGGTCCATGTGTCCCACCACTGACTGCAGCCAACACAAGGGTTTTCCAAAACAGGTGGAAAAACCTTGCAGCCAGTGTATGTAAAAAAACCTGTCCAACTGAGATCTCTGATAACATTGGCTTATACCCTTGGATTTTCTTCCAGGATTTTCTAGAATTGTGATAACAACCATGGGCTTGTTATGGACATAGATCTCAAGGCCTTTCTGAGTATTCACAAGTTCTTGCCCATAGCAATAAACTTCTTAGCAAGTCACATGAACATATTCCATCCACAAGGTTTTAATTTGTCACCTTTTAATTCCGCTTGGTTCTTGTGAGTCTGTGAGAAAAAAAGACTTCTCTCCAAACCATCATGATCCCCAACTCCTTCAAAAATTTCAGTTGCTTCCCCTTTTATCTTGTTTATAATTTTTTCAATGCCTGATGTCCCAGTCTCTCTTCCTATGAGACCCTTCCCCCACGCCCTGTTATTTCTTCTGCTGTCTCAGTGCAGTCCTGCTGTTGGCCCACGTGTCTGTGTCACAGAAGGTGATCAGGTTTGTCAAGCATGATTTGTCACTGGTAAATCCATGTTGGCTTTTCCCAATCGTGTGCTTCAGTTGACTGGTGACTGTCCCCAGGAGGATTTGCTTCATGACTTTCCCAGGGACTGAAGTGAGGCTAATGGGTCTGTAATTACCTGGGTCCTCCTTTGAGCCCTTCTTATAGATGGGGGTAACATGAGCCTTCCTCCAGTCTTCAGGGAAATCTCCCCATCTCCATGGCTTCTCAAAGATTATGGAGAGCAGCTTTGCAACAGCATCAGCACCTCTCTCAGCACCCTAGGGTGGATGACATCCAGGCCCATTGATTTGTACAGGCCAAGCTCCTGTAATAACTGACAGACCAACTCTTCCTTCACTGATGGCAGGTTGATGTCTGCATCAAGCTGGATTTTTGTTCCTATGGCCTGGGACCCAACAGCACTGGTAAAAACAGAGGTGAAGAAAGTGTTGAGGACCTCTGCCTTTTAAGCACTGTTGGTGACTAGTTCACCTCTCCTGTTTAATAGTGGACCAATATTATTTCTCTGTTCCTGCTTCCTGTTAACATATCTGAAGAACCCTTACTTAAAGCTTTGGACATCTCTGGTCAATGTCAGCTCAAGATGAGCTTTTGCTTTCCTAACTGCATCTCTGCATACCCAGGCAATGCCCTTGTAATTCCCAACCAGTTATGTTCCACTTTTCCACCTCTGGTACACTTCCCATTTGGTTCTCAGCAGACCCAGAAGTTCAGAGTTAAGCCAAGGAAGTCTCCTGCTCCACCTGCTTCCCTTGCCTTTAGAGGGGATGAACCAGTTTTGCATATCAAGGAGGGTGTTCTTGAAAAACTCCCAGCACTCACTAGCTCCTTTACCCTCCATGGAAGCTTCCCATGGGATTCCTTCCAACTGAGCCCCAAGTGAGCTGAAGTTTGCTCTTCTAAAATCTAAAACCTTTGTCCTGGAATTAACCTTCATGGTGCTCAGCAGTGTCCCAAACTCTACCATCCCGTGGTCACTGCAGCCAAGTCTGTCACTACCCTAGATGTCACAGAGCAGGTTTTCTTGGTTACTGAGTATAAGTCCAGCTCAAAAAAAATCCTGCTTGGCCCATCCAACACTGGTGTGGAAAAGCAGACTGCTACACATTCCAGGAACTTGATGGAGGTCAGATGAGCTGCAGTGTTGTTCTTCCAGCAAACGTCTGGGTAAAGTCTCCCATGATGACCAGGTTTTGTTGACCCAAAGCTTGCTTGAGTGACCTGAGTATCACTTCATTGGTCACGTTGTCTTGATTTGCAGGTCGGTAACAAATGCCTACTGTAAAGTCACCCTTGGAGACCACCCCTCTGATTTTGACCCAGAGGCCTTCAATAGGGCTACCACAATTACCATGGTTGACTTCTATACATTTAGTTTGAGTGTTTGCTACTGTGACACTTCCAAGGAATTAAACCAGCTCAGTGAGACAATGTCCTTCTTGTGAAATCTCCCTAGACTGAATCTCCTGCTGCGACCCCTGTGAGTGCTCTTCAAGCACATGTTTAGTTGCTGTCTCATACAAGGCAAGCTGCTGGTACATGCATCTGCTTGGCTGCTTCTGGGAGGACAAGACAGGTGCTGTTCTTATCATCAAACCTGTCCCCAGACCATGAAACCAAACCAGCTCAGCTCCAGCACACACTGGGAGGGAGCGGAGTGACACTGCTGAGAGCAGAGACCAAAGACCTGGAGAGTCAGGCCAAGACATGATGCAAAGCCCTCTAGTTCTCAGAGAGGAGCTGGGACTTGCAAAGGCCTGTCAAGTCCAACACCACTTTGGTTTGGCTCCAAAAGGTGTTTTTCCCCTCTCCTCCTTCAGCTCTCACACAACACCCAGTGCCCTGCCCCGTGGGCAGAGCAGAAGCCTGATGAGAGCCCTTCCAACGCGCCAAGAGTAAATGAGGTGACAGTGCTGGACAGAAACCAGCTGGAAAAAAAGCCCAACGCTGCACAGCTTGTAATTTTCTCCAATTACCAATAGGGACTGGAAAACCTTAGCACAAGGTTAACTCCATCACAGGGCAAGGAGAGAAAAATATACTGGGTTTCTCTACCACCCTCCTTCCTTGCTGCCCTGGCCATGTCCCCACAGGGCTCCCTCAAACGCTCCCGACATCGGCTCCTCCTGCTCCTGCCTGACAGGGTTACCTGAACGAGCTTCCACAAGACCACCTCTCAAAAGCAGCTTGAAAACTACCACCTTATGAACACTGATCGAGTTTAGGATGGCAGCTCAGTTGAAGGGCAAAAGAGATCTGTGTGATGTGTCTATACAGAAAAATAACACCTGTATTCCCCCCGAGAGGTGTCACAGCCGTAACTCAGCAGACACACACAGCTGGTTCCTTTGGGAATTCACTCTCTAGAGCCAGGAATGTGCTATTCTGCTTTTAAAGGCACGATGACCATAAAAGCCAAGAGCTTAAAAACTCCCAACACCCCTCTTGCTAACACTAAGATGAAGCTCAACATGACCATGACAATAGCCACTTTTAATGACAAATATTTTAGCTCATTAGTGTCTCCAGGAAAACTCTGCTAAGCTTACACATGGCAACTGCAGCCACCAGTGCTGCTTTACAGGACACTCACACTTGGCACTGTTTTGCTCATGTTTCCAAGGCTGCAGAGAAAAAGATGGACATTATCCAGCTGCTCTAATGCAGTACTGGCCAGGCAGAACTCTTCTGGCCTGGGTCATATATCAATAAAAGCAGACATGAAATTTCAATGTTCCTGGTCAATGGAGGATCTCATTAAATGCACCCATTATCTTTTTTTAGTAATGTCTGAATTTCTTGGCTTGAGATAAAACACATCCAATGAATTTGTTTTATTTTAAAAGATGAGGGAAAAGGCCAAAATACCAAATAGGTTTTTAATATGTAGCTGTAACTTAACTGAAAACCTACCAATCCATTTTGGGTTTCAATGCTTTGATATCGTAGTTATTGAAAGTTTTTCTTTGTAGGTAAATGTGACCTCTGCATCAAATTCTTCCTGTGGTAAAGGACTTGAAATATTTTATTGAAATTAAAAAGGAAAGAATATAAAATTGAGAAAAAAGCATGGTAATGTCAGTAGCTCTTTAGCATGTACCAGTTTTCTTCTTACATAATTCTATAGCATTTTACAAACAGGACTGTGACATTTCAATAAAACCTGTAGGAGATTTCAAAAATTTAAAGTCTCTAGCTTTTTATTACAGTCATTTGTAAAGGAGTATCAGCCTTTTCTGATCCAAAAATCTCATTATGTCTTCTCTACCTCAGTGAGAGGCCTACATAATTACTCTAAAAGGTTTGTTTTGTCTTGGCATCTCATTTTCTCAACCACAGCTCTCCCAGTCAGCTCTTTCCATCTATTGAACATGGACTGGCTTGTTCCAGCTACTTGAACTAAAAGGCCATGAGTGGGACTGCAGCCCCCTCCAGCCACCAGAACTACATAAACAAATTAAATGAAATCTGACTATTTGCCTAAGTCAAATTAATGTCCAGACACGGAGGTGGGGAGACGACGGGAGCCTGGCAGGTCTCGGAGAGATGCTGTTTTGTGCCTGTCAATCTGTATGGATGTCAGCTGCAATCAGAAAGGCCTGCCACCAACCAGCTCTGGTTTCACAGAACTCAAGGCAGCTGGTGGCTCCAGGAAGAGTAAATTTTGGTACAGCACAGTCCATTATATCCTAAATGCTCCATAAAAGGTTGGATGTTTTACACAAACTGGCTGAGCTACTCTCACTGAATTATCCATGACATTAGGGTGGTTTTTTTCCTTCTAAGTGCATACAGAAGGACTCTGAGAAATAGGATTTTTGATAGGACTATTGACTCATCAAGCACAGTGCCTGCCCTCCAACAGACCTGGAGGAATAACAACCTGCAACTTGCCAAGCCAACTGGTTATCTCCATGCAATCAGGAAAGTCTTTTCTTTAACTGCTCTGGATGATCAGCTTGTAATGTGGAACAAAGGCCTGGCAGTGCTCATCGTCCTCGTTCCTAACATTTTGCTGAAAGATTGACTAAAATTTCAGTGAACACTAGCTATGGTAGTTTGTAGAAAATGGAATCTGGGACCCTACAGGTTTTTATTACCAACATGAAAGGAAAATCTGAGTGAAGGTGCAAAGGCAGCATGAAGGTACTTGTGAACTACCTGTACCATAAGTTACTGAGGCACATGTTGTCTTCAAGGAAGCTATAACTAAAATGTTTCTTCCCAGAGATTTGGATAATCTCTGCACTTTGCACACAGATCACTAAAAAGACACTGAATTGGTGTGAAAGGTCCTTTGCACATCAGGAGCAACAGTGCTCACCTTTACAATATACTCATTGATTGATTTGTCCTTAATGAAAACATCTGAACAGCAGTCAGTGGTGTTTTCTTTATGACAGATAAACTGTCTGAGGAGCAATCACACAAACACATCAAAAAACCAAGCCACCATAAACGAAAATCAGGCTTTTAGCAGATGGAAGCACCCCCGGCTTAACGTCAGCTCAGTACCCAGCTGAAAAATCTAAATAAATATACTCTGTCTCAAAATAAATGGTGAGCAATGAAGGACAGATTAAAGCCAAATCTGCCTCGTACATGCTTCCACTCTAATTATGATATGGTTAACTAGCTGGTAGAATACAAGACTAAGATGACTGCATCTTACTTGCAGAAAATACACCAACATTGGGGTGCAAAGCCTGATGCTGAAGACAACTCTGCTTTAAGATATTTTGTAAGTCCAAAACGCAGGGATTTTCTACAAACACTGAAATCATTAGCCTGTGCATTCTTCCAAACACCATTTGAAAAATGTCCTGTGCTCCTAAAATTTATTTTGATTCATGTTGTGCCTCACTGAGGCAAAGTATTATCCAGCAACTGCTGCAAAGACTCAAGCCTTACATGCAGGACTCTGTGGTGTTGCCTCCATGTTGCAAGGAACTGTAATTCTAAAAGGATTAAAAGTTTACCAGCACAGCCATGTAAAGTAGAAAATTAATTGTTCACTCTTCTCATCTCTGTTTGGAAATTAGATTACAGGCTCCAAGTGAGCTGAAATACAGAATGAGGCAAATCCATGTGATTAGCTCACAGGTGGCCAGGGAGGCTTTTCTATGCTTCAAAGTCTGGCAGATTCCTATTAGCTGCAGTAATGAAAGGAATGTGTACTTATCCTTCGGCCCAAACCCTGCCCTGTGCCAACACAGCTACCTGCTGTGCTAATCCTCAGAACCAATATAATCATCCTCAATTGTGATTTCATAAGTTTGCTCAGCTGTTGGTCGGGATACACAGCCTGGGTGGTGCGCAGCCCTGCCGCCCGCTGCGCCCAGAGCTGGTTTCTACAGGGGTTCCAGCTCCCCACAATGCTGGAAACAGAGGGAAGGAATTGCAGAGCTCACCCAGGACTGCCCCATGCTGCCAAGCAGCTGGTTTCCCAGCCCTAAGAGAAAGACTCTATAGGTATAAACAGTTTGCACCACTAATCATCAGGGTTTCTGCTGAATAAACGCCATAGTTTCACATTTATCTCCACTCTCCAGAAGTCACCCGAGTGTCAATTCAGCAAAACACATCGCACGTGAGGGCAGAAAGCAGAAGAGACAGCTATTCCAGGGACAGGCACAGAGGTCCCACCCCATGCAGAATGAATGCTCAGGTCCATTTCATGGGGTGTTTGCCCCACACCAGCTGCAGACGCAGCGGAATGATGTGACCACAGCCCTCAGTCGTAACCTGCACACAGGGAAAGCTCTTCCAAGCCCTCGCAGTGGTTAATATAACAGTGGTTAATATAACAAACCTGGAGGGTTGCTCCCTCTATCAAACTGATATATCCTGGTAGAACTGTGATCATGTTTTTATTTCTACAGATGTGTAATAATCCTCTGAATCCTCCTAAGCTCTTTACATTATCTTGTGTCAGGGAGTTCAACAATTCAACTTGCAATTTCCTTTTGTTACTTATAAATGTATTGGACAGGGAAATGAGAAGCCACGTCCCTATTCCCAAATTACAGGCTTGCCAGAATACTTCAAACTGACTTTATCAGCCTTTTTCTTAGACCAAAACTTTAGCCAAATGTTAAACAAGTCGTGCTCAGGACAGGCCAACAAGTGCTCAAGGAACCTCTGGGAATGGAGCTTTGCTTTGCTTCACACGTGTCCTCCCACCCCTGCTGCTCATCACAAAGCACACTCAAGATCTGGCAAGCACAGAGCACGTCACACCTGCACTCCTGGAAGGACGAGAGGAAGATTCAATCTCCCAGCACAGTGTCCAGCAGATCAGCAGCTCCACAAATGCACCCTTGGCCTTGCCTTCCTACCCCCTCCTGGCACCTGCGGCCCTTTTACAAACCGGTCTGGGGAAATAATCTGAATTCAAAGGAACCACTTCTCTCATAACTTCCTTTGTTCTACAGCCACCTTTAGCCTGACCCAGCACAGCTCCCTCCAAACGACATTGCTGCTGACAGAAACTCACAAACCTCCCTCCAGCCTCCAGCCCCCAACGGCAGCACCCGTGGCAGCAGCCCCAGCATTAAAGCCCTCGGCCTCCCTCAATTCATGCACAGATTTAACTGGATGAGAAGACTGCAAATTCTTAGCCAACCAGCAGTTGATTATTTGCTTTGTGGATTAAGATGGCAGAGCCACCTGGGCTCACACACCCCAGCTGGCACAGCAGCAGTGGCCGTTGAGCTCCGGGTGGACCCGTTCTGGGATCTTCATGTCCTGTAATCAAAGGTGTCATCCACTTCCCTGCTCGCTGGTGCTACAGCGTCATGCAGGCAGGCTCTCCCCAGTCAGGGTCACCCCCAGTGTCCTACAAGCACAGGGGCTGGTGACAACCCTCTCCCAGTCAGGGCTGCACACCCTGCCCGCTGGTTCAACAGCTCTGCCAAGTTCCAGCAACAGCTCGTGCCCCAAACCTTCCCAGCTCACCCCCTGACAGCTGGGAGCCTCAAACTGCAAAACTGCAAGCTAGGAACTGCCATGTTATCTGAATAACTGCCTTGGAGAGATGGAACAGAAAAACCCCCACTCAACAGAGCCTTGCAGAGCTGGCCTGGACTACAGGATCTGAGCATCCTCCATCTAGCACAGGTCAAACAGTGAGAAAGGAGGTTTTATTGCTCAACTTTCATTTCTATCTCAACAGCGGAATCTCGCATTTTATTTTCCCTCTCTCTGTTCCTCCTTTCCTTTGATCAGGGAAAACATCCCCTTCAGGCCAGCATTACAGCACGTGCTTAACTTTCAGCATATCCTTAAGCTCACTTAACCATGGGTCAGGCTGGAAGGATGTGCTTGGGGGCTTGGTGGAGTTGAAGGCAAAGGGGTTTGGTGTCTGTTCTCCCACCATTCCCACTGGCAGCCTGAGTCCTCCCACAGGGCTCAACTCAGGGCTGTGGCATTTTGGGTCCCCTCACCCATCACTTCATACCACCATGGGACCAAGCCCCCACTTCTGCTCACAGTGCAGTGGGTGTATTTTCATTACACTGCAGTAGCAAATCAGCATGACTGTGTTTCTGTCTGAATTCTAGTAATTTAAAGCAAAATATTTGAATCTTGGAAATTAACCAAACACTGACTAGCCTTTTACCAGAAGGAGCTGATTTAGGTAATTAATGCTGGCTAAACAAATAGACATACAGGACAGATTTTTAACCAACTGGGATGTAAATATTTTTACTCTTGTGGATAATCTTGCAGTCAAATTAGTTCTACAAATACCCACAAAAATCCCTTTTCCTTTTTTTCTCTCCTTTCAGATCTGTCTCAGGTAGAACCATGTAAATGCTCAGCAGCACAAAAGTGAAGGTGGTTTCAAATTCCCATTTGGGGAACATGGAGTTGATGCAGCCGATCTTGGTGCAGTCCTACAGACTTTCCATCTTCTTCCACAGACTTTGACCCCAAGACTCCTCCCAGTTGAGGCTTTCAGTTCCATCTCTTGCTGTAGTTTAGCAAAGTGGCAAGAGAGGTCCTGGCAGGGAGGCAGCAGGAAAAAAAGGACATTTCTGTAACAGGTTTTGTTTCCAAGGAGCAAAGGCCCAGCCCCACAAGCTGGCTCATCCAAATGTCCTAAAATCCACCGGGCTGCAGATGGCAGTGTCCAACACAAAGTTCAGTACCTTGCAAAGTAAATTAAGAACAGGCCCATCTGTGGCCTGAAATTTCCATCTTGGAGTGAGGGGAACCTCTACCAATAACATTTACTTAAGTGTAATAAAAAGAGGGGGGGAAATCCACTTTCACTTTTATAGTATTTTCAATTCTTTTCACAAAGGCAGGTGAAACTGGAAACAAACCTTTCCTGGGCGTTGGGAGACCAAATCAAGTGCATGTGATGCTTCAACAACAGCCCAGCAAAACAATCAATACCTTCCAATTCATGTTATTGACTTTTCCACATCCTCACAGGCATGAGGCTTCAGATGAAAGCATCAGAATCACCAAAGTGTTCAATTTGCTCTAGCTCAGATATTTTATACTGACATTTTTTAGATGGTGTGTGGAAGCTTGTTCAAGAGAAGCTCTTGAAAATCAAAGCAAACTTTCCCTCCCCAAACTCCCTGTTTTGCTTCACATGGGGATCCAGGGCCACTTTATGCAAAGTGTAAGATAAATGCTACATGTTTCTTCCTCTGTGTTTTGTCTCTCTTACTCTGCTTCAGTTTAAAGGGACCTGAAATCACTTTCTGCTACTACCACCATTTAAACCTCTCACAATTACAAAAGCTTACACACCTATAAACTGCATTACCACGATAAAAAAGTACATTTCTGTGCCACCAGCCCAGACACACATGTGCTTCCTGCAGAGGGGGATCAGCTTCCCCAACACCCCCTCTTGTTTTTTTATGAGGCAGCTTCGAGAATATAATTCTGCACTATCAGTCACAATAACAAGTTGTTTGGACCACCATAAAACAGCAAGAGCTCATTAAGTCTTAGAGAATGTTTGCAGTTATTTTAGCACAGGCGTGATTTGTTATGAGAGAGGCAAGTCCTATTATTTCACCAGGTTTAATAGGTACTAGATATGCTGAAGCACATACTTCTGACAAGGCTATGAGAAGCTTTTAGCAATAACCCTTGGGAATTCATTGGGCAAACTGATCTTACAACATCTCCAAATACATAAGAGAAAATTATCTGAGCTATGGAAAATCACCACAATTCAGGACAGTGCACTAGACTAGAAGATTAAAGTTCTGCTCTGGCTCCCTCAAGACACATTTAGGTCAGTGCTTGTCCCTGTTTCCTATCCCAAGTTTTTAGATGATGAGCTTTTCAGAGGAGGGGCTGATGTAAAACAAGAATCAGCTCTTGCTTACAGCCTCTTTGTTGTTGCTTCATGAGAATAATGACAAGGATTAAAAAAATGGTCGAATTCAAGCATGGCAGGATGCCAGCACTCTTCACTGTGATTCAACAGATGCATTTGAGTAAGTAAATGAGTTAAGTAAATGTAATATATAATCATTTATTTCCCTGCACTACTCCTTGTTCTGCATTTGGATGTATGAAAAGTACCTAGCTGGGTTTTTTCACTTTTCAGTGAGGCTGACAGCCACGAGCATTTTAAAATCATGTCCTGAACTCATTTATTTAGTTTTCCATTAGGCCCTGACAACCACAAATACTTTATAATCACATATAATTTTTTTATAATATGCAGAAGGCTGAAACTGTAACAATCTCCAGTACAACACAGCAAATAAACAGAAAATTAACATTGAGAAAGAAACTATCAAGAGAGCCATGGAACAGATCAACTCATTCTAAGAATCCTATTATCACATGCACGTGTGTGCACCTTTGCACAGAAACATACCTACACAAATGCAGTCATAGGCTCTGCAAGTGAGGAGGATTTATTTTCATTATTATCAAAGCAGAGCTGTCAAATTTCTTCAGAGTAAGGAGGGAGAGCACCACATGCAAATGATTCTGGCTGCAGATCTGGACCCACACTTGCTCCTCACACTTCCCTTCTAGAGGGATCCAAACCCTCCTGCTCCCAAGTGGTGCTAAGTTTGCCATTCTGTTGGAAGCTCTCCAGCATTCCCTTCAAGCGTATTTACAGTTTCTTTCTGACTCGTAGGAGGAAAAAAATATAAGACAGTTTAACATTTACCAACAGCCAGCAGTTTTACTGGAAACTGTTGAAAACATTTAACAACTTGTCCTCAGGAGGAACAAGGCAGTGCCAGGCCACATGCATGAACCATTTTCTTGAAGTTCCTCTTCTTCAAGGAAGGTTTAAAACTAAATTCTAGATACAAAGCAAGTTCAGAGATAGACAGAAGAGACTCAAGTCTCTGTGGCCCAGGAAATCAGTCCAGGAGGAGATGTTGTGATGCAAGAAGACACTGGCACTGGCTCAGGGTTGGGCTGCACAGTGTTCACATGTGACTGATGAGCTCAGCACAAGGCAGGGGTAGAGACTTGCCCCTTCCTTTTCCACACACAACTCCATCCATGTGCTCTATTCTTCCTTAAGGAAATGCAGAGTCACCTAGAACCACCTATAGCCACGTTGCAGCTCATGTGGACTCAAAATTCAAAGGCCCAATGACCCTGCTTTGCAAATGCTCCCATTCCCTCCTGCCAGCTCCAACACACCATCCATCTCCAGCTCACCTCTCTGCATCTCCTTCATCAGTGCCATTGGTGGCACAAACCTGCCAGGCATGTAGAACTTAATGGTCTAATTCTCCTGCTTTCACAAAGACTTAGCTTTAAGTTAAATACCCTTGTTCCTTAAATTTCCTCCTTGTCAGAATGCCAAGGGAAGCTCTTAATCTTACAAAAGAGCCTGAGGACATTCTGATGCCTCTGCATGAAGACAGAAATGAGTCCACAATGCCAAGATAAAGATGAAGTACTAAACTAATCTCCCAGCCCTGGCAGTGTGTGCAGCAGGGACTGCTGCTATGGCTGGAGCTGCCAGAGGGGGTCATAAGCTGCAGGTGGGGCTCTTGCCACCAGCATCTCAGCATCCTCCTCTTCATGTACATCAAACTGAGGCACTGACTAGTTACAAACTAGTGCAAGTTACCAGCTGCAAAGAAATCACACTTGTGATTTAGACACAGCACCCACGCCAGCTAGTTCAGCCAGCTTGTCTACACATGCCAAGCTGCCTTTGCTGGTAGCCCAACGTGGCCCGTGGCCACTGGGAGCCAGGTCTGCAGAGGGGACCTTGCACAAGGAGAGATGGAGCACATGATGCTCCACCACGGATGGAAATGGCAATCAAATATGCAAGTGATGTCCAGACTAATGTTTTGAGGGTTGAAGTCTCCCTCACCAGGCATGACACAGTGTCTCTGGACTCAACATGAGCTGCCTACATCTGAGCTTCCCACCTCCTCACCAGACCAATGCTATTAAAGTTGTTAGACAATAACACAAAGCAAAAAATCTCCCTAACCTTGAAAGTAAAAATCTCCCTAACCTTGAAAGAAAACCAGGCCTTTACTCCCATCTATGAAGCTCCTAATGCTTCTTTTCAGCCTCCTCACCCATGAAGTTTGAGAGGCCACAGGACTTTTATTTGCAGGTGAATAAAACCCACTGTGGCACATGCAGCTGGGTTAACCACTCACTGCTCTGCACAGCCAGTGACGTGCTCCAAGTGCCTTAGCCCCTGTAATTACTTTCCATGCCCCCCTGGGACCCATGCAGGGACAAACAAGATCTGCTGCAAGAAGGGAGGTCATTCTTCTCTCTACAAAGTAAACCTCTCTAGATCAGCTAAAGAAAACTCAAAGGTGAGTTTGCAAAACCAGGTTAAATACCAGGGAATTATATCCATCAGGAGCTTCTGTAATTTCATATTTTTCAGATCAGATAACAAAGGAAGGTTTTTAACCTCACATCACTTTATAGACTTTCCAACAGCTTACACACAAAGCATTTAGACACTTTAATTTCCACTCCAATATGAATAATCTACCCCCAAATGAAACCTATTAAAAATTAAATTCTTATATTAAGTTAAAAAACGCAGCTCTTTTCTCCCCAAGTCCCATTAAAAACTCTCCCTACACACAGTTTAGAAGACAGAAGAGATCCTAGAGAATATTTACAAAGAGAACAAAACCCCCCGAGGGTTTTTATGTTACTACAACATTAATCTATTTTAATCACACAACAGATTAAAACTAAACAACATTAAATGAATCGCAAAGTACCAAGTGAAAGTCTTATCTTTGTTCCTCAAGAAGAAAATCTGAGAAAAAAAATAAAGTGCTTGGAAATAGGACTATTAGCTTGTTCCACAGAGACAGAGCACAGCAAAATCAAGACTGGGCCACAGAGCCACTGGTGAGAAGAAGATAAGAATGAACCGTTCACAAGGGTCAATTTTTACTTCCACGCACTCCCAGGGCTGTGTTTGAATGGGAGCACCCAGGGCATGGGGCTGAACAACGTGTGGGTGAGGGAAGGGGAAGGTCTCTGGAAGTGTTGAAGGGCAGGTTGGATGGGGCTTTGAGCTACCTTGTCTAGTGGAAGGCATCCCTGCCCACGCAGGGGGGTTTAAACTAGATGATCATAATGGTCCCTTCCAACCCAAACCAGTCTGGGATTCTGTGATCGCCAGTGCTGGCACAGCAGCCACATTCTTGTGTGATTTGAACACGTCTCAGTGCAGATATAAGTGCTAAAATACCTATTTCTCTCCCTTTCCCTGTGGTTTTTCAGCCAGGCTCTCCACTCTCAGGCCCCCGGCCACGCTCCACCAGCTGGTTTGCACCACTGGGAGCCCCAGCACAACTGCATGTGGTCTGGTGAGAACCTGACCAGCCCCAAATGGACACACTGCACATGCCTTGGGCTTGGACCATGCAGGGAGGAGATGGATGACTTCAGCTATTGCTTCTACCTTTAACCTGAATAACTCTGATGCCCTCACTGTTTCCTCCATACCCAGTTCCAGTCTTTCCAGCTTTATCTTGTATCGTGGCCTTTCCTTTTGTGTAACCATCTCCACTGCCCATCTCCCAACCCTTATTCAGCTCTGTCTTTTGGTGGACAGAGCACAATGAAAACAGCATGTCCTTCAAACCCTGCCTTGAGCAACTCCTTTAAACAACAGCAGTGTTTTCCACTTCAGCCTCTAAGCTGTTGTTCAGCCTTTAATTATTTACATATTTTTGTATGGTTTCAGTGCCTTGAACAAAAAAATCTGCTGAGGTGCCCACAGGTCATTTCACTGCATCATCCAAGTTAATTTAACAGCCAGGACTGTTTATGAATAGTTCATTCTTCCAGTAGCCTAAATCTTGCAATTGTTAATGCATAATCTCATCTACTGTTGCTCAGTCCACTCAGCTACTTTGCTATCTCACTTTGATGCTCCATGTTGTTTTTTCTCATCTTGAATAACCCAATTAATTGTGCTTTCCTAATCGAGTTTGCCATCTCACTGCTCAACAGGCTTTTAAAGAAGATAGGGCAGCATTCTCCAGAATATATTTTGCTGCATACAGTGCTGCAAAGACAAGTTTTTTCCAATAGTTATGAGCCAATGTTTTTTCACCACAATTTTATAACCACCTCTGCCCAGGAGACATTGGATTGGAGCTTGAAATTATTTAAAGAAACCACAAAGAATAGGAGTTCTCTTGTTCAAAGCCAAGCAGCTGTTAGATTGACTGTATTGAGTGGCTGTATTTCACATGGATGGCTTGGTTAATATGGGGTGCTCTAGGCAGGCCTTTTATCTCAGCACTTACCAACTTGGCTGCCAATACAAACCAAAACCTTCAAGGGAATGATTTGTGTGGTTACTCTGCTCCCAGCACTCCAGATTTAATGGAGATACCCAGCACAAGCTTACAACTAATGGTGGTAGCTGTAGTGAAGGCATTTCTGGCAGAATTAAGAATTAATTTCTGGCAGAATTCCTCTTGAAGAGGAAGAATGCAGTTCTGCACAGGAGGAGCATTCAAATCTTGCATTTTTTTTACTCAGTGGGTGTACAAATGACTTGGTGCCATCCCTGACAGAATTTCATGACTTGATCTCAGATTGTTCCCTTCCAAACTAGCTGTCTGTAACGGATAATCCATTGTCAGCCACAGAGGATCAAGAGTGAACAAACCTGGATGCCTTTGTCATATTGTACAGGTCTCCCTTTCCAGGCCAAGAGCCAGAGCAGCAGGATCCTGCTCTAAGGGCAGGACACGTCCTGCAATCCTGCTTCCCTCCGTGCTGAGGGAGGAGGATTCCCCTCCCTTGTTCTCCATGACTAAGCACCGAAAGACAGATCAAGGAAACATTAACTACTGCAGGCCAGCCTCTCCACAGCATGCAAAGGTGCCTGGAAATGTTTTAATGCTGGAGACACTGAGCATCCTGTAGCTGTGACAGGTACCTTGTGCCACCCCAAGCTGCACACCCTGTGTGCTGCTGTCAGAAGGTGTGACAGCAGGAGGGGACACACGCCAGGTCCTCGGTTGCTTTGGTTCAAACCTGATGTATTTATTAAGATCCCCAGCTGTGTCTGCCAGCCTGGGCAGGAGGGCACAGCCTCCAGCAGCAGGGACAGGGCACAGCAGGAGCCAGGAGCTCTGCAGCAGCCTCTGCCAGAGGCTGGGCAGCAGCCAGGGCAGCACGGGCAGCCCCTCGACGTGGGTGCAGTGACACTGGCACCAGGACACCTTTCCTTCTGCAGCTGGAGGAGTTTGGGATAAGTCAGAAAAAGCTACTGGGGAGCAGTTGTGTCAGGGGAAGTGGTGGCCAAAGGAGGACTGCTATTCCCAGGCAGTACCTGGGTGACATTGGAGGGACAGCCCAGGACCTGCTGGGCTATAGGAATGACCAGGCTTTGGGAGAAGGAGCAGCCTCTGCAACCCAGCTGCAACCACAGCAGCCACACAGAGAATAAGTCACAGAGTGGTCAGGGTTTGAAGGACCTCTGAAGACCATCTAGTCCAATCCTCCTGCCAGAGCAAGATCACCTACAGCAGATCCCACGGGAACATGTCCATATGGGTTTGGAATATCTCCAGAGAAGGAGACTCTACCACCTCTCTGGGCTGCCTGTTCTAGTGCTCTGTTACTCTCACAGTAAAGTTTTTCCTTCTGGCTTGAACCTCCCGTGCTCCAGCTTGTGCCATTGCCCCTTATCCTGTCATTGGACTAGACCTATTTGTGGACATATTTATACGTGTTTATGAGATCCCCCTCAGTCTCCTCCAGGCTGAACAGCCCCAGCACACACAGTCCCCCCATGTGTCAGACAGAAAGGACTCCATCTGGGACATGGGGACTGCACTTAACTCATGGCAAAAATATGCACAAGGTATAAAGCTCTGCCTATGTGAGATCCTTCACTGCTTCTTACAGCCTGAGGAAACTTCATTACATTTAGTCTCAAGTACACAAAACCACCACGGGTCAAAGCCTCCGTTCTATGAAACTGCTTTAAAACCTATGGCATGTATATTCAGGGTTTTCTTTGTTTGCATTTCATTTTTTGGCCTCATGAAAGGGACTCATCATGATGAATTACCATTTCACATTGTATTACTTCAGGATCTAAGATTAAAAAAATATGAAAAAAATCATAAGGCTCCTGATAAAATCAAGAAAGGCAGAAATGCTGCATCTTATTACCACTCTATAGTATTTCAGTTTTCCTTAATGGTGGCAAGGGCCTCTCTAACAGCAGACAAGAGTCTGTTATTGAGCTCTGCTAATAATGCAGAAGATGTAAAGCAGCCAAGATGCTGATTCCTTCCAGGGCTACACACTCAGCAGGTAACTATCCTCTGCATTTTACAGGTTTTGACAGTAAAAAAAAGTCCATTTTGAATGAACTTTAAGCTGTTTAAGTAACCATAAACTCATGAAAGAAAAATTATGTGCCTATGCTATGGCGAATAGATGTTGCAAATGTACTTCAGATGTCGATTAAGTGCAACCATTGTGTGAGTGAATCACTGCAGGTTTTCCCAAGTATCACCTGCTTGAAACTACAGGGGGGAGCAAAGGAGGCACCATACTCACACCTGATTCTGAACCAGCAGCTACAGCTGGCAAACATCACCTTGAAAAGAGACCAGCAAATACTTAAGGACAATAACCACTCAGCTTTATGCTTATCCAGGCTCCTGACATGGCACCTTTGAAAAATGACTTCTGAAACATCCACTCACAGACCACCACAGTGTACACAGGGCCCATTTCACATCTGAAGTCTTCTGTTGTTCAAAATGTTTTATCATTCAAAACTACCCTCACAACAGGTCATGTACCTCCCTAAGATCCCCCAACATAACGTGTGATTGAATGTGGATTAAATACTGTCTCAGAAGTACCACTGGCTGAAATATTAGTGTCAGGTTGGTGTCATTGGACACAAGCAAACGTCCACTTCAACCAGGCCAGATTTCCATGAAAATGCCCAGTGTTCCCCAGGAATAACCTGAATATGCTTCTCAATACACGTAAGTTAGTATCTCAGGTAACACTTTCTTTTCAACAAGTCTTTCCTCCACCGAATGATCACACCTTGGCTGATCAAAAACCATTCTATTGATTTGATATAAACAGGTGTTTTGCCATCAGACTAAAACTATAGATATCAGTAGGTCTCTACTTTGAATCTTCTGTGGTTCCTCCACCTTTTTTCTAGCCTGCAGAGCCACTGCACAAAGGCAGCAATGCAAACACCTGCCCTGCTGCATTTTACATCCCTCAGCATGACAAGTCCTGGCTCTAGGACCACTCCAAAAGTGTATTATAAGTGTATTATAACCCTAATGCATCTCAGAAACTCCACCTGCTTACTTCCCTGGTAGAAAGTAATGCAGTCTCAGGTGCTCTCCACTGCTGCCTGGAAGGTTTAAGTGGTCACTCACACAGTCAAGTATCACAGCAGAGAGGAAAGATCTCCTGCTTCACTAGGAAGCTGCTCTTTTCTTCACTTTATATTGTTTGCTAAATTCATTCAAGTAGGGCAGATACAGTTGACTTAGCCATGTCTGCTGAGTTGGAATATATTGCTTGGAACAGGTATCACTTTTGACACTTCTTCCCCCATCACCAATTCAAGCTACAGAAGCAGATGAGGCTGTTAGCACACAACTGCATGCAACAGAAGAGCTCCCCTCGTCCCACCCAAAAAAGGCTGAGCTCTGCTACTGTACAGACACAGGCTGGGGAAGGCAATGCCACCATCACATCATCTCACCAAGCCCATCACCAGCTCCAGGCAGCTACATGAAGGTCTATGCAAGCCCAAGCCTGAATGCAGTAGAATACTTAAGAGTAACAGGTTGGAGATGCTTTCCTGATTCAACACTAAACCCACTGTATTCCGCTCCAGGTTTGTTTATTATAGTCTTGTAGAATTTATTATATTCCCAAAGTGCAGTGGGAACTTTGTGGCATCAACAAAAGGTAAAATCTCATCAGCTCTCCCAGAGAAAGAGTTTGAAGGAAAGTGGGGAAAGTTTTTAGTATTTCAGGAATTACAAAAGAGCAGCTCATTCAAGTAAACACTATTCAGAGAGGGAGGCTTTCACCTAAGCGTAATAGTTTGGCATTCTTTGCTACATTATTTGATAGACAAAAACCACAGCAAAGAACATCACCAAAAGAAAAACACACTTCCTTCACCTGTGCTATTTTCTTGAAGTGAAACCTTCAAGGGATTCTTCTGTGACCTGGAGCTGGCCCTTTCCCACACCAGTTTGCAGACATCATTAAGGCTGGAAGTTGGGGTTGGACTATCAAGTACACCCTCCTCTTTGCTAAAAAACCCATGTTCTCACCAAAAAATATGTGCTTTTACTACATGTGTATTTTTCCTTTTTTAAAAATAACAAATATATTGTCTTCCTAGATTTTAAATTTCAATATAGTCAACTAAATTAAAACAAGGTCCATGCTTCCTAATGTTCTCATTAGTAAGACTAAATTCACTCTAGAAATTTAACAAGAGCTAATTTTCCAGCTAAGAATATTACATAAACAAGACAAGAGGATCTTGTGAGTAGTCTTGAGATGAAGCTTGATAAGGCAAAAAATAACTCACAGTAGCTTGTGCTCACTTAATGTTCTCATTCCTACTTAATACTTTCATCATCAAGCTGCTCATTGATCCAGGGTCACAGTGCTTTTCCAAAATAATCCCCAGGAAGAAATAGTCTGAAGGGTTATATTTAACACCCTATCACTTTCAGTCTTAAAAAGTGCATTCAGCTACTTAATCCCTTTCTGAAAGGGTTGTGTTTGGTAATCAGCTACTTCTGTTGTGTTCTGTTGCCATAACAGATGAGAGGAGCTTTAACTGCTGCCCTTTCTGCTCTGCTGTGACACATCACAGGTTGTTAATCCTGCCCCAGGATCAGACTCGGTCCATCTTTCATGTTTGCTTCTGGAGGCTGCTGGGGGAGCTGGGGCTCCTCGGGGAGATGGGTAATACTGGGTAATGAGAGCACTTTGTTTGGGAAACAGGCTAAGTCGATGGTTTGGTTTGGGACCCGCCAGCTGTTGCACTTTCCTTGCCACATGGCTGGAGATGCAAGAGAAGAACCAGCTCCCCCAGCTCCTTGGGCAGCCTGAGCAAGTGGAGCTGACAGCCAGAGAGGACACACCAACTTCCTGCAGGAGTGGGAAATGGGAAAAATGGGAAACCTGACCCTGTCCTGAGCCTTTCCAAAGCCTCTGAGGAGGATTTGACTTTCCTTAGTCTGCACTCTTCATGCCAGGCTATGGGCAGGGAATGGGCAACCCCAGGAACAAAACAAAGCCTGCCCAAGCTGTGTCTGAGACCTTACCCCAGCATGGGTGGGCCTCTGTTCTCCACTCCTGTCTCCAAGAAGATACAAATCACTTAATTAAGCTGTTATGAAGCTTATTAAATTAAAACATCTCGATAAACCCTACAAACAAGACCAAAACTGAAAGGAGTTTCATCAGCTGTGGTGCTGGGGGTTTCTAGGACAGCTGTTTTTCAAGTCTAAACAGGAGCAGATCTAAACAGGAGCTAAAAAGCTGAAGGAATTCTAACCCCACCTCCCATCTGCTTCTTGGAAATCCTTTTCTTAGGTAACTAAAAGAGGGATAAACCATAGAAGTGCTCTGTGCTAACTAGATGATTTGTTTTCAGGGATGTAAATGGCAAGTGCTGACCTTTTATTTTTTTTTAATCTTGCACGGAGTTTCAGCAAACTGTCACTCCTACATGGGCAGCAAGGGAAAAACATACATATTATTAGAAAACAATCACTGCCAAACCTGATAACAATCTGACATTAACCACTGTGGGGATTCTGCTGCCAAGGATGTCTTGTATTATTTAGAAAACATAAAGGAAAAAGATTCCTGAGGGGGGAAAGCACACAAACAAATAATTGCTTTACATCCTATTAATAAATGCCTGCAGCTCATGTTTCCCTCAGAAAATGCTTACAGTACTGCTACCATTTTCTACAGCAAGTTTACCAAATGACATTTAATCCTCCTGAGGTTAAAAAAAAACAATCACAGCTATTCTATAACCTGCCACGGATACAGGGGGGTGTTGTTTTTCACCAGATCAGCACATCCTTTTTACAGTGGGACACAACCTTATGTGTCCTCCTCTTTGTATTCCTCCTGCTACCCATTACCCAGGCTGGAAGGATTCCCTCCCTCCTTTATTTTTCCAGTCTTAATTCCTCTAGCCAGCATCATCTTCAATGGTAGCACCATTCTCACAACCAACCACAACACACAGTTCAAGACCATTTTTTAGGCATTGGGTTGGGTAAAAAGCTCTCATCTTGCCTTCTTTCAGCTAGTGGAAGATCTCTCGAGGTCCCTTCCAGCCCCTAAGATTCTATGATTCTATGATCCATCAACCTACCTAGGCCATCCAAATTGAGCAACTTAAAGCCTCTAATAGCAAGTATTTTGGATCCACATTTACAGGACACACCTAAATGGACCTCAGTGTGCACAGGCAGTAGCAGCATGATGGAACCTGGTAAAATATCAGGGAGTTTTTGAGTTTCAACAAAGGGTGTAAGATTGTTTTACTCCTCTGCTGCAGGTTAGAAAGCTACTTCAGACAACATTCCACCAAAAAATCACTTTATCCCAGTACTGAAACAAACAGAAAACCATAGCATGTATCAGTGAGCATATCCACATGCATCTAAAAAGGTGAAGAATGTATATGGTCTAAAATAATAATAATAAAATATTAAGAAATGTTTCATTGTAGTTTTTCCATGTGCCTTGAAGGAAGGTGTTGCAGAAGTGCATTAACCCATTCTGGCTTAACATCAGGATCCTTCCTACAAAGGAATTGCAACATTTTGAGGGCTTTTTTTTCCACACAGCTGATGCTACAGTGTGCACTGTAGTTCCTTACCCACTTTGTATCTACCCTTGGATTTTACAGTATCAGGCTTTTTAGTTAATGGTTGAAGTGACTTAGGTGCAGACAAAGTAGGGCTGTGAGTAGGGTTTGTGGAAACTGTGTAAAACACTCATGCTGAAAACAAAGTTTTGTTTCTTCATTAGCATTTTGGGGAGTTCAAGATAAAGCTTTGCATTCATTGCATTACTTTTCCCAATCTACTGGCAAAGAACCTCTTGGAAGCCAACACCTCCAGCTGCCCCCACCCCTGTGCACTGCAGTCCCCTGAGTCCCAGAGAAGTCACCCCAGTACTGGAAACAGGATAAAAGCCACAACCAAGTCTGAAACACATGATGGAAATCTCTTGGTCTTCAAGGTAACCATCTGTACTGTCAGAACACACACAGCTACCTGCTACCCATGTACCATGACAAAAGCACAGTCTGAAATTGCTTTACATTTACCCAAAGTACTGGGTTAGAAAGTAAACCAGGACACAGCCCACAGCTCAGCTGTCACTACACAACTGCATCGTGGCACCCTCAAAGAACCAAGGGCTGAAACAGCTTCCAAAACCCACAGCCTGAGCAGGGCTGAACAAAGGAACATCCCTGTGCTGGGGCACAACTGGAAAGGCTGAACTTCTTGAAGACAGATGCTCAGATGTTGCTGGTGTGGCCATCCCTACTGGCTCCATCTTTGTGAAAAGTCTCTGCAACACCAACCCTGCTCCCTGCTTAGATTTTCCTCCCCCTCTAACCTTTTTAATGTCATTGCTTTGTTCTGGTTGTTTGGTCGTGTTTTGTTGTTTGGTTTTGTTGGTTTTTTTTCTTAAGTGGTGGAGTATAGAGCTTGTGGTCTGCATAATGTGGGTAGCACTTCAGAGTGCCTTCTGCACAACCCCAGGCCATCAGCATGCACTGCAAGCTCTTTTCCTCTCACTCATAAGTCAATGCCTTTCAAGAATGACCTGGGGACCAACTCCTCCCTGATGTGAGTGCAAATCACTTGCCAAGTTTAGTTTCATTTGGACTGTGCCTACCAGGGAAGGGTCACTTACAGACTCCATCATTGCTTTCCTTGTCTCAAAAGATTATAATTTGTCCATTGCAATTCACATCAGGATGCAATTTGGCAGGTAAGTCAGGAGTCTGGAGGCAATTATTTCTCTTCCTTTGGAGAAATGGATTTTATTCATTCAGTTATTTTTGGTTATTTATTTTAGATGGAGCAAAGGGGAAGGGGGGGGGAGGGCAAAAAAAGGAAAACGAGATGGGTTAAACCTCATGATGGGATTGATTTCCTGTGTTTTGACATTGTAGCAGGGTTCATTACACTGATACACACAATCCCTGCATCCTGTTCTATCCAAGAGGAAAGGACTGCAACAGAAATGTCTCTGCTCTTCAGGCCAATAAAAACAACCCTTATTTTAAACCTTAAGGCCTCACCCCCCAAATGTATACAGTTATTACTAGCAAGTGTAAATCACCTCATTCATAACAGCTGAAATGTCTTGAATCCAGTGAGTGAGATGCTGCTCTCAGCTTACCAGGAAACATGTTTCTTTGTACCACTGATTTTCCTTAGAAAGACTGCAAAAAACTAAAGTTAAACTGTGCTCAGACTTGTACAGCAGCACCAGTGCCAGAGGCCCTTCTGCCCAGGACCTTTTCTCCTTAACTCCACTATACGAGCAGACACTGGTCTGACCCTTCCTGGGCAACATCAGACCAGTGGTCACACTGCCAGCCAGCCTGCCTTGTGCCAGGTGACACCTGGACACATGAACATGAGATTCATCTCCGAATTGAAGCAATAACCTGGACAAAGCAGAAAGCATGAAGTACGGATGAGTGGCTTCCACCCACCACAGCCCCTTCCTACAGCTCTAAAGGACGTGGGTGGAGGTCAGGACAGTTCTCCAGTTTGCTTTTTCCAGCCCTTACTACCTTTTCATCATCTTTTCAGCCTATAAAGTATGGTTTCCACATGGCTGAAAAAATAACTACGAGAAGACTTCCTCTTTGTCATCCATGATCAGCAGATATATTTGGAAAAGGCATTTCATCTGAGCCCAGATCCATCTGCAGGTCCCAGCACAGACTCACCTGGGCTCCCTTGATCCCTTTTTCCTTCCTACCGACAACAGAACACATTTCCAAGCTCATTTCTATTTGAAAAAGCCAATTCTGACAAAACTGTGTTTGTAGAACTAATATTTATTGGATGAAGTGATTACTTTTTTCAACAGTTGCATAAAATTTTATTTTAGCTAATTAAAAAAATGAAGAAGTTACATGGAAACTACCCAGCAACCCCAACCCAACTACATATGAGCTCAAGCACATAAATGTGCAAAGCTTTCACTGAAACAGCTTCAATGAGCCTTACCTTTAAACAACTTTGCTGGATCAGACCTTCACTTTGAAAAATGAATTTTAGGAAGCTGCAGCTTTTTTGCAAATCTTTTCAGGCACTGTGCCTTGTAAAAAAGCCAGCCTGACTTTTCTGACATTCCAGGGGAAGGCTAAGTTTTATCAGAGACTATAAAGATTTAAAGTCACAGTATAATCTCACCTCTGTCTTACTGGGCCCACTTCCCTTATCAATTAACCTGTCAGTCGACAGTCGGGTCTAATTAGTGAAATCCTTTTTTAATGAAAAGAATTTGCCTTGAGCAAAGTCTGTCAGCTCCAGAAGCATTTTACAATCAGGAGCAGGTCTCAGCAAAATCCATTAAATATCTGCAGAGAACTGAACACCAGCAGCAAACTGAAACTCTCTTTGGCTTCTGCAGGTACCTTCAACATTATTTTCCCATGTCTGGATTCCACTGCAACAAGAGGCTCTTTCCACTTGTTGTATGAAAAAAAATGCACTTACATTTGGCTCTGATGCTTCTTTTGTTCAACTGCTTTAAGAAGATGAGTTTGTAAATCCATAACCTCACTGTGCCCTCACCTGGGAGCAGAGAGGCTCATGGACAAACAGACACCAGCAGCCTCTGAGAACATCTTTTCTGGGCAATATCCAGCATCCCAACACGGGCATTTTTCAAAATGCATCTTCCATCCACAAAAGCAGCCCAGAAAACTGTCTCTAAGAATCAGAAGTTTTTAGACTACTACAATTAAAATTATACAGTGACAGATGTCATGGACATTCAGACTCCATGGATGCTCAAGCAGCCAAGTTTTCAGCCTCTGGAAAAGACACCCTTTGGAAAAACAACCCCTGTGCTGTCCCTGCCCTGTGTGCTCCTCACGCAGAGGAGATGGGGAGGGATGGAGGGAGGAGGAGCTTTTCCCAGCCTGTTGTGTGCTGTATTAGAAAAACATGTACTAATTCCTACACTAATGATCCCATTACTCCCCTTTACATCAAAGGGCCTTGGATCACATTTGTAATCTTTTGCAAGTGTTAGCAAACAAAATTACAAGTTTTATGCTACAGGTTTCAACAAATCCCCCTCGCAATGTACTTAAAAATAGACGTAATGAGCAGCTTTGGATCTGCATAAATACCCTGTGGGGGTCATTAATGATTTCATTTTTGGCAAGGCACCATGTCAAATGAGGCGGTATGATTAAAAACATACATAGCTATATGTGCTTGAAACTGCACTCCTGCAAATGCTTAGGAAAGGGAAAAAAAAAGAAAAAAGCAGGCTGGGTAATTTTGGTTTTCCTTTTAAGTAACACAATTTTAACAGTGTGTAACTGCAAACCCTCTTGCCCTGGCAACTTCACTGCTGCTGTCCAAGGAATGCCTCCAATCTTTTCATACATGAGAAAATGGGATGTGAAATTTTACCACAGGACTGAACTCTGAGCACATCTCCACCTCCACAAAGCCACATGAGCTCATTTCAGTTGCTTCCCTCAAAATAACATGAGTGAAGCTGGAAGCACTTTTTTTTTTTTGCCCCAAACTATCAACTTTTGTGGCTGTGTCACACCCAGATCATCTGCTTTCATCCAGGGCTCCAGAAGAAAGATTTCCACCGTGAGAACAGTTAAGATATTAGAATAATCTCCCAAGACAAGCGGTGGATTCCCCTCCTCTGGACAGTTTTAAGACTCAGCTTGACAGGGTGCTGAGCCATCTCATTTCAACTGTATTATTTCCTGGAAAGGTTGGACCAGATGATCCTTGAGGTTCCTTCCAACCTTGCATTCTATGATTCATTTGCTCAAAGAGACCAGCAGCAACAGCATTCATTGCACAGTATTAATTAAAAAAGGCATTTAAGAGCATTTAGCTGGTGAGAGGTGGCAGGGACCCACAAGTCCATGCACATACAGCTTGATCTCTTAAAATTTTACATCAGGTAAGAACATGTTTAAGTAGAGTCAAATAAGCCACTGCAACAAGCCTTCAGTGTCCTCAGGAGGGCTTGTGCTAGCTCAAGCTGGGCAAGGTCAGCCTGAGAAATGACACAAGCTGCATCAAACAGCATTCCCTTGGTAGATTATGGGCCAAAACCAACCCCCCAAACTCCTAACTCAAGGAACACTTGGTTCAAGATTGAACAATCTTCCCTATAACCTGACAGTGATGATTTATCTGTGTTGCTTTCTGAATACTTCCAAGTACACTGGCTGCCACCTACTCTCAGTTATTCTTACCAACATCTATTCCATAAAAAAGGCTGCAGGACACCTCAGCAAAATTCACTTCTGCAAACTTTCTGTCCCAAATCTCATCTGCTCCAGTTTGTATGTACGACACACACTGCATCATCTCCTGAGTTATTCACTCCTGTTCCTTCTAGCTTTTACATTTTATACTTAAATATAAGCAACCCAGATCCTGCTGCTGTTTGCTCCTGATCTTCCCGGTATAGCATGAATTATTCCTCGGTGAAGCTCCCACTTCTCCATGAGTTTTTGCTGTTGAATAAAATCCCAGGAATGTTCCTGTGGACAAGGCAAGGTGAGGCACACTGCACCACCAAATTGCCTTTGGGAAATTCCCTTCTGGACCAGGTGCTGCTGCCAGGAGCAGAGAGCTGGAACACACCACCTCCAGAAGTGTGTGATGCTCACACCTCACGTGTGCTCCTCAGGGAGAAGGTAAAGAGAGGATAAGCAACTTCTTTCTTTCAAAAGTAAAAAAAAATCTAAACTGCCTGAGATCTAGAGAAATCATTTCCCTTCTGCCTGTTAGAGCAAGTTATCTCTGTGCTGCTTATGTATTAAAAACACAGCCTAGCAGAAGATATTCACTCTCTCTGCAAAGGCCAAAGCTTAAGTTGCAGAGAGAAAATGAATGCCCAGTGATAAATGAATTAAACGATAAATTAAATTAAATTATACATTTGAAGCCACACTCGTGTTGCACAGTTAGCCACAGGGAAGCTAATAAAAACTTGATTTCCAAATGAAAACTGCTGAAGTCTGTTCATCATCTTCTGAAGAATCAGCTCAAATGCGGACTCATATTCCTTGCCTCCTCTATTTGTTTGCATTTGCAAATGACTATATCCATATATATTTACCAGAATAAATGACACAGACACATTAATTATGAAAGCAAACTTTTACCTACAAATTAGGCTGATCTTCTTCAGCTTTGAAGTTCCCTTAACTGCCTGAACGTTTTTGGCCGCTCCCAGTTTTAACTGCCAGTAGCAGCAGAATCGTAAAACGTTGCAGAAAAATGCTACAGATTCTTTGCCAAAACAACAAACGTTCCCTCTTTAACACCTTTTGGAACCACTTTCAATAAACTGTAACAATGCTCCTTCCTCTTCCTCACTGTATGTGCTCACTAGCACTGATGCCCAAAAAGCAAGGACCATCAGGAAATTCCTAGTCCCCTTGCTCCGCTCTGTGGATGCACATGTGGCTGAAAATCCTGATTTGTGACACACAGAAAAGGCCACATGAATGTTACGGAGACATTCCAAGGAATTCCAGGCTACAGCCACCCTGCAGGATGCACCCAACCTTGTTTTAGCACACAATCTGACAGGAGAGCACTGCGGCCTCCAGCGCTGCCCTGCAGGGCCCCTGGGAATTTGGCTGTAGCCAAGAAGATGAGCAAAAACACCCTGGGTCTGTGCTGCATGGGAAGGGCAGTGTTCCATGCCTGGTGGTACCATGAGGACACAGGACAAGGTGCCCATGCTGATGGGCTGCCTGCAGGCAGCTCTGGCACGGAGAGGCGTCCATCAGACCCCCGCTGGGCTGAGGGACAGTGACCACAGCAAAGTCCTGGTGCCCAGGTTCCTGCCTCCTCAGGATGCTCTAAGATGCTCCAGAGAAAAGCACGTTCATTGCTTTTGTGTAAACTACCAGAGCAATAAAAACCATCATTAGAGACAATTTCCAGGCTAATCCAATTTTTAAGTATGCACATTCACTCATAGCAATCAACTTTAAATTAATTACAGTATCAGATTAAAAGGGGAAGATGGATCACTTCCTGGCCCACCCATAAGCCCTCTCAGATGACAGCATGTGTATGTTTTTATTATTATTATTATTATTATTATTATTATTATTATTATTATTATTATTATTATTATTGCTATTGTTAAGCTTTTGTTCTAAGATACCAGCCATTCACCTGCAGGAAAATGACAGTGAGTTGTCACAGATGCCAAAGGGACCCTCCTTACTGGCTGCAATCACCAGCAGGCCTTTCCCAAGCTGTCACCCTCATGTCTCAGCACTATCTGCTGCTCAAGATTTGCTCTGACACCAACCAGGAGGAGCAGTGGCTGTTATCATTGAGGACTCTGTGTCAGTTGCACTGGGCACCGGGTTTGCTTCACCCAATTATTTGTTTGTCATCTAGAGACCTGGGTATTGAGCAGACATTGTCAAGTTATTTTTGGCCCTTGATATGCTGGCAAAACATCATGAGGCCTTTAGGTGAATAACTGTCTTGGCAGCAAGGTGCTAAGATGATGTGCTGTTGAAAGGCAGGATAGCAATTAGGTTATTTGAGTAAGATGAGATGCTGGACAGGGCATGTGAAGACAGAGAAAACCAGCTTAACTATTAACATGCCACCCCACACTTCAAGTTGTCAGCTAACTATTTAAGCAAGGTGCTAATTTACTACAGGCTGGATTGCCAACAAACATACTTTTTTATTAATTCAAAAGATGTACAGACTTGTCCCACATGCATATATTACCCAGCCCTTTCCAGACAAGTGTAACAGCTTGCCAGATGATTATTATCAACATTTAATTGTATTACAGTGATTCCTACAAGCCTTGGTCACGGGCCTGGTGTGCACAGTGTGTGGGGCTGTGTAAATAGGACAGACGATGATCTGAAGATCTGTAATACAAGAATAAGAGTCTGCAGATAGATACAGGGAGCAGATAGGGAAGCAGAGATGAAAAAGACCTCACTTGAGACTCAAAGAGGAAGGCTTGCACTGTGCCTAAGGTGTTGGAGCAACCTAAAGAGAAGCAGGGTAGGGCACAAACCCTCTCCTACTCTTGTGGTTTCACCTGCTGTCTGAGACTGTTTCAGTAACTTGGTCTCACACCCATGATGCTCACAAACACACCTAACATCCTGCAGGGCTGGGCTCTGCAGAGGAACCTCTGAAGTCATCATGCTGCTCATCACTACAGACGCTCTAGGATGTGGCTCAGATTTGTCTGACTGGTCAAATTGGGTTTCATCTACCCAAACTTTTCATCATGTCCTGTCTGCATCACAGGATACACATTTAGCATTTCATAACCTGATGGCATTTGGCAATGAACTTTTGAAGAGGGTCACTGTAAGACTTTACCGTTCTCTTGCATAATATTGATGCAGATGCACATATAGAACACTCTACAAGATGAGCCCTGGTAGCTCCACCGTGTTCAGCAGAGATGAGCACTCTCCTTTCTTCTCCCTCCAAGTGCCAATTCATAGGCTGCTAATTTAGGCATAATGCAGCTAAAGAAACACTGGGAAAACACAAGGACAGGTACAATAGCCAGTTTTTAGGAAGGGGCCTACAGGAAGGCTGGGGAGGTACTTTTGACAAGGGCTTGTAGTAAAAGGATGAGGAGCAATGATTTGAACCTGGAAGAGGGGAGATTTAGGTCAGATATTGGGAAGAAATTCTTTGCTGTGAGGGTGGTGAGGCCCAGGTTGCCCAGGGAAGCTGTGGCTGCCCCATCCCTGGCAGTGTTGAAGGGCAGGTTGGATGGGGCTTGGAGCAACCTGGGCTGCTGGGAGGTGTCCCTGCCCATGCAGGGGGTGGGACTGGATGGCCTTTAATAACCCTTCCAACCCAAACCATTTTATGATTCTATGATTACTGACCTTGGGAAGGAGAAAAGCTGCAAGACAATAGAAGTGACCTTTGCAACACAGTAACAAACGAGAGTTTTCTAATTCAATCAATAGGGCCATTTGGTTTTGTTTTAACCTTCTAAATGCTCAAGTATGAGCTGCTGTACCAGAAGATTATGACGTATCTTGGAGCCTGGACCAAACACAGTCAGCAGGGCCCTGATTGTCCCTGGCAATGGGGCTGGCCTCAGATAACTTCTGACATCTCTCTGGACGTGCAGGCAGCAGCACCAGAAGCAGCACCACAGGCACAGTTCTGTGACTGGTACCAACATGAGTTAATTGGTCTGGCCACACAGAGGCAGCTCCTTGTGTGCTTGGAGGGTTGTTCATCCTTGTCTGCAATCAGACCTGACTGTTCAAATACCAACCAGGCTATAATGAGCTGGTTACTCAAGAGTCTTCAAAACAACTCTGCCCAGAGTGCTCTGCTTTAAACATGTCTGATACAATCACTGTATTTCTTTTGGTGTGGTGAAGGAGGCTAGACATGGTGTTTGGTGGTTGCCAGCACTGTTTGTGAGCATGCAGATGTGTGCCTACAGAGAACTTCAGCACTACTCTTCCACACCACTCTTTCTAAAATGCTGACAGCATTCTGTTTTTCCATCCATATGGTAACTC
>NW_009951955.1:696127-709741 GCF_000747805.2 Chaetura pelagica
ACAATCCTCTTTAAATCAACACCCACTCGACTGGGAGTTAGAAACACAGGACTGAACTTCAGGCAAGGAACTAAGACCAAAAAGAAGACCAAGATCATTCCCCTTTCAAGGTGAGAGAGCCTTTGAGTTTATTCCATTTCTCCCAGACAACTAAATAAAACCTCAGGAAGAGCATCAGGGTTATCTAAAGAACAGCTTAGGTACCTCATCCAAGCAGTTCTCCCCCAGAGGTGCCACAAACTCAGCATCCTTATCAGACTTCCCATCTACCAAAGTCTGCAGCATCTCACTGCCCCCTATAACCAAAGGAACTGAGCACCACCTCAGGTAAGCAATTCCCTAAGGAAAATGCTCTCCCTGTTGCCATCCCAAACTGCTCTTCAGGTTTTAGAGCAGAACTACACTTCAGGTTGAGATTTGCAACAGGCACTGTACTCCTGGCACAGTTTTCCCACTGCTTCCCAGAGACAGCAAGTTCTGCCTGGCACTGAAAACCTACCAGTCAGATTTTGATAAGCACTTATCACAGCAAAAAAAAAAAAAGCAAGAATGAAAAACAAACAAACAAAAAATCCCACAAAAAAATCCTACCAGAGGCCAGGACAAAATGGTGCAAAAGGGTCTGCTGTCCCCAGCAGCAATCACACCTGCTGACAGCTGCAAGAGGCTACAATTGTACAACCAACCAACCATAAAACCCAGCCAGCAAGAGTAAAAACCAGGGCTTTTGCTCATCTGCTTTTGATTTTTATAATGCTGTTTCTTTTAACAAATGAAGTTTAAGTGCTTATGGGACTAACAACCTAGTAAATGAACTAAGTATTAATTTGTGGCTTTATTACTCAGCAGACCTATTTTCATGAAGCTGTTTTTCCTTAGGACACAGCTTGCTCTGCAGCAGCTGTTCCCTATTACAAGCCACTCAAATTCCTCTGCCTCCAATTTTCAAAAGTGCCCACACTAACTTGAAATATTTGGAAATGAGACCAAATTGCTGCGAGAGCTCAGCAGCACTACACCTCACCCCTCTAATACTAGCAAAGATCATCCTATAAAACACGTGTAGCAGCAGGGCTGGGCTGCAGGTTCCTTCCCACCTCCCTTGCCGTGGGCTGAACACTGACCCAGGTGGCCCAAACCCTCCAGATCCACCTCACCTCTTGTCCTGTCATGATAAAGGATATTATTTTATGGGCTGCAGCACAGGAAGTTCAAGTTAAACATAAGGAAAAACTTCTTTACTATGTGAGGGTGACAGAGCCCTGGGACAGGCTGCCCAGGAGTGGAGTCTCCTTCTCTGGAGACTTTCCAAACCTGCCTGGACGGTTCCTGTGGGATCTACTGTAGGTGATCCTGTTCTAGGACAAGGGTTGGACTAGATCATCTTCAGAGGTCCCTTCCAACCCTGACCATTCTGTGACTATGGCCACAATGGTTTGTGAAAACCCATGAAGAAGCCACCAGGCAGGATGTGAACTCAGATACAGTTCCCACCAAGGACTGAGGAACGAGTTTGGCCTCTGCTCCAAAGACTGTGTGACCTTTAGACAGCTACAGGTGAGGGGGCAGCAGGGGGTTTGTGGAGTAACTGGCTGTAACTAGGAGAGAGGAACAGGGCAGGCAGCCCTGGTGAGCTGTGAGAGTGTCTTAAGCCAGGGTCTCGGGTGCCAGGGGAAATCCTGCTGCAGTAACAAGGGCTCCAGCAGTCGAGTGGGGTTTGAGTCTTGTGCTCTTAAGAGATTCTTCTCTGGCCCCACTTTGAACATCCTTTTGTGTCTTAAGCTCAAAAATAAAAAGTTGGGGTTTTTTTTAGAACAGTATTTTTTTGTAAGTGTAGAAGAAATTCCTGCTCCCAGCTCCTGCCATGTGTAAGTCAAGGCCATTAACTGATCTAAAAAGGCACTTAAATCAGTTTATCTGCTCTTCTGTTTGCCACATTTTAAGTATACATTTCTGTTGGCTGTGAATGCTGCACAATACCCCTTTTCAGACACACACTCACTACTTGAAGCATTTCTCAGCATGCTCCTGGCAGCTGTCCTAGTCACAACTACCTTGGAAAATAGGTTATGTTACACTGAATAATTACATGCATTGAATGATACCAGGGCAAGTTGGGCTCACAGGAGGAAGCTGTGCTGATCCTGCCAGTGCCAGAGCTGGGGACAGCCCCTCTGCCTGCACATCTCTGCCCCCTCCCCTGCAGCAGACCCTTCTTTTGGGCAGCTCAGGCACAAAATCATCCCCCTTTTCTTGCTGCATTTGGGTTTCTGGTGAGAAATCACTCAGCTCACTGAGTCCAACCAAAGCCAGGGCAGCAGTGAGGTGGGGGAAGAGAGTGGGACCTGCTGGGGACAGGGATCAGAGGGCTAAAGGGGCTGCAGACACCCAGTGCAGTGTCCCTGCAGTCACACAACAGCACTTGGGACAAGAGAAAAAGGCAACATGAGTGGTGGTTGAAAGCCTCGGTGGTGTCACAGGATCTACTTCTGTGGCCCTTATCCAGCAAAGCACTTAAGTGAACGCTCGGTGTTAACAAGTGCTTAAAATCAGTCAAGCAATGAAGCACAACCTAGAACTGAAGCCTAAAGGAGGACAAACTGGGATCTAAAGATGCCCTTTTAAAACCTTCTGTGCATCGTGAGAAATAGTGACTTGTTGCTTCCTGACACGACCCTGCCTTTTCTTTTGGACAAACCACACTGAGCCGTGAGAAGGTTAAAAATTCACCCACTTAAAGTCACAAGGTTTTTGCTACCACCAGGATAAACATGGCAGCTGTCACTTGGAAGCTTGATTTCAGTCTTTCTGCCTACTCTGACAAATGCTACTGCACTTAAGTCACACACTGAAGGGCTTCTTCATGTGTTCAGACTGTGGTTTTATATTTACCAGAGAAAAAGCTGAGACTTTGGAAAGCACCAGTGAGACCTGCCTGTGGTTCTCTGTGGCTATTCCTGCACTTTGGAAAAACAATGACTAATTCAAATCACTTCATGGACTTTTGTGGCCAGTCTGCATGACACAGTAATATCTTACTTTGTGGGATCATTTCATGTGGAGAAAGGCTTAAAATACATCAGTGTGGTGATGAAGTCAAAAGGCATTCTTGTTTGGGGGATAGTTGAGAACAGGAAGGAAAAAGTCACTGCTTTGGTTTTTAAGCAACTATGAAGACTTAATTAAAAGAAAAAGCACAATTCATATAGAGGAGATGCAAAACTCCTACTGACATCCAAAATGTCAAGACTGCTCACTGTAGGACATGAGATACTTAGGAGTGCATATTTTTATTATTATTAACTGGATTTAAGGCATCCTGAGCAAGGAGTTAAGTGCTGCCAAGTGAGAAAACATTAGATCCTACAGAGAGAGACTGTGGAGGTAGAGCAGTGGGTTAGTGGCACAGCTGGGTACTTGGGAAGCACAGGCACCCCCGTGTGAATGGTTCATGACACACCAAGCACTTTCTGCACAGGTCTACAATCTCTGGAAGATCTTAAGAGAGAGTCCTGCGATGAACCTTGGATGGAGAGTAGAAAGAAACCATTTCTTTCTGAAGGTAAAGTGAATTTATGGCCCATTCCTACTGTGTGTTTTTTCCTTCACAAGCACACAGCCTCCAGCTGCCTAGTGCTGCTGGGGTTCCTCTCCAGGATGGCTGCAGGACCACAGGACTCTTCATGGAAACACCTTGCACAGGCTGGTCCCTGGGCCAGGGCAGCTGGGGCTGTGCTGACACATCCTTGGGAGGACCTTTTTGTCCTCTTAACAACCTAAGCAAGCTGTTGCAGAGCCCAAGTCAAACCAATATGATCATTAAACACATGGAGAAATCAAATGAAGGACCCAATTCATGGTGTTCAGTGTTATCTAAAGCCACCAATCTGTTGCACAAGAGCAGTGGTGTTTACACCTTGGTTTAACTCACAGGTTAAAGCTACTCGTGGGAGTAGTTGTGCTAAGGTGACAGCTCTGCTGGGGTAAACCTGATGTAAACAGTCTTCACCTCTCTGCTGAAAATGACATTGCTGTGCTTTCCAACTGAAGTGTATTTGATAAGATAACTAGTGCCTGGCAAAGCACATTTAAGTTATGTAAGGGAAAGAAGAGGAGGGGAAAAATCTTGTATCAACAGCAAAACAATACAGCTTTATCTAATCTCAGCAACTTATTGCTGCTTGTCTCTGTGTGTGCTTTACTGACAAAATAAAATAAATTGAATCAGCTCACACATGATAACATGCTCTTTCCTACCTCATACTAATTGCTTGGCTAATTGATGTTTGTTGAACTTTCTCCATTTCATTGAGTGATTAGGTACAAAGCTAACAGTTGACATCTGTAGGCGCTTAACTGGCGTCTGTAATTACTGTTAATGTTAAATAATTGTTAGTTAATTGGAGTGGTAACTGACTGAATGGAATCCAGATTGTGAAGCAAAAAGAGACCTAGTTAAATAAACATACATTTCCAGAGAAAACAACATTTTATTACAAGGGAGAGACTAACAGCAGGCCAGATCTGGGAGGTCTGCAGGATGCTCCAGTTAGGAAATCCCATGCCAGACTCCAGCATGGGCTCTAACTGGAGGCTGGTCAAGTCAGGATCTTTGTCATCGAGACACTCCTAGCCCAAGAATTTTTCCACCTTATCTTGAACCAGTTATCACGACTTGTTATCTTACAGCCCAATGCACCTAAGTATTTTTTGAGAATATCAAATATAGCTTAGCCTACAAAACAAACACTCTCTCCAGAATAGATCTAATTATGTGTTATTAAATATTGCTGGTTTGTTCACTAAGATTGCAAGTCTTTGTTAAAATCAACAGCCTTAAATGAACTCTTAGGGGAATCCAATCACCAGCCGACACCAAAGGGTGCCCAATACCAGTCCAACTGGGCAAGGATGCCCAGAACAATGCTTTCAACTCTCTCCCTTCTCTATCTTGGTAAGAAAAAACAGTGCCTACAGGTGCTTGTACCACGCTGGCTGGTTTTACAGTTTTGTTTTGAATTACTAACTGAAATAATACCTGAGAGGTTTTGGAAGCCCTGTTTTGTAATATCCTAAGTTTTAGGACTTAAAATCTGAAGGTTTGGAAGAGGCTCTTTGAGTTTCACCTGTGTCTCTGGGCACACTGGGGACACCACATTATCTAGTGACCTTTCATAGCAGCTACAGACTCTCCAGTCACTGGCAACCCCACCTGGCTGCCATGTCCCAGCCAAAAAACCACTGGCACCTAAGAAGGAGAGGGCACAGGAAGTACATGGATGGAGAGGAGTGGTTCATGCCCAGCAGATGCTGCCATTAGGGGATCTTAAGGAACAAATTCCTTGCTCAGACCAAGCCTTCAAGGCACAGACATAACTGCCTTGCCCTTTTGTGTACCAGAACAAAGCACCATTACACAACATAGATCGATTTTTTTCTGTCTGCCCAACTTGGAAGAGTGAACTGCTGCACTGCTGCTTCTAATCTAACATGCACATACAAGAAACCTGGCTCCTCAAAACCAGAGGCTTTTTCCAGTGCTCAGTCCCTCACTAATGAGACACCAAACCTTCACGTGGAAATACTGAAAAGTCACTTGAAACCCACAAAACACAGGCAAACCAAGTGATCAAAAATCATCAGGAACATCTCCACCAGAAAGGCAAGGAGACACTGTTGTCAGAGTATCACTTTGGGAGGGTGAGCCATCACAGCAACCACAAAATAAGAAATGCAGAACTGCTTGTATGATTCAGCAGTCCCTGAGGTTTGCTGGCCAATGGGTGGGTTTCCTGCAGCACTGGGATTGTTCCAGAGCCTGACCAACAAGTAGAAAAAAGCATGTCATTGAGGAGAAGAGGGAGCATGAAGGGCCAACATCTGCACACAGCAGCAGCCCAAAAAATTGAAAGCAACACTGAGAACATGTACCAAATGAGTCAGGATGTTATCCAGACTCCTAGAGACCCCTGGAGAGCAGGGTGCCAGCAGCAGTCAGCTCTCTGGCACATCAACCATGTCCCTGTTGCACATGTGCAAACTATGTAGTAGTGGATCCATTGATATTCACCACAGGATGCTGAGGGGACAGTTCCCTCAGAGCACTTCTTCACAGCCAAGGATCTCCTGTGAATGGGATCCACAGGGAGGTATTTGCCAACTTTAGCTCCCTACTTGTTTCCAGAAACAGATGTTGTAGAGGATCCTCAAGACATGATTCACCACAGACTAACAAAGGGAGAAATAACAATCCATCTGTTTTTCTAGGGAAGGATATTGCTGTGGAACCACCTAAAAAGCCAGGGCCTGATCTGACTGGTATTTCAGCCACCAGTGAGGATGAATAACCCAGACGCCTTGATCTACCTCCAGCTGAGAGAATAAATATTTCCCTGACAGCTGGTGGTGCCATGAAGCAGAAGGATTCATAAAGTTTACATGAACATCCTGTAAACAATTTGAACATAAAAAAGCTGTAACAGCCCAATTGTGTTTCTGATCAAAGGCAAACTTCAGCATACAGCACAAACGAAAACTTCATCACTCTGGGACTCGTTTCTCCCTCCAGGAAAAGCCATTTTCCAAGGGTATGTAGGAGGGAGTTAACATAAATGAAATGCACAGCAGTAGTAGCAGCTGCCTGCTCTGCAGCTTCAGATGTGTCTATTTAAATTATTAAGAGATAATGGAATTAAATTATGCTGGAAAAGTCACGTTACAAAAAATCATGAACAAAGCCTGCACTCTGGCCAGGATTAATGGTGCTAAGGTTGATGTTCTCAGAGAGTAAGGAGAACTGATGTTCCTCCAAAGACACAGGGACTAGATAAGCAGGAATCCCAAACTGGAAAGCCTGGGGAGGGGGACAGACATGGAGCTGCAGGCAGGTGATGCACTCCTGTTCCACCTCTTGTCCATCTCACTCAGATATGAACAGCTCTTTTTCCAAGCATTACTAAGGGCCCAGACTCTTGGATGCTCCCCTACCACCTGGATTTCCATGGGAATCATTTCCCTAGGATATTTTCAGCACACCAAGGCAAAGCATCCCTGCCCAAGCAATGGGTGCAGGGCTGATTCACTACCAGAGACAACCTGGTTCAGTGACAGTGATTCATGCCTTGGGGACCAAGCCACATCCCTCCCAGATTCCCAGCCAGGAGCAGTGGCAGCACAGACACGGGAGCACCACAACGCTCTCCAATGCAGCATCTCTCAGCCATGACATGTAACCAGCCCTGAGGGGCCCCAACATCCACATGCTGCCCCCGAGAAGTCACAGGACCCTTCCAATTTTAGGGATGCATCTTCCCATCCAGCTCTAAGGGCAGCTAACTCCTAAAGGAAAGCGAAGAGACTTCTCAAGGGGTTTTACCACCTCTTCAAGGGAGGTTTTGGGGGGTGGGAAGGATTAAACTGTGCTCTAAATTTTTAAATTATTAGTATTTCTGAGGAAGAGACAGTTCCACAGTACACACCCAACCTAACCCATCACACCTTGAGCTTGATCTCCTATTCAGCCCAAATAGATGCAGAAAGGGGATAAAACATATACACAAGACTTAAAAACCTTCAGGATATCTACCTGCTTTTTAAATACATTACTTCTGTAATTTCTGCTACCTCAGCTATAAATAAGTCTGCAAAATAAAAGCAGCAAGATGGAAAAAAATGTGTGTGAGAGGCACGGGGTAGCTGTGGGACACCTGAGAGGAATGGCTGTGGGCACAGGGGGATGTCCACTTGTCAGCCTGCCCAGCCCTCCCCGTTTGGTCCATCAGCCAGGAGCTTTGAAGGTTCCATCCTAATGCATCCAATGCAAATCTGACCTTTCTTACAAGTGACTTTTATTGCTTTTGGCAAAAGCAGCCTGGGACAACACGAGGCGGGGGGGGGGAAACTGGCTTGAAAGCAAACAGACTGAACTGCAGAGGGAGAACTTGAACTTGGAAAACATCAAACTGACAGGGCCAGGGAAGTCCTCAGCCAAGCCCAGGGCAGAGGCTTAGAGAAGGCAACAGCCTCCCAAGCACCAGGAGAGCCCCTGCACCTGCCTGCAGGCAATTATTGACATTATCTCCAAACAGGGGATCTTTTGGGAGGCTCTTTTCCTGCTATTTAGTAGTTTGAATGCTAATCCCTTTAACAAAACTGTCCCCTATGCTCCTTCCACCCTCCTTCCCCTTAATCTCTTTCTCCCAGTGGTAAAAAAAAATAAAAATAAAAGGGAAAAAAAAGAAAATAAAATACCAGTCGGCCTAGTTTGGCCGCACCTGGATTTGCATTGATTCTTCCCTTGTCATTCATGTTACCAACAGGAATTAGCATATGGCTTTAAGGGGAAACTCAGGAGGAGAAAAGAAAGGCACCATTTTGATGGAAATAAGGGGCAAAGGAATAATCTACCATCAACTAAAAAGCTTATTTGTGTACGGTTTCCCAAGCAAAGCTTCGAAAAAACCCATGTTGATTTTAGGCTACACAAAGAAACCCTAATCCTTTCAAGGGAACTAAATCACCAAAGAAAAGTAGCTGGGAAGAAAAGGCTCCCCTGTCAGGCCTGGGTATTCACATCCAAATAGATGCCATGAATCAAGCTCGGTGAGTAAACAAAAATAAGAATGTGGGAAATGTGTTTGATTAAAAAAAAATAAAAATCAAAAAACCCAATAAAAAAAAACAACTTAAAAAAAAAAAAAAAAGGAAAGGAAGAGGAGCCTGCTCTTCATCAATCACCTCCCAGGGAGGAGAGCCCCTCACCCCCTGCTTTTTAAATACATTACTTCTGTAATTTCTGCTACCTCAGCTATAAATAAGTCTGCAAAATAAAAGCAGCAAGATGGAAAAAAATGTGTGTGAGAGGCACGGGGTAGCTGTGGGACACCTGAGAGGAATGGCTGTGGGCACAGGGGGATGTCCACTTGTCAGCCTGCCCAGCCCTCCCCGTTTGGTCCATCAGCCAGGAGCTTTGAAGGTTCCATCCTAATGCATCCAATGCAAATCTGACCTTTCTTACAAGTGACTTTTATTGCTTTTGGCAAAAGCAGCCTGGGACAACACGAGGCGGGGGGGGGGAAACTGGCTTGAAAGCAAACAGACTGAACTGCAGAGGGAGAACTTGAACTTGGAATACATCAAACTGACAGGGCCAGGGAAGTCCTCAGCCAAGCCCAGGGCAGAGGCTTAGAGAAGGCAACAGCCTCCCAAGCACCAGGAGAGCCCCTGCACCTGCCTGCAGGCAATTATTGACATTATCTCCAAACAGGGGATCTTTTGGGAGGCTCTTTTCCTGCTATTTAGTAGTTTGAATGCTAATCCCTTTAACAAAACTGTCCCCTATGCTCCTTCCACCCTCCTTCCCCTTAATCTCTTTCTCCCAGTGGTAAAAAAAAATAAAAATAAAAGGGAAAAAAAAGAAAATAAAATACCAGTCGGCCTAGTTTGGCCGCACCTGGATTTGCATTGATTCTTCCCTTGTCATTCATGTTACCAACAGGAATTAGCATATGGCTTTAAGGGGAAACTCAGGAGGAGAAAAGAAAGGCACCATTTTGATGGAAATAAGGGGCAAAGGAATAATCTACCATCAACTAAAAAGCTTATTTGTGTACGGTTTCCCAAGCAAAGCTTCGAAAAAACCCATGTTGATTTTAGGCTACACAAAGAAACCCTAATCCTTTCAAGGGAACTAAATCACCAAAGAAAAGTAGCTGGGAAGAAAAGGCTCCCCTGTCAGGCCTGGGTATTCACATCCAAATAGATGCCATGAATCAAGCTCGGTGAGTAAACAAAAATAAGAATGTGGGAAATGTGTTTGATTAAAAAAAAATAATAATCAACAAACCCAATCAAAAAAAACAACTTAAAAATAATAAAAAAAAAAGGAAAGGAAGAGGAGCCTGCTCTTCATCAATCACCTCCCAGGGAGGAGAGCCCCTCACCCTGGTTACAGGCCTCCACCAGGAATGTGGATTCACTCAAATGCCAAAGCTTTTTACAGCGAATTAGCAAAATAAAGATGCAGTCACATGTAGTTTGGGGGCCTTGGGTCACTCCAAACACACAACTCTTCCTTTCTCCTCGTCTGGGCCACCTATTCTCTGCCTATGGAGGGGCCAGAGGGGAAACCTGGAAATGCAATTAATCAGCAAGGACAGATAAGCTTGCCAAGTGAGATAACCTTGTTAGACCACAGAAATAATCCAGACTGTACTTCCAAAGGATGCTAATACACGAAACACAGGAATATGGATCCGTAATGCAATTAAATATAGGTATAATTCAATATGCAGCAAAGGACTTTAGAAGCTACAGCACAGAAACCTGGGGATCCCAGACAAAACAGGGTCACACACTCCCCAGTTAAACCACTCATGAAATTAAAAGACACAGAAAAACACCAGAATGACCCAGGGGAATAACAAATCCAAACCTGGTGAGAAGCACACAGGGCAAATAACTGAGCAAATCCACATGTGGGCAAAAAACCCCCCTAAATTTTGAACTAATCAAATCCATCTCTTCTAATGCAAACTGACTCAAATGTTCCAAGAAAACAGTGAGGTAAAATACGGGGGTTTGCACCCTTTTACTAAACAGGGACCATACAGTACCGTGGAGAAGCAGGGGTGAAAACCAGATGCATTTTAAAGGCTTTGAATTACACTTGTTGGTGCAACTCATGCCTGGAGCTGCTCTCTCAACCTTTTTTTCAAAAACACAAACTAAACCAAAAGTAAGAATTAAAAAATAAAAAAGCCCCAAAGCCTACAGAGTCTTTCTAGTAACACTGCTCCAGAACAAGCCCTGCACAGAAGCTCACTGGCACTGATTTAGGGTAAGCTTTTCCTTAATGTACTGTTATATCATTAGCCACTCTCTCTTCGGATTGCTGTTTGGAAGAAATTAATGGGATACTGAATATTTAAATGTGGCCCTCTATATCATTTATTAACTCTACAGAAAGCACACAGCACAGTAAGCCATGGTTTATGACTATTATCCTGTGAATACTAAATGCTGGCTGGTTATTACTGTCAGCAGTGCAAATTGGCTATTCATAATTCCACGTCTATCATGTAGCTGATGAGTAACAATCAAGTTAAAACATTTTGAAAACTCTTACAGTTATTTAAATGAGCTTAAATTAAAGCCATTTGTAAAATAAACTATTCCCTAATATTGTTATTTAAATTAATCCTGACCTGGCAGGCAATGCATTATTTAAAGCCTTTATTTTATATTGCTTAAGCAAAGCAATTACCAAGCATACAGAACATGTCTGAAACCAAGAGAAACATAAAAAGCACTAACAAGCTGATTGTGACACTTCTGCAAGACAAGTTCCATTTCATCTCCCATGGAAATTGCCATGAAAAGAAACGGAGGGAGGAGGGGGGGAGGTTTGGAAATAAATATGTTTGCAATGTGAATTGCAGCCTTACCTTTACTTGTAACAGCGTTGAACAGTTTTTCAGAGCTGGCATCAGATGCCTGAAAGACCAATAAAAACAAAAACAAAAAACAACACGTTACATTTCCTACAAGCGATCGATTTCAAAAAGGCAAGGCAGTACATTTATACACACACACACACGTATATTTTAGAGAAGCAAATCAGGTGGCAGAGCCACAGGCAGCTGCAGGCTGGGAAGCAGATGGCCATGCGGTGGTGCTGTCTGGCTGTGCTTCACCGCCCTGCACTGCAGCCCCTGCCTGGGAAGACTCTATTTAAATACAGAATTTTTTATGTTATTATTATTATTATCATTTAACGTATTAGCTGCACAGAAACGACGTTTTGGCACTGTGATTATCCAATACATTCTGACGTTGGTTTGGTGAGGCAGAAGAGTGATGGCTCAAGCTTCAGGAATTTGCAGAACTGCAGGTTTCTTCATTAATTTTTAAAGTATTTTTGGAGACCCGTCCTGTGTCAACCATTGGATTTTTACCATCTTTAAATCAGTGCTGGCACCTTGCTTTAGTAATTCTATAAATGGCTGTAATGTATTCTTTGAAAAACTATGCTAATAATATTCAGTATCAGCCTTTTATTTCCACCTAAGATTTGCCTTTGTCAAAATAACTGATTCCTGACACCACGCTCTGTATAAACCAATAACCCATTTCCTTTTTCACCAAGCCACCTTCATCCATGGCAGGTTTTTCCTCCTAATATTGTGTTGTACCTTATCTACCACTGCTGTTCGTATGCAAGTCTGCCCGTTCATCTTCCTACCTATTATTAAAAACCCTTATTTCAGTTTCACACAAAGCCACTGAGCTCCCCCTTCCAGAAACTATAACGGCAAGAAACCAGACTGAGGAAGATAACACTGCAAATGTTGATTTTACAAACATCCTGAGCCCCACAGCAGAAAGCATTAAGTTCAGGCATCTGTGTGCAGCTGTGTGTGCACACAGATAATACACACAGACCTACAGCCAAAGCTTCAACTTACACCACCTACACATCCCCAAAACCCAACTGTCTATCTTGGACCCAGCTGAGATTGTCTGCTCTTCAGAAACACACTGGGAGAAACGTGCCCAGGAACAAACCACTGCAAACAGGGAGGAAATGCAACACTGGAGAAAGATTTCAGTCCTCTCCTAGGAACTGTTTTCTCACTGGATTCAGGAAAAATCATTATTAAAATCACTGCCTATTTGGAAAACAGGCTGTGGTTTTTTTGTTGAAGGGATTTCTCAATTCAAAACCACACAAAAAGCATCAGTCGAGCAAGACGCAGAAGATGCCTGGACTGTACTGAAAACTTAGGTGTGAAATTACTGATAAAGAAGTGCATCCAGTTCAGACTGCATATCAGAGTGTAGTAATACACTGAAATAACTTGTTTGCCCTCAAGTTAACAACGTACAGGATTTCTATGATTGATTATTAAAAATAGCTTTATTCTTTTTCATGTTTCTAGACAGATTTTACTAGATTACTGCTGGCTTATGTAGCAGCTGAGCTGGTGTACTTCTTCTTGATTAAATACCTTGTAAACACTGGATTTATTACCCAGTGATGGATTTATTATTCAGTGGCGACTTTCTATACATTCATGAAAATATGTGAATAATGCAGAGATTGAAGAGATCAAGAGGGCCATGTGCTCTGAAGAGCAGTCCAGTATTAGTCCAACAAATGAAGAGATGCTGAATGCTCTCCTAACCTTGCCAGCCAGCTCCCTGATTAAAAATAAAAACCTTCTCCAGTGAACTTCATCTGTTCTTGCCTTTAAAAATGCAGCTTCTCTCAAAAGCCAAAACTCTCTGCACCATTATTTCTTCTTAGAAATAAAACGTGATTTTGAAAAAAAAAAAAAAATAAATCAAACTTCTTAGAGTTTCAGCTCTTTATTTTACTGCTTCAAAATGAAGCAGGAGGCAGAAGCCTTAAAATTCCTATTTGCTTCATTCTGCCAGGCGTTAAAAAACATGTTAAGAGAAGTTTGCCCTAATGCCCAGCAGAACCCAAGAGATTGTTTTCAAGCTCCGGTTTTGCAGGTGAAATATCTTCCTGTGCTGGTGCACAAACCGGTCAGAAACGCTGCTGGGAGACCTGGAAGTGGCACTTGTGGGACCCGCCGTGGTGCACAAAAC
>NW_009951955.1:710014-710835 GCF_000747805.2 Chaetura pelagica
AACCCACCGCCCCAGCTCGGACCGCCAGGCTGAACTCGGCACGTTTCGCCGCTTTAAAACGCGGGTTTTAAATATAAAACAGCAATTAGGCCAATGTATAACTGAGGCAGCGCCGAACAGAGAGGATCCCGCATCCATCCCCACACCGCTATGGTTTTTTTCCGCGCTCGGCCACATCCCGCACCAGCACCAGAGGGATAAAAAGGCAGAAGAACAGAAAAGCCCGCACAGCGAAGCACCAGGACACAACACAGCGCCAGAACTGACCTAAAATCCCCTCGGTACCGACAGGAATCCGCGCAGACAACAAAGTGCCTTTATTTCCACGCAGTGTGGCCGAACCTGGATGTTCCAGCAAGGGAACGGGTTATCCCCGCTACACCAGACAAGTCACACTCTGGCTTCGCTCCCCTCTATCCTGACCGTCTCCAGCAGCAGATGGAAGGACAACACATATCGGGGCGCTGCGCGGACCCCGAGCCCGGGGTCCGTCTGTCCTGGAGCCCCCCGGGCTGGGAGCTCATCCAGAAACACTTCCCTTCCCTGCACTTCGCCCGCGTTCCCCTATAAAACCCCTTCTTCTTCTTCTTCTTCTTCTTCTTCTTCCCCAGTGCAGTTTAATCCTTTTCAACACGAAACGGTAACAACCCAGAAAAAAAATACCCAACACAAATAATCAACAAAGCACACCAAAAAAAAAAAAACAACAAACCACAACCAACCCGCACGTACAGGGTCTTTTTCCCTTCCCCGAGCAGCTCGCTGTCATTCCAGGGATGGAGCACCCAAACATTCCCTGTCCTGGCTCGGCCCCCGCGCTG
>NW_009951955.1:712013-737404 GCF_000747805.2 Chaetura pelagica
CCCCCCGGAGACACGCGGGGTCCCGCGGGGAGGGAGAAGTTGCAGGGAAGGGGCAGAGGTTGCCCAGGAGCTGCAGGTTTCCCTTCCCCGCCCGCACCCTCAGCAATGCCGGGCTATGATCCGAACCCCCATCCACGCGCGGTGGGGGGAGCCGAGCGGAGCTGCTATGAGGATGGGAGGCAGTTGTGCCCGTGGGATGGGCACGGCCTCCCCACGCACCCACGTGTTCCCTGGGAAATGAGTTAAGAGGTCCTACAGGCCTGTTTTCAGCATTTCAAATCCATGACATTGGTTTCTGGGCTAGGAGTGCTGGTGGAGTTAAAACTCCAGTGGGACCCCACTTGGGTCTGAGCTAAGTCCTCAGGGTGGACAAACCCGACTCTGCTCAGCCTGGAGGAGGTGGCTTCTCCCGAGGAGAAGGCAGGGACAACCTGCACCAGCCAGGAATGAAGAGCAGGAGTGGCTGGGGGTGAGCTGCACTGAGCAGCACCGGGTGCTGGGAATCACAGGGAGCTTGGAAAGACTCCTGTGTGTCCTGGGCAGGTGGAGGATGTGAGGTGCAGAGGGTCCCACTCGGCTCCCGGTGGGCACGGGGACTCTGAGCAGACCAGTGAGGGACAGTGACCTGGGTACAGACACTGAAGCAGGAAAGGGAGAAGAGGGAGAGCGTGGGCTGAGCTTCCCACACAACCACAAGTGCCATCTTTGAGGAAAAACTCCCAGGGAAACCTTCCCACCAGTTACTGATGTAGAACGGGATTGTACGAAAATGTTTCTCATTTGTTTCTCATCCCATCACTGCCTGACCCATCTCAGAACAGTTTTCCTCCTCAGCATTACACTGTGGCTTCCCCCAGATTCCTCTCTGAGGTGAAGCTGCACTGCCTGCAGTGGTTTCCACTGACACAAGGACATGGGAAGATGCACGGCAGGAATGACAATGATAAGGAGGAGACAAACACATCCCCAGCAGCCCCAAATTCAGGCTGTGACTGCGAACACTACAGTGCCCTCACTGTGTCTGAGCAGGAGAGGGAATACTTGGGTAAAACTGTGACAGATTGGCTTCAGCAGAATATGTGAAAATGGTGGCCAACTTCAGATCCTGGCTTTGACAACAGAAATAAAGAGTTCTTCAAGACTGCCCACGGAAGCAAGGTTATCCTTAGATTCCTACAGTGTGTCTGAACACGGACTTTGGCTATACAATTTCACAGGTTTTTGCAAGTCCCAATAAATACATATTGCAAGAAGCCATCTTGTGCTGTTGGAGAGGTGGTTTCCATCTCCTCTAGAAACCCATTAAGAGATGGTTTCACCCCTGGTTTCTAGAATAAACAGTGAAGAGCAGGCAAAAGCCATCGCAGTCCACCAGCTATTTCATGAGCTCAGCAAAGGAAACGGGTGGCCTGAGTGCAGGATGCAGTCTCCACCAAAAAGAAAGAAAGAAAGGCCTTAAAATGGCAGTGTTCCCTGCACAACAACTGCAGGAGATGGGGATGGCACTGATGGTGAGACTAGACGTGGACGAGGAATTAGACGCACAATATTAAGGAGTGGCAGCTCATATACTCTGTAAGTGCTTTGGTCAAGATTTTCCACATCTCAGCATGGTAAGAACGGGTCTAATTAAAGCCTAGACTCCTCACAAGACTTTAATTTGATAAATTTAGCCTGGATTAAACTACAGGCTTGTCTGTACTGGATTTTTCAAATGTTAACCACATGCCACACCTGAAATCTCAACATGCAAAAAATCAGAAATGCATTCACCTACTTATCTCCCTAGGGCTGTTAAGGTTTATTGGCAGGGCTGTGGGCCTCATTATGTTCATTATTTGTGCCTTAGAGATAAAGGAGAGGACCTGTGTTTTCCTACTAGAACATTATACATGCACCAAATGTGTTTCATAATTCCAAATGAGAAGTCTGGAGCTCAGGAATTCACCCAAAGCCAAATTAAATCAAAGGGAAAGAAAAAAACAACAACAACACAACAACCCACCACTACCTCCTAATGATTTCAATGGCCTTTGGATCAAGCTTCCCCCTCCCTTGACAGCAATACTTCCCTGTGTTTTAGGATATGCCTGGATAGGTTTTTGAAACCTTCTGTCTCTTATCTAGGAGGGACCTTGCCAGAATTTTTTTCCATCAGGCTGTGGTCTCTGTCAGCGTCGACATTTGTTTCTGCCACAACAACAGCCAAATGAAGTGCATTGAACTTGGATCAAAAGTGATTTCAAGATCTTTCAGTCTCCGAAAGAGGTTTTCAGATCCAACCATTTTATAAAGATGACTTAAAGCTGCCTAGACAGCAGGCAGAGAAGCAGACATTTGTTTCCAAGTCACAGAGTAATTCCAAAGAAGAATTACCCATCTCTGGCACACGGAGGAAATGAATATTGAAATTACAGCAGATTATATTGGATTAAATTATTTATGGCAAACCTCACCTCAACCTGGAATGTTCTGCAGCTTTTTCCTGGCAACGTGAAGCCTGGATATTCCAATTCTTTGGTACTCTGTGAATGACTGGAAACATTTATGTTTCCATTAAGTTGCTAATCTTTCCAGAAGACACCGCGGTGTCTGAGTTCAGAGCACAATTACGGTGCCTTATAAAGTCCTCCCTAATGCTTTGAAAACATACATAATTTTGTCCATTTCTGGATAGAAGATGCATGTTCTTTTCCCCGAGAAAAGAATTTATGGAGCTATCAGCAGAGTTTTATGACTTTGAACAGCTAGCCGTGGCATAATGTCCCAACCAGAAAGTACTTTAATGCTTTGAAGAGGTTCAAGAAAAAGACCTGTAAGCAGAACAATGGCAAAATCAGCACTGGTTGATGCTGTAAAGAGGCAGCAACAGATATTCAGAAAAAAATAAATTGTAGTGAGGCTGGGTTTTCCCAGGAGGTGAAAACAGTGCTCCCTTGATGGCCCTTTGAGCAGAGACAGAGCCCTCCTGTGCTCTGTGCTGAGGTGAGGCTGGGGAGAAGGGGACACACAGAGCAACGCAGCCTTTGGAAGCACACAGAGCCACTGGACTGTGGAACATCCCTGGGTAAGTTCTCCACGTAGGTAAAGCTTTTCCTTTGACAAAGCAGAAAACTTTTGCCAGAGCATATTAATGACAGTGCAACTTTTTTTTATTATTTTTATTTTTCTGCAGCATTTGCAAAACTAAACCACTTTGTAATCCCTTCTTTTATGCAGAACAGATTGCAGTTTTAAGCAGAGGCCCATAAACTGCAGGTTCAAAGAAACCTGAAACTGAATTAGCATAAAAGCTGGAATTCTCATTTAGAGGAACAGCAAGGCAACAGCTCTGCAGGCAGTTTTATGATTTTGGTTTCAAATGGAAACAAAGATAAAAAGGGGAGCTCAGGGAACAATAGGGCTGCTCTCTCTTCCCTATCCCTACAGGCCTGGACCTATACAATATACATAAAAAGTGGTCTCCACTGCTCCCGAGGACAGAATTTATGCTGGTTTTGCAGGCCTAGAAGAGGTTGGGTAATTTCCTGAACCAATGCAGTGTACCACAGAGAAGTCTTCACTGCCCTTCAAGTCTCAAGCCATTTCTCCCCCCAGCTTCTCCAAGAAGTCTTTGAGGTGGCCACCACAGTTGTCTTTCCTTCCCTTTACTGATGATGAAGAGCAAGAATCCTCAGATCAACTCCTAGCTATAACTTTTCAATCAGAAAAGATGTGCATTTTCTCTCTTCCTCTGGATACCTTCCTGGGGTTTGAATTTTGAGTTACTAAAGCTGTGATGGGATGTGAGTTAGCTGGGTTTAGCTCCTAGAGGCCTTGCTGGGCTGTGGGGCTCTACCTACACTAGTCTAACTGGGATCATATGTAAGAACCAATCACGGAGTAAGAAGAGAAAATATAAATTCTTCCCCATCCACTAGCACTCCTGTGAGCACACTCCATAAATGCACCACTCTTCAGCTGTGGCCATTATCTTCCCCTAATTTCTGCCTGCTTGCGGGTTCTGCAACTGAAGTATTTCAAATTAATTTGTCTGTCAATATCTGGGTACTGAATCAACTAATAAGAGAGAAGTATTTTTCATTCCCTTCTTCTGAGTAAGAAGAAGAGACTTTCTTATCACTGAATAAAGCATCCATTACTGCGTGCTGTAATCCCCTTCTGCCTTTCAGGTCATTTTTAGCCCAGAAAATGCTGAATCAGCACCATAAACCAATCAAGTAATTTCTTTCATTTCCTAACATTCAAGCAAAATAATGAAAATCACATCTCATTTGATGAAGAGAATATATGACAGAAATCTATTCTTCCAAGGATAATTTTAGAAGAGGTAGGTATGCCAAGTAAAGAAGCAGTTTTGTAAAAACATGCAGCTAATGTGGTCTCTTTTGCTGAACAGATAAATTCCTTTTTTTGACTGTCATCTCATATTTAGATAGTACATTATGAACAATAAATCTGTACGTTTAGCCAGCTTCTAAACAGTGCAAAGACATTAACTTGGCAAAAGGATGACCATTACTTTGATGAATGAAATATTCACCTAAAATATTCATGTACAATAGGATAATACCCAATTGCTGACCCAAAAAAAGCTGTTGGAGAGGTGGTAGATTTAAATGACTAAGATGTATACGAGAGAAAGCAGGTAACATAAGAGGAGTTATTATGGTCCTGTTAGGAGAACCAACAAATGAAAAAAAAAAAAAAAAAGCTTGATAAATATTTTCCATAACAAAACACAATTGGTTTCAGTGGGATCCAGCTCTGGCTCTCATTAGTTATCCTTCACTTGTCAGACAAGTTCCATATTTCACTGCAACCCGCTGAGTATTCTTTAGAGTTTGCTGGGGAAGGGGCTGCACATTTAGCACGTTCCCTTTATGTGTGTGTTTTCACAGGTCTTTCTTTAAAACACATTGTACATGCTTTTGCTCCTTTCCCTTAGGATAGTGGGTTTCCACATCCAAGAAGAGTTTAAAAGCAGGTAACAAGTCATCACTTTTGAAGCTGCAGAGCAACTGAAGAGGTGCAATAGCCCCAGCAGCCATTATCAGGGCCTGCCAGGGTGCCGCGCTATCAAGTTCTATGATAAAGCACTCAGCTGACACCAGAAAAATAATCATCCTCTCTCTCCTGCACCACCCCCTTTTTCACAAGGAGGCTTTTTACACTCATTAAATGCAACCTTATCTCTGAAAGACTGCAATCCTCAGCAAATGACAAGTGTGCCTAATCTCATTTTCTGACAAGCGATTCTGACAGCACCTTCCTTTTGATTTCTAAGACACGTAGCTAGACATATATTAATCTGTCAGTCATCGCCCCTAGGAAGGAGGGAAAAAAAAGAGGAGAGACAGATGAACATTTGTGAATGTGAAGGGAACAAGGCAAGAGAGGACTAAGGGTCCTTTTCTGGCTATTTTAAGAGACGTAACCGTGTTTCTCCGCCCACCCCAACGTGGCACCCAAGCCACGTCTGTACAGGGGAGCAGCAGACCTACCTGCCTACAGAAGTGGACTAGATGAGCTTCTGAAGTCCCTTCCAGCCCCTAAACATTCTGTGGTTCTGTGATTCTGCTCCCCTAGGAGTTAAAAGGCAAAGCTCCCCCTGAGTCCCACACACCTTGGGCTTGCAACTCGGACCCACACCACAGACCAAATGACAAGTGTTACGGTTGGACTCAATGATCTTAAAGGTCTTTTCCAACCAGAACTATTCTGTGACCAGCAGCCACCTGTGGGTGTATTTTCAGGTTTTCCCTGGTGTGGAAGGCAGCAGGACTCTCATCTCACTGCTCTTCGCCTCAATTTTCACCACTGGATATAAAAGCATTGCATAAAATCCAAGTGTTATTGTTACCACGGTGCAGATTTTACTTACAGACGTGGGACTTCCCAGCATTGGTACTATAAAACCCTGAGCCTTGATTCCAAATTTACAGATTATGAAGTGTTCTGCAATAACCCTTTCTTTGCAGCAAGAAATGCTTTGTCGCTGCAGTCACCGTGAGCTCCACGAGCCTTGGTAGCCAGCAGGTAGAGGCAAAGACAGGTTTGATAAAAGCATCAAGACTGAAAGCATCAAATTATTGTCAGATCTTCTGCACTAAACGCTCCAAGTGCTCTAGAGTGGAAGAGTTCAGTGTGACACACTGGGCTGGCAAGGCCCAAACTGGAGAGACTTATGGAGGCTGAGCCAAGTTGCAGTTGGAGGCTACAAAAAGGCAGGATTTCCAAGAACTCCTGGCTATAATACAAGAAGATGGATTTCAAAAGTGAGAGACCTACAGGGCCCTGACAATAAGGGGTAAATTGGTGCAACTCACGTGGCATTTGCCAGTCAGCAAATGTGCAAAATATGAGCACTTTATGCATGAGGTATCACACACACTGGTGGGCACAGGGATGTGAGGTGGGAGAAGATAGGCTGGTATGGAACTACAAAGCTGCAAAGGGGTGTAAAATAAGTAAGAGTCTGCAAACGGGACCCAAAGAAGGGAAGACAATTAAATGAGGTGGGAGGCAGTGTTCTTTATCTTACCCAGGCCTATTAGTTATGTTCCTCATAAACACGCCTTCTCCCTCTTAGCATGTGAGTCATATTAATATTCCTACCCACCAAATGCTAAATTAGAGTAAATTACACAGATTTACCATCTAACATTCACTTGCTGGCCAGTTTACACTTGCAGAGTCTCCCCAGCTGGCAGCACTTCCTTCTGCCTGGGGATGTCCCAGCTTGGCCACGTTGGGTATCCTCAACTAAGAGCTACTCACTGCTTGCTTTCCCTTCCACTGTATAATATTAAAGTACAGAAGAAACTTCATTGTTCATAATGGGATAAGAAAAAAAAATAATAAATTCAAATGAAAGCAAAGTACAAAGCAGCTTAAATTCAATTCTTTAAAGTGATGCCATTTTCATAGTAATACAGTCATTAAGTACTTGTTTGATGGTGCAAAAAGTAGGCCAAGATCTTTGCTAATACATTTTATTAATCAATACCTGCACTAGAAGATGGGAACAATTAAAGTTTTCCTCCTCACTCAGACAAAGCAGCATAAAGCTTGTGATGTACTTAAGGAGCCTGCCACTCAATGGGAAGATGAAAAGACTTCTCTAGTTTTACTTAAGAGCTGAAATGCTGTTAATACTTGAAGTGTTTAGGATCTGGTTCTCAGAAAGACAGTAAATAAGCAGTGGCAGGAAAGCTGCCTGCAGAGTCCTCCCCTTCCTCACGTTTCCACACTGATCTCACCAGAACTGGAAAACTCACAAATACATTCTGGAGTTCACTGGGCCTGAAAGTAACACTGGAGATATTTCCTTTGCTGTGCAGAACTCTTTAATAAACAAGCCTCACAGACACACACATCTGCTGCTGATGTGCCTTATAAGGATACATGTAAACCTGACACTTGCATAGTTTACAGTTATGCTGGCTTTTTTTTTTAAAAAAAAAAGCAAAAAAAAAAGCATTTTCTTGTTGCATCTGAGCTTCAGGATGTAGAAAAAAGATATAGAAAAAGTCTCTTCATAAGGGGAAAAATGATGGGGGGAAACCAGGCAGGTCACTCTGACTTCTCATCTCACAACAGAGGTTGCTGATACAGGCATCAAAATTATGACAAAACTGCCTAAAATCTGCACAAACCTCAGCCCTCCTTGGGAGACTCCAGCTCTGTCCCTGCAGCAGGGGCCACCATCACCTGATGGACAATATTTTTCGCTCTTCTGCCCCTTGGGACCTCCAGAAACAAACCTTGGCCATTATCCTGGTGGGCCATGGGCCACTGGTGTTGGCACATCTGTCCTGCACTGACCAACTCAAGTGTTTGGGGTCCAGGAAAACCTTTTGATGGGGGTCTCATGGCACGAGGTACAGCACAACCACGTGGGAAGAGAGACTCCTGAAAACCCGACAGGCAGGATGAGGAACAGGAGACAAAGGACATGTATTTCCCACTCCTCAGGTGAGGAATACCAAATGAGACAAATGCAGGTAGCCCCAAAAGTGAGCTCTGCCCAGTTTCATCCACTATTTGATCCTGTGGTGAGAACAACCTCATCCAGGACCTCACAGCCATCTGTTATGGAATGAAAGGGTCCATCACACACAGGCACTGCCTTTATAGCATGAAAGAAAGCACAGGCACAATGTTGTGTTTAAAACAGGTTTTCATACAATCATTAAGAGGAATATAAATGCAAATAACCTTTTAATTTGTATAATGAGAACTATTCAAACTGATGTTGCAGCCAAAAGAGAAAATTTCTCCCTGGTAGTAACTTTGGAAAGACTGGAGATTGATCCATGTCAGAAGGTTGACTTCTTGTCGTAAATTTGCTGTCTAGTTTCACTCAGTATCAGGCCTAACAGGCACCTTGCTGTTTCTAACCCACTTGTCAGAATGACACCAGCCTCACTAATACTTTCTTCAAGGCTCCCAGTTGTTGTTCTCTGCATCTTCACCTGGGATGATGTTGCTCACAGCTCTGCAGAGGGTCGTGGTACTCACAACAAAAAGGTCAACAAGAAAAGAAGCAGATGGATTCTGCTCTAGCCCAGTCCGCACATCCAAATCTCTCAACAAGTCCTGATTCAGAGTCCTCTGAAAATCCTTCTAACATAAGAAACAATTTTTACTAGCTCTCAAAGCACTATTTTCCTTTCATTTAAGATTCCAACAAAACCTGACTTCTTTGTCTCTCAAGCTGCCTTGATCTCCTTCACTTTTAGCTGTCACTTAAAGTCAATTGGCTGCACCTCTCTGCTTGATAAAGACATGCCAAATGTTCTGATGTATCTTTAATGAGGAGGTAGCTAAGACATACTCCAACAAGGTGCTGAACACTTTGACCCTAAGCTAGCAAAGAACTTAAATATCTGCTTAACTTTTAGCAAAAAGAAGTCCTTTTGAAGCTAACAGGGCTCTTCTGGCATTCAGACTTGAGCACTATTTTCTAAATTTCACTGGATTAGGGAGAGAGCCCTTGGCAAGGTTTAACCCCAGTTACTGAGAGCAAAAAAAGTTAGAAATACACAGCTAACTAGTGAAGAGCCAGGACTGCAGTGTCTCAAGATAAATGATGGAAAGTCCCTCTATATTAATTAATGTGTCAGTGATGTTGTATGTAATACTGTGTGTATTGTTATTGTGTTTGAGGGAGTAAGCAGGTTTATTTTTGATTGTAATGTAATGTTTCATAAATGTGATGAAACACCTAAATGACCTGCAAGGATGAATGCCTGGCATGTACTTCAAAATAAATGTCTACATTTACAAGAAGAAAGGGACAAACACAAAATACTACAAATAAAAATTAATGATAGGAAGGTCACAGAGAGGAAGCTGAAAGAGCAAAATTGATACCAAAGCTGAGCTATTGTTCCTGAGATTCAGTTAATCAGTTGATCTATATCCAGTCTGGATTATTCCAGGCATTACTGGAGGAGGTGTGCTTGGAGAATCTAATATAATATATGAGAGTCATGATGAAACCTTAACCTGCTTTGATAATACAGCTACATGTTCTGCTCCACACACACCTCTAAAGAAAGGCTGCCAGATCTTATCACTGTTAGTTATTAATCTATTTGTCCCTATAAAATCTTTTCTCTGTTTTCCCCCTTTTTTAATAATTCCCTTTTTCTAAAGAGGAACTGATTTAATGTAGGCAAAAAGCTGCAGCATATCAAAATGTGAATGGAAAAATGGGTAAGGAGATAATGTTTGTTTAACTGGGATGGAAGAGTTATTTTAGAAAGATTTTATAACACTTAAAAAGCACTGAGTACTATTTTATGCCTCTACCTAAGGAATGAAAGTCATAGTTATGAGTCCAGCTGTACATATTTCAATAGCAAAGCAAGCTTCTAACAGATACATAAAAAATTATTTAAAAAATAGCTGAAGTAGAATTTTTCATGAGTAAAACAGTGGCAACCCCAATTTTCATCTAATTCTCAGCATTTCAGTGGAGCATTTTGTTCATCTGTAAAATGCTACAGAAAACGGGGCATAAATCATTCCAGCTCAGCCCTGTGTCACCTCCATTCTAGCAACAAGGAGGGAGGAGGCTGCCCCAGGGCTCTGCAGAACAGCACCAGGCTGGGGCTGGATGCTGCTCCCAGCACCAGGGCCACATCCAGGGCTCTCTACATTAGTGCTTCCATGCTTTTTGCAAAACGTATAGAATGTGTGTGATGGCTGGGGTTTGGGGCTATTTATTGAAGAAGTTGTAGCTGGTTTGTAAATTGCTACTATGCAAACAACAACAACAACAAAAAATAAGATCTTCATCATTACCAAGTTGAGCTTTGCAGTCTATGGAACATTACACATAATATGATAATTAAGTCTTTCTACTTAGCAGCGTGTGGCAATATTATGGCATGAGCCTCTTTATATCACCCAGGACGTATGCAGAGGAGAAGACTATAAAAAGCTGCGTGAGCTGGGTTTATTTTAAGAGGTCTTCAGACCAAAAGCCTCATCTCTGCCTTGGGCCTGGCAGGAAAGCTTGCAAGAAGGCACCTGGGCTCCCTATTAAAATACTGTTAGCACAGACAAGAGTTTTCGTCTTCTTTTTAGTTCAAACAGTCTGGGAGAGACAAAGAAACAAAGTGCTTGGGTCAGTGGAAATTTCTGACAAAGACTTTTCTTGCCAGCACACACAGGGACAACCCCACCAACTGTGTCAGGTTTTTTTTACCCCCCGAATGACAAGGCAAAGGTCCTGATTAAAGGCCCTCCTGTTGGGGGGGGGACACAAAAGATGGCCCAGGACTTCAAAGTCAACACACTGCTGGACAGCAGGGAGGTCCCTTTTTTCCCCTTCTCTCCTTTTAACTTCAGCTCCTGCTGCCTGTGGAGGGGCTTCTAATTGCATTTCACAGAGCCTGAACAAAACGTGGTCTTGTCTTCCACACAGCAGTGACCCTGGAGGATGTGAGGTTTCAGAGCAGGAACAAAAAACAGTTTACCATGTCAGCAAGCTGGGTAGAGGTAACTGTGAAGCTTTTTCAAGATTATTTGCAAAAATTTGCCACATTTCTAAATGTGAAGAAACAGCACTGGGTTTTCCTAGAAGTGGTGTAGCCAGCTCCCTGTTCATCACTTCGAACACGGGGCATCTGCAAACCCATCCTGTGCAAACAGGCCAGGGTTTGATCTGATATGTGGCACTAGGGGAACACTGGACACAATTGGAGGTGGTTGCCTTGACCAGCAGGGTGAATATCTCCTTTTGTCCTGGAGAAAAGGAACCTCTGCTTACTGACCCACGTCTGGACATGGAGACGGGTTCCTGGCAAATTGCAAACTTGACCAAATGACACCCAGGATGATCTAAGCTGCCTACTTAAAATTCTCCCTAGGCTATGGATCCATCGAAAGAAAAGGCTTGGCCAGAGCCTGACAGACTTGCTGGAAGTACAGCAGAGTGGTTTTAGGGGATGTGGAATGGGAAGAAAGCCTTGTGCCAGATGTAACACAGGCAATTCCATGCCACTGCAGACATGGGGCATGATTCCCATCAAACACAGCAGCATACTGGAAGCCAGCAGAGTTAGTGCTTGGCCATCTTACTTTCCATTTTTAATGACAAAAAAAAGTCTGCATCAGTATGCATGAACAGAACACTATCTCATCCAAAAATACAACAAGTAAATAAAGTCCTATTCCTTTAACATTTGATAGGCTCTCTTTTCCGCTCCCCTAATGAGATTTGCTTTCTCATTCTTTCTCTTTTGCATTCAAATTTCAATCTGCAAGAAATTTTCCACATTACAGGATGAGCCAGCTATCTGTTTTCCCACATTGCACAACAGCAGAACGAACACAATACATAAAAATCCCAACAAGTAGAGTTTATCCTGTGTTCCCTCTGCCCACGGTAGACAATGAAACCCAACACTACCGAGCCCTGAGCTTTCTCTCTGGAAGAGAATTAGGCCTGGAATGAGGTTAGTTAGTCACTGTTGATTCACCACGCATTTGAGATTTGGATTAACAAACCATTCATCCCTGATTCCTTGTATACAGGCCCATGTTTCTAACAGGAGTAGGGTTTTTATTTACTAACTGACAATAGTAGAAAGCCTCATATTCACATCCGTATTATAATAAATGCATTATAAATGAGTAAGTAGGAAACAGTAAGGAAATGATGTTTTACTTTTAAATGCTAATTATGGAGCCCTGGTGCAGTTAATGTGTAGGGTGTTCTGTCAATTTTTAATGTTTATGCCAAGTGTAGTCTTCAATTTAACATGAGCTTTTAATCCTTTGAGTACTAAATTGCCTTTTAATGCTTGCAGCACAACATTGTGTTTGCACAAAGTCAGGACTGAAAAATGAATTTACTACAAGATACGTGCATGTATGGAGGGGGGAGGAAGTACAAAGGACATGATTTTTTTTTTTTAATGATGTTGTTGGAACTGTACAAGAGGAACTGCTTTCAGGATACCTGGCAATTGTTTGCAATGGCAAGAGGCTGCTGTTGATTTAGCATCCCTGTCGAAGCATTTTCAGACAGAGCTCTTCCAGACTCAGTTTATTCAAAAGCTGCACCAAAACTTCATGGTTCACACCAATAATGGAAACTTGGAGAAGAATATGGTGAAAGGAATTGCCATAAAGAGGTACCTGCATGTTCAGTATGACAAAGTACCTACAAAGAGAGAGAGTTTTCCAGATGACAGTACTTCAATGCAAATAATAATGCTGTTCTAGAAAGGATACATTGCATCATCATTTTCTGGGTTGGTTGGTTTGGTTTGGCTTTTCAGCTGTATATAAGAGGCACGGGGTAGTTCCTAGTTCTCACCCTGCTGCAGTTAGTAATGGGGCTATGGCACAAGAGCCCTTGGGCTGATGATGCTTTCACCCAGCCTGACACAACTCTGCTTTCCAGTCTCCCCTTCAGTCAGCCTGTGCACAACCAGACTCAGGAAAACAGCTCAGGAGGCCACAGAGATGATACAACTTCACAGTGAACAAGACAGCCAGAGACACCCCCTGCACACTGCCAGGGTTTCTCTGCCAGGGCAGTGTCCTCGCTGGCTGGCAGGGTTTGCCCAAGGGGACATAGCAGCTCCTGTCACCTGTGCCTCGCACCTTCCCCTCCTCACACGCACACCAGGATGTAGGGGAGTTAAAGCAGCTTGTGAGGCTAATCCCTATTTATCTCCTGGGTGAACAGACTTTTTAAAATGACGCTGTTCACATGCTTAAAGCTCCAAATTCGACTTCCTTTGACAGCAGCCATCTCAGGAATCCCAATGAGGTTTATTTTTGGCAGTTGAGCCTTCACAGAGTAAGCTTTGCTGTACGTGTGGGTTTTGGTGCACCAATGCAGGAGTGAAAGTGGGGACCTGAGGATTTCTGTACATCCTGATACTGGATCCTCAGCTTTGCTCCCTGGTTAGACCCACAGGGCAAATGCTAATCAATTAAAATCTCTTTCCTTTCTCTCTCCCCTCCCACCTCCACTACCCATAACATTTTTAGGAGATATTGCAGGTATGTGAAAACATCTTCCTTTGCCCTTGTTCTAGCAACTCCCATGCAATCCATACTGTCCACTCCAATAATTTGGTTTTTGGGAGGAACCATCTATTGGCTTTTCTGTGATTTGCCAGTAACAGGGAACAAGTCACAGGGAAGAGCCAGAAATATAAACACGGTAAATTGCTTTACAATTAAATAACCTGGCTTTTTAAAGAGCTGACAAACTAAACAGTCACAGGTAGACAGATAACTTTTACACATCACTTTCTGAAAAACTGCAGCTGAAATTAACCTACAAGCCTTATGCTAAAAACACATATGTTGAACTTAGGCACAGAAAAAGTCTTGCCACAGAAAATCGGCACAAATTTTGCGTTAAGCGCTCGGAGAACTGCTTGTGGAACTGAAAGCCAAATTAAAACAGACTGAGGGGGAGATGAGATGCACAGCCATGTGAAGGCTGGGCCTCCAGCTGGCTTCACCTCACACCTACCCAAAACCTCCCTGGTCCCCCAAGATGTCATGGAAGTCAGGAGATGCCCCTGAAGGCTGGAGGAAGCCTCATGTCACCCCCTTCTATAAGAAGGTTTCAAAGGAGGAGCCAGGTAATTATAGACCCATTTTCAATAAAAGTTCAACAACTTCCAGCAGGCTACAGTGGAGATGTGGTTGGTTTTGGCCTGTGCCTTCAGGTCTGTGTCTGTAGGCAGGTGTGCATACGTGAATATAATTATAAACCTTTATACGTATTTTATACATGTCAAATGCATCACACTTGGGTGAAAAGCAACATTAAATGCCAGATAAAACTCTTCTGAGCAGATGCAACATGTCTGCAGATTTGGAATTACACTGGAATTTTGCAGAACACCAGACAGCTCTTTAATAGGTCCTGTTTGGACAAGCAGATGAAAGAAAGGATTCAGTTTACCTGCATCTGCCAAACTGAGCTTGGAGGAATAAACACTCAGCAAGAAACTCTGATTCTTTGTGCACCTGCCTAGGGCAAAAGCACCAAAGCACTAGCTTTACTCCAGGGCTTTGGAATACATCTTGCTTTTGACCAGGCTACAGATACAGCAGCTCTGAATTGCTGGCTGGCTCTCCCTGGGGAGCACGAGCAACCCGGCTCGTGGCAGCATCCAAGCACTTGTGCTCTTCAATTCATGGGAAACAGACAAAGCTCAGCATTCTCAAAAGCTGATGAAACCAGGCCAAAGTCACTCAAAGAACAGCAATTTAGGTATCAGACAGATAAGGCAATGCCTAATAATTAAAATGTGTAACTAATGACTATGGGGCTATACTCTTTCTGACGCCTTCCTGAAGCCCAAATGAAATAAAATCTAATTAGCAATCATTCACCCAGTATCTTCTATCCTGTTGATGTCAGACAATTATAAATGCTTTGGTGGTGCTAGGATTCCCATCTCAAGGTGCCCAGGACACTGTGAGATCAACCCTGCATCCATGGCAAGGGTAGAGGAGCCCAATGCCACCTACTCCTGGACTCACCAGCAGCGTTAATGAGGCCTTGTTGCTTGCCACAAACTCCTGGCTGCCAAAGTCAGCTGTGGAGTTAAAAGAAACGTTTGCACTGTGGGAAGTATCCATGAAGCCAGAGTCCTCTCTCTAAGCCAGATTTCAGAGAATACAGTGTCCCTATCGTATTGCCCTGGCATGCTCTGTGCCTGGCAAACCATGGTCTCTCTCCACTCCCCTTTCCAACTGCCTTAAATGTCCAAGTCTCTCAGTTTAGGTTTCTCTGCCATTCATCTCTACAGCACAGCAGACAAGAGTGAGCCTTAAAAAAAAATAAAAATTCAACAAAGTGTTGACTTTAAACTTATATAAACTATTTGTGCCACGTGGCCTAATGTTTAACTGGCCACATTATGCAGTAGTGAAGGTAACTCGGTCTTGCAGCAGGTTTTAACCCCAGGTGGCACAACTGCTGTTTCACAAGAGCTTTTCAATGTCACATCAATTCCCAGAACACACCCACACAGATGATCACACATCTCTGCCCAGCAGGCTGGTCTTCCCCCTCAGAGAGCACAGGGCAGGTGCAGAAGGCCCCAGGCAACCTGTGCTGAGCTGGAATGTGGCTCCACAGGCACCAGTGGAAGGGTCTGGCATTTTGCTTCACACAACACCAGCTCATGGTCAGCATTCCCAGACAAGCTGGCTATGGTCTGGCATCCCTTGATGCCTTTGTGATGTTCACTTCCCAGTGCTGTGGTCAAGGAGTCATGGAGGGCTGGACAACCTGCCTGGTAAGTGCATGCACAGGTTAAGGTGCACTGTGTTACAGAATCACAGAACTGACACAGTTGGAAAAGACCTCTAAGATCACCTAGTCCCATCATCCACTGAGGGAGAGGAACAACACAACCCAAGCAAACAACCAAAGAAACCCAGCCAAACAAACCAACCAACAACTACAACCACCCAGCCCATAAAACCAACAACACACAGACCACAACCCCCTCCCCCCCATGCCCACTAGAACATGTCCTGAAGTGCCACTTCTACACACTTCTTTAATAGCTCCAGGGGTGGCAACCCCACCACCCCCCTGGGCAGCCTGTGCCAGTGCCTGACCACTCTTTCAGTAACAACATTTTTCCTAATATCCAATCTAAACCTCCCCTGGTGCAATTTCAGGCTACTTCCTCTAGTCCTGTCTTTATTCACTTGGGAGAAAAGGCTAACACCTGCCTCATTACAACCTCCTTTCAGGCAGTTGGAGAGAGCAATGAGGTCTTCCTTCTGCCTTCTCCAAACTACACAATCCCAGTTCCCTCAGCCTCTCCTCATATGACTTGTTCCCTAAACCCTTCACCAGCTTGGTTGGACATCTATCCTCATTTAAATGTATGCATGTATAAATACTCTTAGAAATTTTTGAGCTCACACCCTAGTGTGGTAATATCTTTTAATAGCTGTGAATTTCATGAATTCATTTTTACTGCCCTAGTTTTGAATGAAGCACAATTATTGTACACAAGAAATAGAGCTGGTGTTTGAAGGACACACCAAGCTAGGCAGGTCTGCACACCTCGAACACGGGGCCTGCTTGCACTTCTGGAGGTCTCTTCAACTTGTTTTAGTGAGGGAACTTAAATCATACAAAGAAAAATGTTGATCTCCTTTATTTTAGAGCAAATATGGAAGCCACGTGAGCTCAGGAAAACTACGTGGTGTATGAGAATGGCAGGGAAATGGATGGAGCCTGATAGAAAACCAAACACCTCTTATGTCAGCCTTGCACATAGACTTTAAGTCAATACATTTCCCTAAAAACATTTTATAATTGAGAAATTTGATATTGCATTTTTTGGTCATTGTATTGCCTAAGTGATGAACTTGGATTCTGGATGTCTACAATAAAAGACAGTCCCTGTCTCAGGGTGGCATGTTACACATACCAAGGCATTCATTGCCCAGCTGGACCCAGGCTGATGCAGTGATTTCCTAAAAGCCTTCACAGGAGGAATAACAGAGCAAACAAAATAAACCCTAATGTTACATGTGAATTCAACATATGGCCCTTTACTACTTGGTATTTTCCACCTTCACCATTCATAAAAATCAAGCCAAAGAGCCAGAAGTTTCTTTACAAGTAATGATGAGTGAAGGGTGGTTTCTTAACTCCGTGATCCTCTAGAAATTGCCTGTGTCTATTATATACTGAGAGTCAGCAACTCAGTCTGTTCAACTATCACAACTCTTGTTCAGGTCTCTCCTATGATAATCTGCTCCCCGCTCAACTCCAGATAACACAATGCATTTCCTCTTCTGCTTTCTGAGCAGACAGAGCCATCCATAAGAGGCTTTAAATATGTATTACACTACAGTAAAAACCCTGGTGGCCCACCAAGTAGTGGGCTGGAAAACCAGTTTAGATTCGCAAAGAAGCTGGTATGAAAATCCTTGAGGACTGAGCAGTTCAGCCTGTCATGCATTTTAAGACCTGTGAATAATAAAGAAGCACTGGTAATTTCACTAAAAAATGAAATTCCAACATTTCTGCAGAATAAACAAAACCAAACCAATGCATTAGTTATGCAATACTCCCTGGCACCGCAGTTTGAACGCGTCATTAAAGACAGATTTTACCCATGAAAAATATTTTTTAAAAGTAATAAATACACAAAACTTACACATACTTTTCATTTCCTTCCTACATCCTCTCTGTGGGAGGTGGACTCAGATTAAGTTGGTATAGCCAATTCCCCCAGCTCCAGGAAGCTGGAGTCCTATTTCTTACAGCTCACATATTCTATGTTGTGATTAGAACTAGATCCTACCTGCAAGTGTAAAATTTGGGAGTATAAATCTATGATGTTTCACAGAGTTTACAAATGAAAATAAGTAAAGAAGAGCTAGAATCTAATCTCACTGTTGGTACATCAAGTTCATATTCACTTTTCCAGGTTATAAGACACACAGCAAGAAAAATTCCCTTATTTTTCCTCTCTTGAAAGAGCTGATCTATTACAAAAATTCAGCTAGATTCTTCTGTGCTGAAATCTGAGAAAAATATGGCTTTATTAGTCAAATGAGGAACTGTTTCTGAAGAAGGAGCACAGCAGGATGAAAGTTAATATGCAAACTCATGTGCATAACATCTCTGCTGGACAAGGCCGTGCAGTTTTGTCCCTGTTCCAGTTAAGGGAAATATTACCACGGATTTGAGGAAGGAACAAAACGCTGCTTGGTGTCCTGACTGCTGGTATGGTGATGCTTCAAGGAAGCCAAACCAAAACCTGGCATCCAAATTAAACCTCAAGGAGGGAAAAAAGCCCCAGGTACTGGTAAACACCAAAATCCTGAAGCATGATATTAAGCCAGGAGAAACACAGAGCAAGAGCTGTGGCCAAGGTATGACCGAGCCTCCTTCCAGCCTCCTCTAATGACAAAACCAGAGTACCTAAGACTTCTTGTTGCTTTTTATTGTACCTCAAAAAATTTCTATAAAATCATGGAACTAAGCCTTCTCTCTGAGATAGTGATTTAAATTATAAGTGATTCCCCAATAAATTATGGCAAAGCACTGGTGTAAATGAGAAGACAGCCTGATACCACAGGCATAATGTTAAGCTGGGCAATGCATCCAGAGAATACTACAGTAGTAACTCACAGGATCCATTCATGGCAGACATTATTCAGGTTATTGCAACAGTCTCAGCCTTGTAAACACACAAAATGACAGAGAACAGCTTTAAAATATCCATCTACACCTGCATGGCCAGTAGTTTCCCTGGCACTGCACTTGGGATGAATTCCACCCAGCTGGTCCAGTGATGAGACCTGTTGATTCAGCCTTGTAGACAGGTCACTGAGTTCTCCCAAACACACAGCTCCAGCAAAGGATACTGCAAGGTTACCAGTAAAAGATGAGTCCTAAGGGGAATATTCAAGAGCAGTTCCTCAGTTGGTAGCTGCTTCCTGCTGCAGAATGTCACTCACACAGAAAGTCACGATGCCTTGATAGGCTTCACAATTCCCCATCAGTCCTCCAGCTGCTTGGCTAATCAGATATTATTACCTCCTTTGTGTTTTCTTTCCTGACCCTCTCTCCCTCTCTTTCTCTGGCAAGGTTGCTGTCAAAGGACTCAGTAATGATTCCTATCTAAATATTTCACTTGCCACTCAAAGGTCTGCATTTTGCATACTGTGGAACTTTTGCTGCTTTGTCTTTTGACAAAAAGCTCCCTAGGCTTCTGGGAATAAATACCAATAATTGTACCCAGCCTCAACAGAGCCTGTTATATAAAAACCAGACAAAATTAGACTCAAATTTAGTAATCATTGAGAATGTGACTTCAACAGTCCCAAGTCCTGAAGAAACAGGTCTGGAAACCTCCATTTCAGGCTTGATGTTACATCAGAAGGTCTGTCTGTGCCATTTGGACACCCTGGCAGGACCTGTGGAACTAGAGCCTGGTGCTGAGCTCCCTGGTCCTGCTAGGTCAGCTCTTCATTTGAGATTTACCACTTGCTGCAAGCAGAGGAATGAAAGGAACCTTTCACATTGCTTTCTAAACAACTTTGGCATTGACTTGCACCTTCAATAGACATTAGCAGGCATATTGCCCTTCAGTTCCTTGGGAGAAGATGCAGGTCAGTGCTAAAAGCTCTAGGAATTCTCACCTTTTCACTTAAACTCCTGCTTTCCATGTGTACAGAACACCAAGATTTCAACTTTGCCTGAACTACAGGAGCTTAGATTTCAGATTTCCAAAACCAGACAAAAACGTTCACAGTTCATTTTTTCTCCAGGTTCCTTAACAAGTCAGACCTGGTGCCTTTAAGGTCTTCCACAAAGGAAAGATCCTCAGGGCTTTGAACCTCCTCTGCCATATCTGAAGAGCAACTTCACCACCACACAAATGCTCCCTGTTGAGAAGACATTCAACTCTGGTAACATTTTAAATAGTCCCTTGAGGAGGGTCCTGACTGAAAACTGCAGCTCACTGTGCTGTGTATGGGCACTCGAGGGAACAGAAGATGTCCTGCTACGTCCACATTGCTCCTCCACACTGCTGAGACACAAACAAAGGCAGCATTTTCCCAGCAGGACGTGTTAGCTCGGGCACACTGCCACGGCTCCCCTGCCTCTGCAGGTAACTGGATGCAGTGTAGACAAGCCTAAGGTGGTTTCATATGGAAATGAGTAGTAAATTATTAATATTAATAACATCTATAAACAACTGGTGACAACTTCAAGTGGCTTATTGTGTAGTATGAACAAGGCATCTGTTCATTATCATTTACAAGACACTCCTGATAAACACGACAATTTACCCGAGTATCTGTGCAGACATGTTCCACCCCGAACTTCAGCATTAAGCACTGAGGTGCCACCATCATCTGAGAGGTCCATGCTGACAAAATCCCTGAATACCTTCAGAAGTGCAAGTGCCAGGGCAGGTGTCCCTCCCCGACACACCAGGGTGGGTGAGCTCCTCCAAGCAGCTCATTCATGAATGGATCTCACTGCTCTGTAAGGTCGCGGCGATTGCATCAGTGGAAATTTGTCTCATTCAGGGAGGACCTGATTCCCACTGGAAGCCAGATGCCTGAAAGCCATTACCTGTCTGTGTGATGGCTTAAGGCCCAAAGGAAACTTCCTACAGCCAGCGAGAAAAGGTTGCGAGGGGAAAGGCAAATGGAGGAGCCCGAGCAGGAGTCTGAAAAGCGCCGCTATAAGTTTATTATGTCAAAGACAGAGTAAGCCGTGATGTTACAATTTTTCTGTCAAGGACAGTGATAAAAAACTACCCTCACTCCGAGCTCTGGGATTTACAGCATAGGTTTCCAACCTCCAGAGGCTAATTATTTCAAGTCATCCTGCAGTGCACCCTGGGCAATGCTTTATGAAGTTAGCTTCGTGTGGCTGAACACCCGTTACTTCATTGGCCTCTTGCTGTCAGGATGCAGAGACGGGCTAGTACTTCATGGAGCAATTTTTAAATAGAAGTGGATGATTTTTCAAGTAATTATTAGCAAAAACGTCAAACAGAAAGGCAGAGGCTGACTATCCTACTGAGAGGAACCACTGAGGCAGAAAATACGTGCCAGAGTATATAGTCAGAGCTGCACTGAGCTTGCTGCCAGACAATGCTTTTTATCAAACTGGAAACACAATACCAGGCTGCTCATAATGCCCTCCCCTTTAATGAGGTGGCCTGAGCTGCCATGCCCTGCTGTATTCAAATAAACACAGTAGCTTTTCAGCAACTGATTTTAATCTCATTTCCTGATCTGAGAAGGGCCTGGGAAACCCAACACTTTAAAAAAAAATTGTTTTTTAATTGTTGTTGGCAACCTCATCTACTACCTTCAAAGGAGAAGTTAATGGTATCTAAACAGATAACAGTGATACCACAGTGAGCAGGGGAGCTGCTCCTCTCTCTCTCTCTCTCTCTCTCTCTCACAAAGACTGATTCTCAAATTACTAGATGTTTTCTTCATCTTTCGGAAAAGAAAAAATGTGAGACCTTTATTGAAGGCAGGCTGCTGCATTACAACACTCAGCCTGCAGATAAGCACCGTGGGAGGAGAACAACTTTGAAGTGGAGCATTGCAAAGGTCATCTCCAGCGCACAGACTCCCTGTCCTTCTTCTGAACAGATGCTCCCATGAGCTATGAGCAATATCCACACTGGACATTACTTCATTGAAAAACACACAGACAAGAAGAATGATCTTTTGAGGTTAAACCACCAGGATATGGCTACTGAACAATCTTCTACAGAATTCTGCTGTGTTACTAAATCCACCTAAGATGCAAACCCCCTACGTGTAAATGGAGAAAACAATTAATCCTTCCCTTCCTTCTGCTGTCTCATTTTCCTGGTTAACTCTGCAAGCAGTTTTGGCCACAAATCAACCCTTTCTGTGTGCTTAATAATGATGCCTGAAGACTATCTGTCCAATCACACTACACATACATGACCAATAATGGCAGTACTCTTATCAGATGGCCACCAAACCTTGGTCATATCTCACCTTTCTGTATTAGCCTCCGTATTGGGCTGCAGAGAAAACCTAAAATAGAAATCTCTGACCTGCTTGGGGAAGTTAAGGCATAGGTCAAACCACGTGGCAAAACTCCACCTAAGCTGATTCAAGAATAAAGATGGAATCATTTGTTTTTATAAAGACTGCATGAAACAGGGGAAAACAATCTGAACCACACATAGAGTTGCAATAAAGCTTCTTGCACACATCTCCAAAGGGAGGCAAGTCAAAGGCACAGCCACACACATGGTCCAGCAATCCAGCTGTGCTGCAGCTGGGGTTGGAGAGTGATCCTGCATTTTAGTTGGGTCAGACTGGATGTTCCAAATACCTGTGTATCTGCAGAAATATCTGAGCTACCAGAAATGCACCATACAGCTGCTCAGCTCATTAACAGTAGCCTCTTTGAAGCTACATCCAATTTTAGCCACTGAAATGCTATAGGTGGCTTAGGCTCATAAACAGAAAGCAAAGCCAGGCCTTTAATGACTGTCCAGCTCATGACACAGGGAAGGGAATCTTATTGCCATTTAATCCTGCTTAGCAAGCTTGAATGGATGGCAATGCTTAACTTACTGCTAAACTGCTGCATTTGAAGTGTCAGAAAAAGCTGTGGGGACACACTTATTTTTCTAAAGAGCAGCTGATTTTGATTCAGCACAAGTCTGCTCCCACTTGACCCCAGCTAGACCAAAGTCACTCAAACTGAAACACAAGTGTCCATAAAGGCAGCACTATTTATTGACTTGTTCTCAATTTATGCCTTACCTTGGTCCTTAAAATCAAGCCTTAAGAGGTTTATATGGTTGATATTCTCAGTACCTTCCTTGCTAATTTATAAAACTCAGATTTTCAAGGGACTGTCCATCTGCAGGAAGAGCATCCTGGACATAGATGCTGCAGAGGAAAAGCAGATGCTGGCCCAAATGCTTTTGAGTATTTGGTCTATGATCAATGACAAGTTTGGCCCTCAGAAATTATCTCAGGATGGGTTGTGCTGGGCTAGCAATGTCCTTCTGGGAAGGAGACACATTTTTGAAAATGGCTTGACCAACCTGAAGAAGATTTTGGAAAACAGCACCTGGTCTCTCTCTTGTCTGGAGCAGGTGCCAGGCGTGGCACACACACAGGGAGAGGTGGTGAAACCTGTCCTGGCTGTTCAACTGACATGTTCCCTCAAGGCAAAATGTCAAGAGATACCATGAAAATGCATGACTTCAGGTAGGACTTGCCAACTTCAAGCAGGTATGAGCATGTGGGACAGGGCCTCTTGGAGCCACATCTCCTGGCCCCCAAGGGCTTCCTGCTGCAGTGACCACTCTCTAGTTTGGGAAAGAAAAACCCCTTGAAGCACAGCCTGAAGAGCAGCAAGAATCAGGTAAAGCAGTGAAGAGCTACTGGTAGCTTATGCTTCAGCAGACATTTTTCAAAAGCACATAATTCAAACATCCAACATCTTACTGAAGCCAGTGGGGCCAAGTGCTTCAGTTAGTCACAGCACGTTGCTCCAAAAGTTACTGCAAATCACCTTGGTGTGACTTGCTGGGGAAACTGATTGATTTCAACACAGACCCCAAATTTTACACTAGGGATATATGCGAGTTTCATGGGGGAAAGGAGAGGAAGCCAAAAAATACGTTTCCTTACAAATTGTGATGGTTCATTACAAAAAAAAAAAAGTGAAAACCAGACAAGTCTCTGGCCCTTCATGTCATTGCACTTCTGAAATAAAAATGACAATGACTGTGCGTGCTCACTGCCAGCTAAGCAGCTCCCCGAGCAGCAGAGGGTCCCCAGCACTTGTAACCTTCATCCATCTGAAGTCTATCATTCAGCAAAGCCTCTTTTTCTTCCCTGCACTTCCAGCTGTTTATATGACACAAAATACTTTCTGGATGCAAGTCCCAGGTGTCTCACATATCGAAGAATTAACCTGAGGAGGAAACTGTCAGACAAGCCTGACTCAAATTCTACCCTAATTTCAGCAGCACACAGAATGAGCTAACACCTTTCTGCAGAGTGGCAAATTCATGTAACTGGAGTGGATCCATAGTAATCTGAATAAAAGACCTTTGCCGTGGACCACAACTCCATGGTATTTGCACGTCAAAAAAGCACAAGAGGAGGATGGGCTCTGAGAGCATGCAGGGCCACTGGCTGGGCCATGTCTAGGTTGGAAGCAGCTCCCAGGGCTGTGGCACATGGGTGTCAGAGCTTGGGTGTGTAAAACAGCAGTGGGAAGAAGTCTCCAAGCAGGGACTCCCCATCTCACTGTCCCCTTTGCCCTAAGCCTTAGTTGCACACTCATCCTACCCCCCCCTACAACAGAACCTTCCCTGGGAGCCACTACCATTTCCCACTTGGGACCCACTCCTGGCCCTCCTGGCATGTGGTGGTGACCCTTGATCATAAGGAGATTTGGGGATGTTCCTCAAAACACAACAGTCCTACTGCAACAGTCCAAAAGTCTCCGAGAAAATTCAGAGCTGGGTTTCTAGGGAATGGCCTAAGAACAAGTGTGCTAGGACACCCCTCTGAACGTGCTCTCTGCCACTGATGGCTCTGAGATTTCTTAAGATACAGACATCAACTTTGCAATTAAAGCTTTCATAGATTTTTCTTCAAAATAATGGTCCCCTCACCAGCAGGAAGGCTCACCACGCTCAGTTCAACTTCATTCTATAATACGTTTTTGCTACAAAACTCTACTCCTACAACATATATGGCTTAAAATTGAATTAAAACAAAGAATTAAATTAGGAAAGTCAGTCTTGCATTCTGTTGTGTTGTCTGACAAAGTCATGAAAATATTTGGAGAGCTAAAAGCAGAAGACCAAGAGGGCTGAGGTTACGGTGGCCAGTTGTGCTTCTGGAGGTGGCCAATGCCAGGGGGACCTACATCCTGAAGTGAGGAATGAGCTATGGGAGATGCTTTTGCTTTCCAAACTGAGCTTTTCCTGCCTGCAGCAGATAAGAGCTTTTGCTTTGCACCCACACCTTCCCGAGGGATTTTTTAACACTAGAAAGTCTTGTGATGAGGGTCAAGTTATACTGTATGTATTTTACAGAAGAACAAGGCAAAGAGAAGTCCCTGGATGAGCTAGATCAAGGAGCAGATGTCTGCAATCCTTGGTTATGGATATTTGGTGAGTGAAGGCAGGGTCGCTGAGTGGTCAGCAGAGGCCCAAGGGCTCAGAGGTGCCCCTTGCAGGCAAGGGAATGACCACCTTCCCTTCCAGTGCTCCTAGCAGCTTGTGGCAGGGGGTTTCTCTCCAATATACAATGCCTGAAACTACTCATGTCCAAAACTGTGACTACAACAGAACCTTTGCAGGTCC